>NW_028289125.1:1588155-1905787 GCF_059628265.1 Tinamus guttatus | reverse complement strand
CTCTCCTCTCCTTTCCTTTCCTTTCCTTTCCTTTCCTTCTTCCTTTCCTTTCCTTTCCTTTCCTTTCCTTTCCTTTCCTTTCCTTTCCTTTCCCTTCCCCTTCCCCTTTTTCCTTCCCTTTTCTTTCCCCTTCCTCTTTTCCCTTCCCCTTTTCTCTTTCTTTTTTGTACATTGATGTGTCTCTGACCTGTTTATGCAATCAGGAGGATGGCAAGTCGTGCTGTACAACACTGATCCTCTACTTCCTAAGTGACTGCCTAATCAATAAAAGCATTGAACGGGTATTTACCACATTTCATTAATTAGGTTAAGGAAGTGAGGATATTTATGACAATTATTTGGAAAGCTGCGTAAAAAGATAGCCAGACAAACAAACCTCCATTAATCCACTTACGCCTCACAGATGCCAAAGGGTTGAACAAACCTATTAACAAGCTCTATGCCTGTCTGGTACAAGGAGCTGCTAAATCGTTCCACTCAACACTTGAGATAGCCAGTTAATAAAGATCTTTTGTGCTTGATTTTGGTTCTATTAGGAGTGGACATAAAGCAGAATAATTTAAAATGTGTCAGTGACTCAAGGCAAAAATGCTTAAATGGAAGCCACCTTATCTTCATAAAATGTTTTCCAGGACACCCAGTGGTAACCGTCAGATGGGATATGTTACTCAAGGGTATCAAAAGTCATTTTTTGGCTAGATAATGTGACTTTTAGATATATTTTTGAAAAAAAAAGAAAACAAAAAGAAAAAAAAAACTACACACTACTACTACATTGGTTTGTTATTGTGGTGTCTGTCTGGAATCCAGATTCCAGCTTTGAAAATGGAAATTAACTTATTTTCTGTCAACTTTTCCTAGGAGAGAGTCAGGAAACTTGGCTGCCCTTTCAGGTGGGTGAATCTCTCATGCGGAGATGTTTTCCCTTTCTGTTTTCAGAAAGGAACAGGCTGTCCTTTGCCTCGAGGAGCATGTGCTTCCTGCACTCCTGTGCACAGTACCACACGCTGCCAGTTTTCCTGCAGCTGGCTGGTGCCTTTGCACCTAACCGGAGGTGGTCAGGCCAGCACAGTGCTTGTTCAAAGGGATGACATTACCCAAAAAATTAATTTTACTAAAGAGGAGGTGACACCAGCTGGCTGCGTTTCCCTGTTGCCCTTGCAGAGCTGCTGTTTTCCCCTCACCACGGGCTGCTGCATGGGATCTGCATTAGCCTTGCTGCTGCCTCTGACCACTTTTCAATGAGGATAGAAAGTCCAAGGTACGGCTTAGGAAAAAGAGCAAAAAGAGTTGGAGGCCTGTGCTATTAGTTGTAGCTGGATTGTCTAGAGTCTCGGCAGAGGTTTTAATTAAATTCACTATATTTAGTAATTTCTTGGCAGTTTTGATTGATTTGTTATGTGCTACATCTGGTCTTGATTTACTGCGTTGCATTTCTACTACTGTTTTGTTTTTGTTGCTTGTGCGCTGTGTATTAGTCATGAGCTTTTGTGGTTTGCCATTTTTGAGTTACATTGTGCGAAACATTCACGCTACAACTTTAAACCAGGTGTTTCCATAGGCAAGAAAATCACTCTAAGGTTTGCACAGTCCACTGGGTTAGCAACCCACAGAGTTTGCCAAAATGTATTGCATGAGATTAGAGTTTGGTTTCTAAAGATGATGGTGTTGGCAGTGAATTACTTACTTAGAAGGCAATGTTTTAAATTTGCAATACAGCTATATATCTTAGACATGTATCTTGTAATTATGTATGTTATCAGTTAAGTGAGCTTATTGTTTTCAGAGCTCTTTCCCAGACTCCTATGTTAACATATTTAAGGAAAAACCAAGTCAAAGCAACCCCCAAATCTTGACAATGCTGACTCTGCTGACAGTTTGTGGAAAGGGTTTTAAAACGAACACGGATACACAGGAAAGTGAGTCCTTTGGACCAGCACTAAATTTAACCGGATGTTTACTATGAAATGAAGCATGGTTATGATGTAAAATATCTCCAATCTTAGGTGTCAGGAGTTGTGCAGCTGCTTGAGAAATCAATGCACTTGTTTTGCTTCAAATGCTAGTAAATTATTATAGAGCCCACTTAATGGAAAAATCATCTCAACCACGGAAGCACTGAAGAGAGTGTTCTGAGCCTTAATAAACTGCAGTATATTCATTGTGTCAAGCGCACTTACAAGGTCATCAAGGGCAAAGGAGGCATTGCAAATATTTTTAATGTGCTCATCACATCGCAGGATTGAAAATGTGCCATGATTTCTCCACAAGGGGATAGATGATAACTGCAGATTCAAAGGAACATTTTAATGCTTTAATTATCATGCCTTTTTTTCTAGTGGTAATAGCTTGGAATGAAAATTTTCTCCTTTTTGCAGATATGTAAGTATGTTTGTATTTTTAGAGGATACCAATGTGTTTCAAGGACACTAAGCAAAATTACCGCTCTGAGTATTCATGCTGCTGGCTCAAATCTGATCTTTTTGTACCAGTCTAATAATAACGGCTTCATGACTGCACTGATTTCTATGATATTTCTATTGATTGTTGTTGGTTTCTGAATAGGATTCTTCCTGAAAAAGAAGATTTTTTATTTGCTTGTTTTTCAACATGGATTTTTTTTTTTACCCTCTGTATTTTTTGCTTCTTTGCATTTTTGGTCTAATTACTCATTAATCTCAGTTTTGTTCCTTTTTGCTTCTACTAAAACAAATGTTTTGGGAGTGCCCCTTCATTTCTGTTTTGCCAGTGCTGCAATTTTACAATGAGACATCCAGTGGCCATACAGTCTTAAGCTGTCCCTGATTGCCAGTTCTGGTTTCTTGCTGTCCCATTTCCTCAGCGTGCACCCTCATACCCTCCCTGGTTGTGCTGCATAGCCTTGGTGTGACTGTGAAGGAACAATTGATTTGATATACATTTATATTTTTAATACATATTTTGGCACTCTGTTTTTAATTCAGATCAGTTCTCCAATGATCTTTTGCATCATGGCATAGTAGAAGAGAAGAGTGCTGGAGTATGGGAGTATAGAGAGCTCAGGCTGTAGGCTACTTTTTGAGAAACTCACTCTAGTTTCCACTGATGTTATCTAACAAGCAATCTATGAGTGACTAATCCCTGAAGTCAAATAGAGAAAAAGAAAAATCTAGTCAGGATGGAATCTGGTATCCGGGAAATCTTAGGCACAGGTCTCAAAAGGGTAATGTAATTTTAGACTTAGCTCTTAGCAACCCAGGAACACCAGGTGGGTCCAAAACAGGGGTCACTTTATAGTCATGTTTAGGACCTTGCTGGTCAAGAGCAAGATAATAGAAAAATTAAATTTCTGCTTCTGGCAAGCAAGGTGATGACATTGTTAAGGAGGCTATGGCTTGTCTCTGACTCAATTTTGTGCTAGTTATGTGTGAAGAGTTTGGCTATTTGCCAGTTTATAAGGAAAGTGAAGAGAAAGTCCAGTGATGATAATTATTTATCTGTGTCTGGATGACTTTGTTTCCACAAATCACACAGTAGCTGCATCTTAAGCCTACATATGATAGAGATTATATTATAGTCCCTTATTTGTTAGCTACTGTGTTCTCTGTTTCAAGAAGCATGGGAACATGCTTGGTCCTTACACACTGACAGAAACAGAATAACCAGCAAGGTGAGAGAAAGAGATTGGAAACACTGAAGAAGTGAGGACTATCTTTTGTATAGTCTAGAGGTCACCAGTCATCTTTTTCTCTTTCCTTTCTGTTTTTTTTTTTTTTTTTCCTTTCATAGAATCAAATCTAAGCCTACCAAGGACATTAGAACCAATGGATCAGCTCTAGAAAACTGAGAAGCTACTGTGAAGGCTTGAATCTTTGAAATCTAATTAATGGACCACCAAATGAGGAAGTGGTGAGGTGCATTATGAGTTACTCTTTTTTGGTTATGGAGGATACGTCTTTAGACTTTAGCTCGTAACCAAGAATCTTCAGATATCTCAGATAGTCCATGCTTCAGTTGACAAACAAATCAATAAATAATAATTAACATTTAAATTCTCACTGAAACTGTATTTTTCTAAATGTCTGTTCTGATGAGTGCCTGATACCATGAGAAGATACAGGCTATGACTACAAAAGGTTTTGGGAAGAGCAGTGAAGAACTGGAAAGAAAAGGAAGCTTTGGGAAGAAAGCAGTGAGCACTGAGACACCTGCCTTTGTTGCTGCTTTCAAAGTCAACAGTAATTCAGACACTGAATATCAGTTCAAATTCAGATTTATAACTGTGAGAAGAAAGGACACCATAATGCAGTTTGCAACTTTTCTTATTTCCTTCCCCTCAAACGCTTTCCATTTTTGAAAGTATGCCAATCCAGATGTGTACTCTGTTGACCTAACTGTGCATTTTATGAATTCATAAAAGCTGGAGAAAAAGGGATGGACTTAAATTAAGTTACAGCTAAATCTTTGTAATACAGACAGGAAAACACAATTGACATTCTTTAACCATGTGAAATCTGGTTGAGGTAGACAGTTTTACAAGAGTTCTGTGAATAGGCTGCAGCCTCTTACAGTGGGATGCAAATCATTGCATGTACAAAATGCATGCTCCTTACTCCTTATTCGGCTCCAAATTCATACACACTGTAGGTTTTCCATATTAAAATTTTGTTGCATGCACCATTACTTGTTTTTATATGCAAATGCCGGATTTTTAAAGGACAGCTGCGTAGCTAGGTATCCGGCATTTTGTCCCAATCATTCTCTGATTTGTGCTTCAGAAATGTTAAATTGTGCCTCTCCATATCATGAATCTCTCTATTGTCTGGAAAATAGCTGCTTGAGAGATTTTGCAACATTTAGAACTTGACAACTTGTAATCTCAAGTGCCATGAATAAGATAAAAGAAAATCAAATGTGATATTCCCTACTAGTGACTTGTGGCTCTCCAACATATTTTTTTTCTTTACCTTAAACCTCTGAGTTGCCTGAATATATTGTTAGGTATCAATTTTCTTTGAATTTTTGAGAGTAAAGAAGACTGTGGGAAAATAAAGGTTGTGATTCTTTTGTAAAGTTTTGCTGTTGGGCTTTACTGAGATAGAGCTACCTATGTATTAATGTTGACTTTTCCCCCATCCCCTGTGCACAATAGCCAAGACTTATGGTTAGTGTATCAAGATAACTAAGGTATTCAAAAATGTATGGAAAGACAGGGAGCCTGTATCTTTTTTCACACACAAGGTGTATTTCTTCAAAAGATTTTACATAAGCACTTACTGATTGTAGACTTATTTCAATTTTATTGACTCAAACTGAATGATTGGATGATCTCCTTTGTAAATCACCTGTACATTACAGAATCACAGAATGGTTGAGGTCGGAAGGGACCTCTACAGATCATCTAGTCCAACCCCCCTGCTCCAGCAGGGACACCTAGAGCATGTTGATTGTTGACATGTTGAGTTTTTTACCATTAGAGAAAATAGGTTTCTTTGTTCATCTTTTGACCATTACAGCTTTAGTATTAAGACTGACAAATGACTTCTATAGTCTTATGGGTCCAAGGGTTGAGCCTGAATGTTTTATTTTCAACATCAGTTTAAGATAACATGTACTGTGGTCTAATTTTAAAGCGCCGCCAAACCTTGCACAATAGTTGCAACCTTGCAAACCTATTTTTATTCTGCCTGGGTGATTCAGTGCTAATGAGCTCATTTAAAAGAAAAAGAAAAGCAAACAAGGTGTTTCCTGGGAATAAACTGAATTTGGAATTACTGGAAATGAACTTAGGTTTGCTTTAGTAGATAGCCAGTTTATTTTCATCTGACACCTTCCAGTATTGAAATTTGATACAATATATCTGCCGTAGTTTTAACTAAAAAGGAAATATGACATTTGGTCAGCAAAGAATTGGAGGGAATGAGGTGTTCAAACCTCGTAAAGTAGCTAGATTTGTCATTTACATTCAAATTTTATGCATACAGTATGTCCTATGTATTTAACCCGCACTCATGTTTTAGGACATACTTAAGGATATATAAATCAGCAAGCCAATTAGCTTGTTAACCTGAGCCAAAGCACTGTGGAGCCAACTAACGCCCTGTGTGAAGTGTACAGCTGAAGTTTTGGATTATTATATTTTCTGTGCAATCTTTTATCGGTAGAAGGCGGGACTTGGTGCTTCTACAATGAGAAATGGCTCATGTGGATGCTGTGCACTTACATCCCTGCAATTTTGTTTAAATAATTACAGGTGCTTGTGCTTTCTTTGCAAAAGAAAATGGAAGATTGACCGTAAGTCAGGTCATGTGGTCCCAACCATAAAGTCCTGGCTGCTAACACTCTTTTTCCACCCCTCTCTTCATCTCTTCTTTGCTTGATGAATGAACAAGGGTCGGGTGTGCAGAGAGCCCATGCTGCCCAGTTCATGGCATGGTAACTCATTGCTCTTCTGTGCTTTGCTGGTAGTGAGCACTTGACTCTTGTCAGGTGTTCTGATGGGGAGCAATGAACCAGCCTACTGCGATGAGGTAGTTCTTTTTAATTGTTATATTGTAAACTGTTGGTATTGCAAGAATTTTAGAAGGGTATTTATTTAAAAAAAAAAAAAAAAAAAAAAAAAAAAGCTAATGTTTAACTGTAAGCTTTTGCAAAATGCCAGAATTACATCTCAAAGCCTTTGTGTGCTTTTGCAGCATGGATGTAACTATGGTGACAGTTTCTTTCTTAGCAATATTAGTCTAGTGCTCCCTAAACTCTGAGCAGCATATTAAATCAGATCTGATTAAACTGGGCTCCCTTGATAGAGCAGAAGATTGCTTAAACCTTTCTAATTCGTGACCTACGATTGTGCTCAGTTAAATGCTATATTAAGGTCAAGGTCTAGTGTAAAGTCACAGTGTATACCACAAATTCATTACTGTGTTTTAATTCGTGTAGTGACATGTCTGAGAACACGCTCCGTTACCTCTGACCCTCCACTGTGCAGGAAATCCATCTGTTCATGCTGGGGTGCGGGCGCCTCCTGAGAGGAGCTTGCAAGGGTTGGTGAGGATGGAGAAGGTCGCAGGAAGTAAGCAGCTGGGCAGGCGCAGTGTCATTAATACTCTCCTTCACTAAGAGCGTCGGCACAGTCAGTAAATAAGGGCCACGTTTAGCCATGTCTCATGGCACCTTACAGAGCAGAGGCCACGCCAAGGGTGTTTTTAAAGGCCATTGCACTGACAGCTCTGAGCTTGGCTATGATTGTGGGTGCCTAAATTTCCCCTGTAGCCGATGGAGATGGGAGCTGGTGTTGCCTGGGCTCAGGACTGGAGCTAGGTGCAGAGTGGGCTGTGCAAATACTTCTTTGTTTGGAAATATTATATATGTGAAAAAAAGAATGAGCATCAAAATGCAAGCAGAGAAAAAAGTACTCATTTATAATAACTAACAGAAATGATTTTAAGGTAAGAAACCTGTTCCCAACTAGGACAAATTCCTCTTATGCACTTGGCATTTATTTGGGTCATCCTGAACCTGAGTATTTTTTCTTCAGAAGTGAAAAAAAAAAAAGGAGACGTTATTGCTTTGTTTGCGGTAACTATTCAGCTGATACAAATGTTATATATTCGGTCGTATCTTGTTCTTTAGCACTGTCAACTGCCTGTCAATCTTCATATTTGCAAAAAAGAAAAAACATCAGCCACCCCACTGTGCTGAATGTGACAGCATTGTAATGTCAGAGGACCAGGAGACAGGTGATGGTTTATGATAGAAATAAATCTTTTATGAGAGCAAACTTGGGGGAATTGCTTGCTTTTGTAAGGGATATATCTCTGCACAGCTATCACTGCCAGTCTCCTCAAATGCCTCAGTTCAATAAGGCAGAGTTTTTATTGTGTCTAATCATGTGTTGAATCACTGAAAAAAAAAGAGAAGGTTCCTGATATATATATATGTGTGTGTGTGTGTGTGTGTGTGTGCATCTATTTGTATGAAGACACATACGTGCATGCGTACGTATTTATTTGAAGAGAATTACATTCGTTAAGTGGCCTTTAAACTGACTCTCCCATTTTATGGTATGATTCTGATTACTACACGGCACGCAAGAGTGCTTTGGCTTATTGCATTCTGAAATGAGACAAAATGCTTTTTGGAAAAAAAGACCTTAATTTAAATGGAGTTTTACTGTGTCTTTTTGAAATACGCTGTGACTTTCATATCTTTCATATCTTCAGAATATTTTCAGTATGCTGCCTGTAACCAGCTTGCAGAATCTTTAAATTCAGGGATTATCTTGTGGGGAGGGAAGAAAAACTATGAAGAGAGCATGGAAGCACAGGACAGCTGGGGTTGGAAGGCACCTATGGAGAGGCCTGATCTAACCCTTGGTCAAGCAGGGCCAGGTCGCGCAGCCTGCTCAGGGGAGTGACCACCTGGGTTTTGGATCTCTCCCAGGATGGAGACTCCACAACGTCCATGGGAAGCTTGTGCTAGTGTTCAGCTACGCTTGAAGGGGTAAAATGTTTTCTGGTGTTTAGGAATTTCCTGTATTTTTGTTTATACTCACTGCTCTTGTCTCATGAGACAGGAGAAATTCTTCTAATTTCTTGTTTAGCTCTTCCAAATTTTTATGCCATTTTGCGTCCTGTTCCTTATATTGATGCTATTTTTCCTATTTAATGTTTTAGTTTCTTACATGACTGGCATAATTACTGCATCAAGCAGTTAGTTATGCCTCTACCACAAATCCTTAGCAAGGGTCAGTAAAGAGTTGTGCAGCTGAAGGCGCAGACACAGGATACTGGTGTCTTTATGTATTTAGCTAATCTTTTACTGATAGACAAAATATTTTCCCTGCTAGTTGCTAAGTGAAACCACACTGGAGTCTGTGGACTCAAGTGCTTAAGCACAAGGCTGTGAAGAGGGATGAAACAGAGAATAGAGATGTACTTTATTTTTTACTGGATTTATCCCGTTTCATTTGTCATGCACAGATCTATGCCAAGCATCCTGCATCCGTGCCTGGCAACGCATGTGTGAGTGTGATAGCAGGTCCAAATGTTCCTGCAATCTGAGAGAGGTTGCTGTCCTGCATGTGACACACGTTTCTTTTGATGGTGTCCCAGGTGATTGTGTCCCAGGATTTGATGGTGTCCCAGGTGTCAGCCTGGGAAAATAAGGCATATATCTACATGTAGGCAGGAAGGAATGATCCTAGTCTGGTCCTGTGGTGTCTAACTTGCTCAGTTGATTCTATCCATCAGTCCAGGCAAGTACAGCATACTGTTCAATGTACTATTTTGCTAAATAATTCCCATTAATGAAATTGTTAAACTCAGTAGGTTTTGGCACTGATTTATTTGTGAAGTGGTTGAGTTGTGCTACCTGCCCATTGCATACAGTCCTGTGGAGATCATGGTGATCATACACCCAAATCTCTGTTCTTTTGTGCAAGCACATATTTTCAGAGACCTCTTTCTGTCTTATTTTCTTTCTGTCTTTTTCTTCAGATGAAAAAGGGTGGACAAAGGAGTTCTGAACCCAAACAAATTTCCTCTTTCAGTTCTTTTTTTTTTCAGTTCTTTTTTTTTTTTTTTAAAAAAAAGCTCTGTTTAATTTTATGCTTTGTTTGTGTGTGTATTTTTCTTTTTAATTCTCTGAATCCCATCTGGCAAGTAGGACAGAGTGTCTGTTCCCCACGCTCCCACTCTGCGAAGGCTGTGTGATGCCAGAGTGTGGGCTGTGTTGATATGAAGGCCAGAGCTAGCCCTCCCCATCATTGCTTCATCTCCTGCCAGGCACTACTCTCCTGAGCCCAGCCACAGTGGACAAGCATAAAAGTTAACAGCCACAGTTCAGATTCGCAGGCAAAGGTTTGGAGGGTTATCCAAAGCTTTCAGGCTCAAATAATTATCCAAGCACTGAAAGCCAAGTATCCAAGAATGTGTGAGGATACCCATGCTGGCCCTGTGTCCTGCAGTGCTGAGTAATTCTCCCCATTGTCTCCAAGTTTCCCCCTCCCGTAACCTTCCTGCCTGGCTCTCTTTCAGCAGAGCTGACACCCCCTCTTGGTTTCTCCTCTCGGCTGTCTGCAATCTTCTCTCATCTCCATCTGGCCAAGTTTCTTCTGAAATTCTCTTGCGCAGAAAGCTTTTCTGCTTGCCAAACAGTTCTATTGGAGCAGAGCCAATGGGCTGGGTTTCCAGCTCTGGTAATTTTGAAGCAACTTTTTACCTTTCACAGGCTGTATTTTTTCAATATATAAGCATGTCTATACATTCTCTGTGTCAGCAAAGCCGTGCTAGCTTGTGCAGCTGATATATTCCTCTTGCATCAAAGGCTGTTGTGGGCTGCTGGTTTATTTAAGCAATCTTGAGAACTTGCCACAAGATGCCATAAAGAGAATGGCCAAAGCCCAGTTTCTTTTTTTTCCTAGGTTAATGACTTGGCTGCATTGAGAGCAGCTTTTTTTTTTTTTTTTTTTCTCCAAATATAAGCACTGCCTGACTTATTGAATAGGCAGGAGGTTTGCCACTTGTGGAGGTTTCAGTAGAATAAGCTGAACCATATTAAGGAATGTTTAGAAAAAGTCTGGATTTCATGAAATTTAAGTATCTGTATCTGCTGTTTCTCCAGATTGAAAGTGAAATCTGTCTAAATGCTCATTCTTTAAGTTGTTTCAGACAGAGTTACAGGAGAGGCTAAATTAAGAAAAGAAGATTAAATCAGTATTTACTCACAGACTTATTGATGGAAATAGTATATACTACTCCCTCTATTTTCTCTGCAGTCAGGAATACTTTCAACAAGACAGCGAGCTTACAATTGATTTTATAAATGCTTATGTGTCCATACACAGGAGTTTTCTAAAACAGTGATATATGCAGATCAGTAATCCCTTTCATCCCTTTTTCTTTGTATATTAGAAATAAAAGAGAAATTAAAAACAGAACCTCGAACTCCAAACCCCGAATATCTCTGACTCCACAGGGAAAACAATAACCAAATATACATACTGCAGACCCATAGTTCTTCTTATTTGATAATTTTTATTTCTTAAGAGGAAAGAAAACTGTGAGAAAGTGTGGTAACAGTACACTCTTTCAGTTTAGAAACTGAAAGACTTTGACAGGGACTTTCCTCTTCTTAGCGAACTTATGGCAAGAATGCTATTCAAAGACCACGTAATGGAAATAAATTTCTTCCTAGAGGGTGATTCATAGTACCATCTCAGAAAGTTTTATAGAGAATAGAAAAGCACTTACAGAATATATAATGTAGACAAGAAATAGGGATTCCTTGAATGTAGATGAGTGTCAAACTTCATAAAAATTCTTGTGAAAACTCTTGCATGCCTGTAGTATGGAGAGTGTAGATTTTTTTAGACTAGAGTCATCAATAGAAAGATACATTTTGCATGGCAATATACTAGCAGATTTTTTTTTTTCATTTTTTTGCTGTCCCTTATTTCTTCCCCACTTACAGACTGCCTCGCTCAGATGCATCTGTTGCCCCTGCCCAAAGGTTTTGCCCCTGTCCCCAGAGGCTGTTTCGGTAGTCAAGGCATCGAAGAGGCTCAAGGCTGGAGAGCAAGGGATGTCTGTCCTAATGACCTTCTCTTTAATTGTGCTCTGTAAATGTGGTTTGTTGTTCCATAGTCTATAACTATTTTCTAATTTATCTGTGTTTACATTTTTAAGAAAACTTATTGGAAACTAGAGATTTAACAGTCTCCTCAGCTAAAATTATTTTGATGAATGATTTGAGAGGAAAAAAAAAATTGAGACCATTGAGGCCTGGATGAAGGAGGAATTTCCAGCTGAGACTGGGCAAAGTACTAAGGGAACAACAGAAGGAAACAAAAGTGGAAAAGGAAAGTAGTAAGTTGTGCAAATAAAAGGATCTCCACCCTGAAAGTACTGTTGAAAAACATAAACTGAATATAAGTCATATAAAGTCAATAAAGAGATTTTTCAGATGGGACAGTCAGAATACTGAAGAACCCATTACTACCATATTTGGTTACACTCAGACCATCCTGGAGGATATAGAAAGGGTTAGAATGACAGAATGAAAAATAGAGAGGATGGGGTAATTTTAAACTGTGAGAGGATAAGAGCCAGAGACAAGAGTTTTCATAGCATTGGTGAATCAGAAAAATAAAAGCAAAGTGTGAAGAGGGAGCACCAGATAGACAAAGGGCTAGATGAGAAACAATATTAATTTGCTGATGTTTTGGAAGACACGTAGGTTTGAAGGGAGGAGTCCATGTTCAAATGGAAGGTTGCAGGTGGGGAGAGAGATCTGGGAATTACCAAAAGAAAAATGATAGTGAAGGCCATTGTTATCCTCTATAATTATTAACCTCGCTAGTCACCTTCCCTGGGCTTCATTAGACTTAGAACCAGATCCTGTGAGATGAGAATACAGAAAACTAGACAAAAGTCTGAGGGATGGTGAGGAAATTGGCCACTATCAAGTATCAGGGGAGATGGTAAGTGAAAGGCAGTAATATCAATGGGCCACTCGTTGTCGTGGGTCAGCATGTCTGGGTGGACAGAATAGTGTGGATTAGGAGCTGTGGATAGACTGGAGAACATGGGACTAAGGAAGCCACCTTGAATAAAAGCAATGCCACCATGAATAAAAAATACAATGCTAATTCCATAGTAGAATACATAATAGACAATACGGAAAAAAAGAGTTTTGTTTCCCATAAAAAATCTTTTTGATCTTTATTTTATCTTTATTTTTGAACCTCTTGTCATTCTTTCCACATGAGCTATCTCAAGGTTTAAAGATGGATTGTCTGGTGCTTGAGGTTTGTACAGGGATTGAGGGTTAGGGTTTTTTTCCATTTTTTTCTCAGCTTCAGAGGTTGAACTTCCCTCAGGTTTGTTTTCCTTTGTATACAGACTGCCTTTTTTTTTTTTTTTTTCCCAAATTTCAAATGCTTTAGCTTAAATATTTAGTTATCACCTGTCACAATGTGGTTTGTGTATTTTCACACAATCCGAACTGCCTATGCAGATGAAAGCCAAGAGTAGGTACAGGGTTCTGGAATGGTACTTCACAGTTAATCTCCTTTTAAAATGTTGTTTCCTCCACAGGAGTGGAAAAAAAGCTTGCTTTCGTATTTATCCCTCAAAAGCCCACATGCTAAAAAGCCAGGCTATCTACATCACAAAGTGGAACAAACTTATTAAAATTCATGATAAGGTGCATTAGCTACAAAGGGAACTTTAATGGCCAGGTTTCACCAGTCCTCTAGATGCTTGACTGTTTTTGATATCTACATCTTCAGATATGTTAGATATCAAAAGCTGGATTCAAATATCCACAAAACAAACAAGGAATTTGCTGAAGAGCTTTTATAGATGTGAAAGCGATTAATGCTTGATCACGCATGAGTATTATGTCAGATATCATTGTTCATCATGTATTAGGTAGTCAGAAAAGCAAATATGGCCATGACGCTTTTCTCTGAGGACCAAACATGCTTGTATTGCAGGAGGTGCCTGAGTGAGGCTTTGGTTCTATGAGCAACTGAAGTGGGCAGTCATTGGGGAAACTTTCCTCTGCAGCTGCTTATTAAGCAGTGGTCTGGCTAAAATGGTCATTTTTTCCTAATAGGCATGCTAGTCCCATGTATTGAGGAAAGAAGAAAAATATTTGTAAACTAAACAAAAAAGCAAAACAAACATACGGAATGATCTTTAAAAGAAAGTTTGCAAAAACGAGTATCCATTTCTCTTGGCAAATGGAGTATTAAAGATTGAGAGATAGCCGTATGCAAAGTGGCATGCAGTTGTGCAACTTTGACATCAAGAGCTTTGCCATAAAGGTGTATGATCTCTTGTTAAATAACAAATGAAGTGTATATTAAGACTACAGTTAGGAAACAATTTCTTTCTCAGTAGCGAGCATAAAGTGAGAAAATGTTCTGGGTCTAATTTGTCATTCACAACTTATCTGCTTATGTAGCTGTGCAATTTTTTCATGTTCTTCTGTTGGATTGTAACTTCCTAGAGTCAGCTGCTGAAACTGGATTTTTTTGTGTACTGACAAACAGGCTGATCATTAAGACTTTAGTAGGAAAAGTAATACAGTGGTGGCCTATATGCATTTCCTTGAGCTGTATAGTTATCGTGGGAAATCAAACCAAACTAGTAATCTTAATGTAAACTGTTGAAACTCTTTCCTGTGTGAATGTAGCCTGGCTATAAAATTTTTATCTCAGCCCTGTTAGGTTTCCCTTCCAGTATACTTCTTAACAGAGAACCACAGCATCTTTTTGAGTGATTTCAGTGCTTTATGATCTAATGTCAAAAGCTATGGTAATAGAGCTGGGTGTGTGTGTCTCCTCAAGTGAGAAGCGCTGGTAGGTTTTCAGTAGCGGACATCTGTGTCCCTCCAGTTCTACGCTGCAGCTGGAGAGTTTCTGTGAAGAAATCATGTTGCACACCACCCATATTTAAATGAGATCCAAACCTTTTCACACTAAGGAGGAATAAAAATGCATGTGTTTGCCTTTATTCTGACATGAATGAATCAGAGCAGTCTTAGTATAGTCATTAAAATAACCGTGACTAGAATCAGCTGCTTATCTGGACCAGGAGAAACCCTATTTTTTTTGTAATACTCTACAGTTTATCAGAGTACCCTGGTGATGAAACACCTGTTTAGCTGGATTTAGAACCATGTATTTCATACTATTTGTGTTTTACTATTTCTCACAATTCCTCTACAGGATAGTTTCTTGATCCACACACATGCAAGAATAATATAGGGCTTGATGTTCAAAAAAGGTTTGACGGGGGTCAATAGTTCTGCTGTTCCCAAACTCTTTTTTCTCACATCCTCTTCTTTTCGATTTCCCTATGAATAAATTAGGCATACAAAAAAAAGTATAAATATATGAGACCTTAAGCTAACACAACTGTTAGATGGTTTTGGTGCTAGATCCTCTTTCAATGCCTTGAGTGTCAGTGAATATCCAATATCAGCAGAAGGCATATGACACTGCCTCATGCTGATTCAAATGATCTCATATTCCAGTCACAGTGGCTAGGAAATTGTGACACTCTGCATGACAAAAGGGACTTGAGGTGTCACTTTCTTGCCACTTAGTAGATCTAAAGAGAATTCTTGAGTTACCTGCTACTGGAGTGTGGTTCCTTTGAACTCTTCATCTGCAATGTAAAGCGGGGCATAAATTTCACTGACATTTGTAAACTTTGGAATAATTATAATAATAATAATAATAAAAACTTTTCTTTATTTAGATACACTAAAACTTTTAGGACTTCGTGAGAAAGGACTCATCAGGTATCTCTTCCAGCTCCTTCTCAAAAAGACCCATTTCTTTGTAACTCCAAATTTAGCCAAATTCAGTCCTGTTCAAAACACAGGACAAGACAGGAAGAGAGAAACCATAGATAATGGATGACTGCATGCCCTGAGGATTCCTTATACAGGAAGAAAAGGATGCAAGAAATTAAGAGCTCTGCTTTCTCCACAGCTACCAGTACCTCATCAATAGCAGCAGATATAAGCACAGAAATTATGCCACTATCGTTTGTATTCTCTCAGAGGAGTCAAGCTTGACCTGAGAGGTCAAGCTTTCTTTTCTCTTCTCTTCTCTTCTCTTCTCTTCTCTTCTCTTCTCTTCTCTTCTCTTCTCTTCTCTTCTCTTCTCTTCTCTTCTCTTCTCTTCTCTTCTCTTCTCTTCTCTTCTCTTCTCTTCTCTTCTCTTCTCTTCTCTTCTCTTCTCTTCTTTTTTCTTTTCTCTTCTTTTCTCTTTTCTCTTCTTTTCTCTTTTCTTTTCTCTTCTTTTCTCTTTTCTTTTCTCTTCTTTTCTCTTTTCTTTTCTCTTCTTTTCTCTTTTCTTTTCTCTTCTTTTCTCTTTTCTTTTCTCTTCTTTTCTCTTTTCTTTTCTTTTCTTTTCTTTTCTTTTCTTTTCTTTTCTTTTCTTTTCTTTTCTTTTCTTTTCTTTTCTTTTCTTTTCTTTTCTTTTCTTTTCTTTTCTTTTCTTTTCTTTTCTTTTCTTTTCTTTTTCTTTTTCTGAGGGCCCAAGTAGTTTTATTTTCCTTGTCTCATTAATCAAATATTATTCATACCTCAGGGTAGAAGGAACATTCGTTTAGGTGACTTTCATAGTCTATTTGTCTGGCATATACCTTACATTGTTCTGTGCGATCATGTAACTGAAGACTGTTATTACAATCCACACACAGAGGAGGATGGAGTTACAGTTGTGCATTCATCCTTAACTTTGGCATTTCTTGACATTTGAGTGCTTAACCATGTAAACTTAATGTTCCATGAGCACAGTTTCTTTTTGCATTTAACTTCTTAAGGCTTTTTTAGACAGGAAAAGTTGGGTGTGAGAGAAGAAAAAAACAGGAACAACTGGCAACGAATACATAAATGTCAAGCTTTACAATTTGCAAATTATTTGTTTAGAGCTTCCTAACTACCCCCATACAAGGTATATATTGGGGCAGACTGTGAATTCAGCCATCCTTGACTGAGGTTACCAGAACAAAACAATCTTCAACAAAGAAAATGTGCTCTTTCATATCCACTTCACAACTTATTTTTTAAAAGATCATCCATGTCTAAAGTACCCGTTTAATCACCATAAATCTGTTTGTCACTAGGCAAATTCACATTAATATGATCTCAGTTAAGCAGCAGTTATTACTATTCACTAGGTCAGACTAAATCAGTTTCTTGGGACACATCTTGTACCATGTTCAGATGCAATATTCCCAATGCAGCTAATAGGCAAAGTAGCATAGATCTACCAATGGTTCTGTAGAGGACAGGTGCCTCGAAGATGTAAAGGGAAGGGCAAATGTAGTGCAGCCAATACACGCAAATTGCTGCTGTAGCACCATCTGTTCCATAAACTCTGTACACAGCATCAGATAATAGGTTTAAAGTTCTGTTGTGGAATATGCTGTGGAAAAAATCACAACAAACTGAATTAAACTCTCTTCGGTGCCCAAAGAGAATGAAAGTGCGTGTCAATTTGGCTATCAATAGGATGTGAGTTCCCAGTAAAGAATAAAAATTTCAAGAGTCATTTCACTGAACCATCTTCCTGAATAACTTCTAAATCTATAAAGATATGGTCTAGATAGTGCCTTCCTGTCCACCAGTCATTTCCGCTTTTCTTTTTCTTCCACAATCTTAGTCAATGCTACACACTGTGGGATATGAGGAAGGAAACAAAACCTGGACCAGAAGGAGAGAAGTTTGTCCTCCCTGTATACCTTGTTTTGTCCCTCTAAGTGCAAGGTAACAAATATCTATTTAATCTTATACATGCTTCCAAGGCATAATGTTCAGGAAAGTGTTCATAAATAATGCCTCTCTGGTGAGTGATTATAAATGCTATTATACAAATGCGGGGGAAACTAAATCTCCTTCCAAGGTTATACAGACAGGTCTCTATACCCTGGGTCCTTTTGCTACAGTTTTGTGGATGTTTTACGTGCTGTAAGGAAAACATTAATGATAGGTGATCTCACACAACAGACGCTATAAAAACAAAAGGCAGTAATCTAGTTCTCTACCTATGTAACTTTAGAAAACTATAGGAAGGATCTAATAACTCAAGAAAGGAAGCTGTATAGGTCACATACATCTCTGACTGTAGAGGAATTCAGGAGTTCACTGCAGCAGGTCTGCAAATGTTCATGACTATAGCAGTAGGTTTGAGTTTCTTTCATATTTTCTTAGTCACAGACTCCTCATTTATAGATCTAATTATTTGTTTCCCAATGATTTTTTGATTTAATGAGGAAAATACATTTAATTTACATAAATCTAAAATGGCTGAAAGTTTTGGTTGGTTGGTTTGGTTGGTTGTTTTCTCCAACTGTTGCAAGATGATGAGTAGCTTGAGGTGGCTAAATATGGAAAATTGCCACATAAGAAAGGACTGGTCTGGGATTTCCTGAGTGTGCGAGTTTTACACCGCAGCTACAACTTCTTTACTATGTGTAAGCATCCATATTTCAAAGCCCTTGATGTTTTATACGGTAATTCCTAGTGGTATCATCTAGCCAACATTTGGTCTGGGTCCATTATGGCTGTTCTTTATGCCCATTTATAATCAACCCAAGAGTAATCAGCCTGTTACTTCCAGCCTTGTCTCTGTGCACGATGTGTTTCAGAAACAGACTGAATTTGCTCAGTGCCCAGGGTGCCTGTAGCAGGTCCCTGCCTGCAAACAGCAGCCAGACTTCTTTCTTCTTGCTTACAGCACTTTTCAGCAAGTGCTAAAGAATTGCTTTTGGAGCTGGGGAAAGCTGTCAGATCCCCTGTGAGATTAAACGAACACACTTGCCAGAACAGAGAAGAAAAAAAAAAAAAAAAAGAAAATTTGCTGGTTCAGAACATGCATCCTTTGTCTTGCTGCTGTCACAGGGGTTATGTAGGTGCAGTAGAAGTGGTCTCAGGATTAAGAAGCTACTTTTTATGCTAGGTAAATTGTAAGAGCAGAGTTACCTGTTTAAATTTTAATCTATCTCTCTTTCAGGGCACTTAGCACCCCCATGCAAGACCCCTTCAGGCTCCACAAACACATAAAAGATGAAATGTGAAGACTTTTTGTTAGGGAGTTGTTTTGTTAGGGAAAGGTAGGTGATAGCTTAAATCCTTCCATTATGTGGCTGCTTATACTTACCTTCTCTTTTTCTTTTAGAGTTTGTCTATCTCCTGAAGATATTCAGATATACTCTTTCCATTCAGGTGGTGTTTATCAGACCTGGCATTGGCTTGTTTGTCAAGGGCTGCACAACATAATAACAAATGAATAGAAAACATTACAGATATTAGTCCTAATGTGAGAAGATTTCCCTCAGAGAAAAGGTAGTTCTGCTACCTTTTGAAAAGCCTGCCTGTAGATTCACTGAACATCTTAAATGCATTCAAGCAGATGTAAAACAAAATAAGGATATATCTTTTGCATGCATGAAAGGAATTGAAACAATTCTGTCTGGATTAAGATACCTATGCATAAGGAATTACTGTTTGAATTAGAAGCACTTGAATCAATTTATGAACAGACCTGCAGCTAAAAAATGTTTTGGCAGAAATTCTTCATCAAAAAATAGTCTAGAATCTGTCACCCAGGGTGCACTGATTAGAATGGGGAACACCGACACTAATTGGCAAACATATAAAAAATGTCCACGAGGTTGCTATAATGTTTAGAATTTTTAATCATCTTAGATTCCTTGCTCTTCAGATAAGGACTGCTGAAGACTACCTGGAGTGGCCTGACTTTGCATGCTTGAATTTAAATTTTCTGTCCCTCCTGCTTGGGATATTTGATAGCAACAAAGACAACATTGCAATTTCTAACACATTTGCCATCCTTCTATGAATTGAAAACAAGAAGGATTCTCCTCTGGTAATTATTTTTCAAGGTCTAGCATGGTTATGATCTCCATCTTCTTGCAAATTAGAATATGACTTCCTAATCATTCAAAGGTGTTTAGACCTCTGGCTCGACCCTAGGCACCTAGCAGGCCAATGAAAATCCATTAAATGTGAAGAAGGCATTATAGTAATTCAATGTAACTAAGCCAAGCCGTAGGAGTTCCAAGTGTCAGAATGATTTGATGAGCTGTTGCTGTTTGCTGAATATTGTGTACAAGGGCTGAGATGGGGCGTATTGCAGGCAGGTTGCTGGAGAGGCCATTTGTTATGTTCATGACGTCTGCTAGGGCAACAGAGATGATTAATAGGTATGATGTAGATGGGCAGAGCTTATGCATAGGCAGTGACAAATCCGATCCGTTCTGCATGGGCAGGGAACACAAAGCAAATGCATTTGAATGCTTCCTTGTGCCTTTGCAGAGCAGCAACTAAATGTAGCTTTATGCAGAGAGGTGGAGTGAGCAAATCACTGTGCAAGGAGGCAGCTAATTGCTGAACTTGATTGCAACTGCTAATCAGAGTCACAGGGAAAAAAGTGTTGGGAATTAATTAGGCAAGGACCTTCAGAACAGCAGCAGGAAGCCTCCAAGTGACCTTTATTTACAGTCAGTTAAACAGAAGTGTGACTAAAAATGCCAAGGAGCAAATCAGATTATTAATATTGATTGCTTAAAGAAAATGAATAATTTAGGAGCAGAGTCAGAATAAATATGCAGTGACAGAGATGAAAGAGCACAATGTACTGCTTTTCCAACATTCATCTATCATACAATAGTGTCCCTTCGCACAGAAATGGAGAATTTCCACCCTCACAAGACAGAATTAGTTTCATGACCAGGCATGATTGCTATATCGCTGGTACAAGAAGCTTTTTTTGTATATTTATTTTCCCATGGCACCCAGATGAAGGGGAGACACTGGTCTGCCAAAGGGAAGGTTTATTCTTCCAACCTTCCACAGAGGTCAAATTCAGGTACTATGGGATTTACTTTTAGTTTTTTCAACAAAACTGCAGAAACATAATATAACTTCTGTTTTGTTTTGTTTTTTCTGTTCATTTGTTTTGTTTCAGATATACTGTCAGAGTAACCATTGGAATTAGCAGCAAAGCTTTAAAATTTTTTTTAAACCTGTAAATCTGACATTATCACTCCTACTGTCCATATTCTGTTTTTTGCGGTGACTGATTATTTTATCATGAATTCTCCTTGTTTTTTTTCCCCTAATTTTAGTCTTGTGTTCTTATAAGCTGGTATAATTGGTTGCAGGCATTGAATACATTTTTTGTTTATTTTTTGTGTGAAGCTGTGGGGGATTTTTTTCAAATTTAAAAATTTGAATAATAATAATGTTATGAAATACAGCATTATTAACAATCATAAAGTTAAAGACAGCATTAAAAGTAACAAAATAATTGCACATGTATGTATGCCCAACCAGGTCCAGCTTTTCATAACCTCTTCTGAATAGGAAACAGGATATCACTGCTTCTGTGTCTGTGTCCTGATTAGTCTCTTTCTTTTTTGGATTTATTTGCTTGTATTTATTTCTCCTCTCCCCTCTCCTGACCCCTGCATTTTTTTTTTCTTTCCTTTTGAAAGAAAAGGAAAGAGAGACATATTTGATCAGGACAAGTTGTCTACATGAATCTAAGACAAAAATGTCTTGCATCATTATGCTACTACCCACTCCAACAATCTGAAAGTACTGAATTTCCAGTACTAAAATTGCAATGAAAAATGTAGTCTGGCCTTTTTCTTTCCTTTTTTTTTTTTCACTGAAAAAAACAAAAAGTACTTCAGTCAAATGTTTTTTTTAAAAAGATGGTGCTTAGGTTAACTCTACTGAATGGTGGCCATATATTGTCTTTTACTGATAATGGTCTAAGAGGCGGCAGCACCCAGTGTGGCCTTTTGACTGTGCCCACCAGCCCTGTGCTGGTGGGTTTTGCTATTGACTGTATTTGCTGGCTCTTTCCATACTTTTACAGGCAAAAACCTATTTTAAGTCACTTCCCTTCTCTGTAGCCTATTTTTCTCTCTGGAAAGAATAAAGTAAATCATTTTGGTCTATAATAAGGGGAAATACCTTTCAGAAGTCAGGTGTTATTGTTTTAAGGACATATGAGTGAACCTAAGGGCCTGATGATAATGTATTTCTGGGGTTTTTGGTATCTGTTGGTGCATGACCACATTGCACACAGGCAAGGCGTACTGGGCACAGACAAAACAGGTTAGCAGATATCATATATATATGTACATGTTCACATAGTGTATATCCACAGGGTAAAACTGTTTGGTTTTAGTGCATCAGTTTAATGGGAAGAAAAAGTAAGCACCTAGGGGGAAGACCTACCCCTTCGCTATGGTAAGAGCCTATGAAAACAATCAAAAAAAATGAGCAAACAATCTGTGCAGAAAAGAAACCTGTACTATTTTCTACAAACTTTTATCTTAGTAAATATTGTGCAAGCTTTGGTTTTCTTACATAGGTTTGTCTTACTGCATGTAGGAAGGTGTGACATGCACTAAGGCATGTAGGAGTACACTAAAATGTATGGTGTTAGTAGGCATAAATATTTTAGTTTTCATCTTCTTTACTGCCACAGATATAATGACTTATAGCTGAAACAATGAGTGTGCTTCTCAGATAATTGTCTTCGGTTCAACCGACCTTCAGTATTTGCATTTAAGTGACTGGAGTCCCCCAGATTGCAGAAAGTGCTTCATTTCTCTGCTTTGGATATGTCTCAGCAAAACCAAGAGGTGATGCCAGCAGATTAATAAGGCAAGCTAAGAGCTAAGCAGCAGGGAACAAGAAAGTCACGGTTTCAGTATGAATATAAATATATCACAGCCATGCGAGACCTTACTCTTGTGAGCCAGGCCCATTGATTTCAATTCAGATGAACAGCAACACACGTATTGAGGATTAGTATGATGACAGACTGTATCATATTACACTCACAGAGCGGTGAAATTACATACGAGTGCTGAATTTCAGCCGGTCTACGTTGCTTTAATTAAGCCCCTCAGAGCAGACAATACTCTTCATTAACAAACTGTCAACCCCTTTGTGTTTGTTTATTTTTTTTTCTTTCAACCACAGGAACATAACATTTCTGAAGAACACATAAGGATAACATTAACACATGGATAACATTAAAACTGGCATCTGGAAGTTGTCTTGCAAATTAAATGGAGCTCTTTTCAATGAGACTCTTGTTTTTTGAGCATTAGTTCAAAATTGTTGTTTGTATGAAAAATGATTTCGGTAGGTGAATTTTAGCTCATGAAGTGAATAAACTCCTGCTCTTAAGAAAAGGATACGTCTAACAAATGGAAGTTAGCGAAAAGTGAGGTGCTTCATGGCAGGGATAGCCTGACCTATGTCTATGGATACAGCCAGACTCGTACCACATGTGCACATCCCCTCATTTCTTGATCTCCATCAGACTAGGGAAAGTCACGTACCGAGAGACAAGAGCAGAGGAGGTGAATTCCCCTTTTACATAAAGCACGGAAATGTGCTTGGTGACCTCTTCTCCCTGTCCTCCCAGAGCCTTCTCACTATGAGACCCAATGAAAAACCTGGGTCTTCTGCAGCAGGATAGAAATTGCCGGTATTGGCAGTTGCATGGGAACGCTGGCACAGCTCTGGCCCACACGATGCCTGGCTCGCGCTCAGCCAGGCTGTTCATCTCTCCCCTTCCGAATGCTGTAATTAGCTCGGTTGCCACTTACTTAGACATCAGCATTGGCCAAGGGCTGTCACCGAGCTGTGCCCTGAGCACTGAAGACTTGCAGAAAATGGCTGTGGTGTAAGTGGCACCCATGGTAAGGAAGCCCTCAAAGCGCACTCCAAATATACCAGTGGGAAGTGAGACATTTCTTTTTTCACAAGCCTTTCCACTCAGTTTTCTCTTGGCACATGAAATGTCTGTAACCAGAGAAGGGCTGTAACAGCCTCTCTGTAAGTGGAATTGGCAAAAGGCCCCTTTTCCTGCATAAAATATCATTATTCAGGGGGTAGTCCTTATTTCTTTTATGATAACTCATTCCAAAGCATTTTAAATTAATCTGTTTAACTTTCCCTTTTATACATATATGCATATATATAATATAAATTCTATTCAAAGCAAATGACAAGAAGGAGCCACAGAGATTTAATAACCTTAGCCTTAATCACTTAGAGCCTTAATCACATTAGATATCGAAGCAATACAGTTTTTACTGAGGTGTGTTAAAATGGTTGTGGTAGTTGACAAATGGGTTACTGGTGGTTTATAGATTATATGGGCACTGAATGAGATGCTGTTTCCTCCTGCATGGTGGCAAAGTGCCTTGCCCTCTTTCCTAAAAGAGGCTGTTCTAACTTTCACCATGCCACAGAGTTATGCCAAGTTATTTTGCATTGCTTGACACAATGAGCCTGCATATTAAAAAAAGAATCAACTATGCAGATAGATTTTCCCAGGCATAGTGAAAGGAGCCAAGATCTCTGGACCGGGAAATTCCCATGTGATGTGGCAATGTGGGCAGGGATGGGTTTATGCTGGCTCCTTCTGCCCCCGGGCCAATGATCACCCAAAGGCTCTCATGACATTCACCCCTCTGCATTTTTGACCGTGGGAAGCAGAAAGGAGGAGAGAGCACCAGACAGGCTAAAAGTGCAGAATTTATCCAGGGAAGAGTCATCATCATTCCCAGATATAGCCTTTCTCACTGCTGCTGTCTTTCCCTCACCCTCCAGTTAACGGCTTTGTGAAAGTACTTGAGCCCTTGCCTCAACCCCACAATGCTTGAACCATGTCTTGAAATTAAATATGCGCTTAAGCATTCTCCCAGAAAGGAGTCTCAGTAAGGAAGTTTGGAGAACACCAGCAGAACTTGTAAAGGGGCCTTACTGCAACATAGCACACAGCTTTCATCGCCGTGGTTAGGCCAACTATCTGCAAGATTACTTCTCCTTTAAATGAACCTGGAGGATGCGCTTTACCTTCAGCTTAAAAAGGCACGGGCACCTGTGCATGTGACACCAATATGTTAATATTTGAGCAAAAACGTCTGTTGTTTTGATGCGATTCCCCTTCTGAATGATATCTTGCATTCAGGTAGCATTGAAAAATCCTGTTGGTTCAGCATAAGGGTCTGGTTATATGTACTGCTGGGAATTCTTCAGAGCACTGAAATGTGTGTGATCGCTCAGCGGCTCCTAGACTTTCCAAGCCAGATAAATGACAGAGAAGCAGAGCAGTAAGATGTGCCAGTCCAAACAGAACAGCAAACTAGAAGACAATTTAATTTCATCCCTTTTCTGAACCAGCCATTATTGCGATGCTTCCTGACATGGCGCTCTAATAAAACATCATCCTTAGGAGGGGTACATGTTTCTATTTTATCCTTGTGTTTGTACACAGATTAAAGCATGATCCCCATTGACTGCAACCTATAATTGAATCAAGGATTGTGCTGCTGTCATGGAGAGCAGGGGTGGCGCTTCAGTGGTTTATGGGCATGAACAGCTGAGTTGGAGATTAAATTTCATCTTTGATTTTCTGTCGATGACCATGAATTTTCTGTTGATGATATATGGAAAGGAAAATAAAACAGATAATTGAGAACAGAAAAGCTGCACAGGAAAAGAGCTTAGCCAGGAATCAAAGATGCTTACACTCTCTTGGTGTGAGATTTTTATGCAAACACACTGGTTGAAATGTTGAAAGATTTTAATGGAAATACATTTTTAATATATTCTTCAAGAAAACTAGTATAATTTTAGGGGGTAGATCATTGGGCCCGTGTGCATGTTGTAAACTCCTTTGTTAGTCTTTAAGCTTTGGAAGTCTCAGCACAATTCTGAATGAGAAAAAAATCTTCTTTTCCAGCTCTTTACATGCGAGTCACAGTTTTCTTACTGGGTTTGCAAGTACCCCTGGTCTCAAAGCGCTAGTGCACAGCTGCCACTACATATGTTGCTGCTGAAAACTAAAACTTGCTGAAATAATCATTCCCAGTGTTCGAAGAGGATGTGCTTTAGGCGTTGCATGATGCCTCTTGTTTCTTTAGGAGCATGAAGTCATGGCCAAAAACAGCAGTGATATCAAAATCGTGGGGTGATGTCAGGTTTTGTTGTAGCCTCTCGTCCCCAACTCAGTCTCTAGCAATAGGAAGGGCTATGAAAAACTGCTTGCATCTTTTCTTCCAGGGTAAGTGATTGGATTGTCATTTGTACATAATTCGCATGCTGGATATGAGAACGGTAAATTTATAATATGCAGAGGTGGAAAAGAAAAGGCATGGGTATAGAAGTAGGCATGGGTAAAATACTAAGAAATATAACTAATTTGTACTTTTTCATTATTCCACTGCCATGGAAAAGGGATCAGTTGTGCATATAGGTAAAATGAAATAAGCCATATGGCGACCTTGAGACACAGTTCTTTCTTTCATTCCTTCCCTTTTTTTTAACTCCAGCAAGATAAATAGATGCAGTTTGGTTGTCTGATGCAAATCAGTGTAACTGCTGAAATCTGCTGCACTGTTTTTCCCTCTCCTTGGATCTGTTTCTCAGTTGAGTTTGACCCGCTGTAAAGGGTGCTCTGAAAAGGGGAGTCTGCAGCTTTCCATGCAATCTTTTCCCCCTTGAACTTCACTAACCTGAGTTGTGCCAGACAGCAAGAAATGTTCAGTGATAGAACTGAGATAAGGAAAACATTCATGTTCCAAACAGAGCAAAAAGCCAAAACAGACCAAGTAATTTTGGTAATTTTTCTGGATGGATCTGAGGCCTTATTTTGGCATTGAGCTAGCGTGGGAAGATGCTTTAAAACTAGAGCACACTGACCTTAACAAACACAGGAGGAGTTCAGCTGTTTTTGAGAAGAAAGGCTTTTCTATTCACTACCTAAATATGGCATTTGGAGACTAACTTTAGTCCACGAGGCTGGAAAACTCCCAACAGTGCCTGGCAGACCTAAGCCTGGGCTATTTTCACAATTGCTTGCCTTTTCAAACTAAAGCTGAAGGGCCAAACTTTAGTGGTTTCGGCCAAGGTATTTTAAGTTGTGCCATTAAAAACGTAGCCAGCAGTGCTTCACCTAATCTGAGCTTTGATGGCTTTGCCTGTGCAATCACAGCTACAGGAAAGGTGAGAGCAAATTGGTGCAGCTGGTCAGAAACTGGTGTCACATTACGCCAGAATTGGTGCAGAATCAAGGCTTTCCTGTGGAAATTCGCCGGCAGGATAGAAATTGGCTCTGTGCATGTGTGCAAGCTGGGAAAGTGATCCGACAAATGATGCTCATGCATATTCATGTACATTTTAAAAGGAAGGCATTTATCCATGTCAACATCTCATTTAGTTTCGCATTCTGCCAAGAAGAAATCACACACTGTCTCATCCGCAAGCAGTCTAAGGTAACTTTCAGAAACTATGGCAGCTGTTAAAAACCCTGTTCTCTCATGGAGCCTGAATCTGTACACCAGCCTTCCTGATGTTTATTCACTTAAATCATTAAAGAATAGGAAGTAAAGAACCTGCCCAGGGTATCTCTCTTGAACTTCTTCCATCCACAGAATTATCTGCAGATCTCAAGGAAACGTTGCTTCCTCTGCTAGTCACCTGGAAACAGCAAGTGTTTTGGTTTATTTGAAGACATATTTCCAGTTATAGCTATAACAGGAGGTGTTATATATGCCAGATATCAGGGAGATTTAGAGTTTCCTGAATCTCAGAAGTAGGTCAGCTTAATTCTAGGCTAGAGATCAGCATAAATTCTTTCATTTTATGTGGGCTAATAAATGTATCCCTCTTACTGACCAAGAATTTACAGTTTTGCATGCAGTTGGCTTGTTCTTCCTCACACAAACACCCACAAAGATTTCCAGCACTTAGGGAAACAGCTGCCCATGTCAGACACCGACATCTGACTGAAGGCAGCAGAAACTTCTAACGGCATGATTGTTCTTTGCTTTTCTCCTAAAGCAGCCCCCAAAGTTATGAGGAGTTTTAGATTGGTGGTAAATGCAGCTTCGGTCAGGACAATGTAATCTAGCCCTACCTCAGCAGTCTGGCAAGGAGATCAGTATTTTCTCAGACTTGGTTATCTGAAGACAACTTACTCTAAGATTCATCTTCAACAAGATTCACTTGACTCTTGGGACTACATAACATGAGCAGCTTCTAGTTAGGACACATCTTTTGTATCCTATGGCTGTATTTGTTGCTGATATTCATGCTTATTCTTTGCCAGGAAAATACTTTCAGTTTTTCATAACAAGCTATAAGCAACTGCACATTTAATAATAAATTAAAAATAATTAAAAAGAGACCAGAGAGAGAGAGAGAGAGAAGTTATCTCAATAGACAAACTCTAATATATTCCAAGGTTACTGCTGTATAATTAATGGTGTTGCCAAATGGAGCTGAAAGTGTAGAGTCTGCAAATGGCTAATAACAAGGATTAGATATGCACTCTCTCCTTCATTCATGTTATGGTTTCTTGTGAGCCTAATTGAAGTCAGGAGGTTTTTTTTTTTTTTTTCCACATGTTTGTCTCAGATTTGGTTTTGATCACTGACATACATTCATTGTGCCCTATGGAAAAAGCTCTTAGTGTGTATTTCTAGGAAAAAAAGAGAGAGAGAGAGAAAAAAAATGCCTTCTTTTACAATCAAACCTGCAATAGGACATGTTAAGTTGGGAAACTGGGAAAAGTGCTTTCGGATGAGAGGATTGGCACAGTGCCCCTGTGCACTTTTTCCTTCCTAGGATTGTGCTCAGAAAGCTTTTATTGATGGGATATATTCCATATACTACAAAAACCTGTTAAAGATATCAAGCTTGCTTCCAAAGTGTGCTATTGTTTTATAGCATGGAGGCAAATGTTTGAAAACACTTCTAGGCGAATCCTTCTGGCACCAGATTATTTCATGATGCCAAAATTGGCTTTAGAATGTAGGTCAGGTGTGCAGTTGGACATGTGGAGGTTATGCTTTTAAATTGCATCAAAATGATTTTGGCTTAATCGCCTTTCTGCCTGCAGCAAAGGCTATTTTTAGTGTGTGTGGAAAAAAAAAAAAAGAAAAAGGAATAAGCTGAACATCTCTAATCTCCTGCTAACCTTGCCCAGTAAACAGCAAAGCACTGGCTCAGTGCTCATCTTTGAAGTCAGTCTTTAATTACACCTCTCCCTGTCTGCATGAACCTGGATTTCCTTTGCCAAAGCCTCATGGAGCAGCTCCTGCCGCTGACCTGCACATAGCGGCGGATTTCTCCCCGAAGTGAGTATTGACGAGCTGAAAAGTTCAGTGAACAGGAAAATTCTGCTGCTTTTATTGCCAGCGTGACAGGTTACTTTATTACCATGCCTTTCGCAGCAATTTAGCAGTTACCCTGGTAACGGATGCAGTGAGGTAATGGGATCAGAGGCAGGAGAGGGAAGGCAAGGCGGGCGGTGAGAGAAAACCATCTGCTGGCTTCTGCTCCTGGCGCTGTTTGCTCACCCAGCCCCTGGCCATCCCTGTGCTTGCATGGAAACGAGGCGGGTTAAACCGCAGGCCTGCCCTATTTAGCTGCGCTCAGGTGATTTGTCTTTCTAATTCCACTGGAATAATCATCAGGATTTGTTTCTGATTAATTAACTAACCTTTTGGTAAAAAGATTAGATAACGAAATTGCTGCCTATTCAGAGATAATGAGATTTTTATTACTCTGTCAAAGGGAAAAAGGGGGAAAGAAAAGAAAAAAGTACGTTTATGTGTCACCAGCCACCATGTCAAGGGAGGGGAATAAAGATTTAAATCATTATGGCAGACATTTTTTTTCCTCTGCAGATTAGGTGTGTTTAATTCCATGGGTGCACATCATCTTTTTTAAAACATTTCATAAGAGCTTTTAAAACATCAAATAAAGCAATAAACAAATCCAAGCTGGGAGCTATGTTTGGTATTAGATTGTTTCAAAAAATACCTCCTAATGGAAGAAAAATACTTGAAGACTCAGAAATCCACCTGTACCGTGTGGGTGTATTTATATAAGTGCAAGAGTGTGAAGAAAGCAGTAAAATCTCAGCACGAGCACTTTGGAATGACGTATGTAAATAGGCTGCTATTATACCTTATAGCATGGGCACATTGGATACAGCAGTTGGAGAAAAGTCATTTATACTTATGCACTTCGGCTGTGTGCATGTAAAATACCACGGCAAGGCCTTTGCAGGCTGATATAGTTATGTGACAAGTAATAACAAAGCGTCATCTTTACAGTCTGCTCACGGAAGGCTCCTTGAGAAGACGTAGCTCCCACTTTCTGTCAATTACTCTGGCCACACCACGCTGCATGAAAGAGCCTAGGCAGGGTGAGCTGCCAGTTCCATCCCCTTGGCCTCCTGCTTCTCCTCAGCTATCTCAAGTAATAGAAAAGCAGACTTAAAAACTCCTAAAATCTTGCTACTCCCAGTTGGAAATCACTGGGAACAGAGTAAGGATGGGTAGGATCATTTTTCTTTAATCTGGGACCACGGCGGCCTTCCAAGGTGGCTCTGATTGGAACTGTGAAACCCACACAGAAATCCTTTAATTGGGTGCCCATGATGTGGCTGTGGGGTGGCTGGGAAGCTCTGGCACCGTGTACTATGCTCTGGTGTAATCATGAACCGGTGGTGACAGAGATGCAGCGAAGGGACCGCACTGACCGGGTCACTAACGTCCCGTGGGGTTGCGTGTCGCCCGCAGAGCCGTGTGCTGTGCTGTCTTTTAAGCCACCAATTTATGATCTGTTCATAATCATGAGAAAAAGCCTCGATTAGGGAGTTTGCTGTCCTGTGTGCAATGCAGTGAGAAAATACGGGCGACAGCAACGTGTTTTGCTGAAGCAGAGTTAACGAAGGCCCCCTTGGGTTGGAAATGACTGCCACCGTTCTGCTCTGCCGTATCATTTCCCTGACAAAGAAGGCAAAAAAAAGCACCTCCTAATACTAAAAGAAAATTATTTCCCTATCCCTCTCTACATAAAAATTCTTACTACAGACTCCTGACCTTTGATAACCAAGGTCCATTGAAAGGCAAACATGCCTTTTTGGCTTAGTCCCGCATAAAAAGCTTTTGCTCTCCCTCTCTCCCCCCCTGTGAAATTTAAGTTTAGTATCAGTGATTATTGTTAAAATTAGCAAAATGTTATCAAATGATCTCAGTAAAGGAGAGTAAGTATAGTTTTCACTTTTTTCCAAATGATGACATCTGCAGCTCTACATTTTCGTGAAATGACTATACTTAACAAAAACATTACTTCATTTTCATGGTATTTCTTTTGTGCCTAGGAGCAACCCTGTAATTGTTCACTTCAATTACAACATTACTATTTTAAACTGAAACCCATTTTATCTGCATGCCAGCTTTTTATTTGTTTTACCAACTATATCTATTTCCATTACTGCAAGGCTGATGGTTTGTCTCAAGAGGAAATCAAATCCATTAATTCAGAAATTTCAAGCACGGCTGCCTCTGCCATAAGCAGCATTTCTTATGCTAATAGCAAATGTGCTGAGACTGAAAAGAACTGACACAGCTCTGTTTTTTATCATAACTTAAGCATTTATGTAAAAAGGCAAATCTAATAGTACCAGGAAACTGTAAGTGTTATTATATATAATTCACTTTACTGAGCTCTGCATAGGGCTCTGGTTTGTGCGACTGTGGTTTAAATCATGCTGTTTGTGGTTTTGACTTGCTCGATATTTGGGCTCTGATTTTGATCTTGGTTTCCTGACATAAATCTGCCATTGTTCATCTGACAACAATAGAATTATTTCAAATTTACAACAGGCAAATGAAGATCTGAATTTGTTCATTCAGCTGAAGGTGAAGTACCACAGCAGACTAAAGTAGTTTTGCAGTGTGCTCATATGGAAAAGGTTTTATAGACATCAGATGTCTTTTTTTTTTTTTTTTCTGCAGAAAACATCTATTTCAAAGGTAATCTAGGTATTTCCAGGAAGCTGCACCCTTCCCAAGTTACACAGATATAAATGCAACCCCCACACCACTGCCTCTTTATTTAATGCACTTAGTTCTGTTGCATCATGTGGGTTGTGTTCAATTAGATAGCTTAACAAGATAAACTCTGACTTTGACCCAGAAAAAACAAACCAGATTGCTGCCGAGTACTACATAAGCTTTTCCAGGCATCATGACCTGTTTATGTCAATGAAAAGTGCAAGAGATCCCTGTCATGAGGTCTGAATTAGTTTCTGAGGTTTTTTGTTGTTGGTGGTTTTTTTTTTTTTTTAAGTATATGTGTGTACAGACACACCATACAGAAAGCAGTCTACCATTCCAGCCCTTCATTTTCGCAACAAAACCCTTTAGTGCTGTAAATCAGATCTCATTGGGAGATCTTATACACTGGCCGCTGATAAGCTGTTGAGAAGTAGACAGGGCTTTTAGGAATTGCTGAACCATGAAGCTGACCTGCTTAGTGTTTTGTTGTAGGCTATTAAATCCAGGATTGGTGTTTTAAGATGATTCAGTTTTCTTCATCTCTTGGCCTGGTTAAGCAACTCTACCCTCAGCTCATTATTTAGCTGATTAAAATAAAAACTAGAATGAGAAGCCTGCTGTTTGAGAAGTCTACCTTCACCCATCAAATTAATGAGAGTGACTTGCACTGGTGTAGTTTATGGACTTGAGCAATTTGACACTAATTTTGCAGCTAAGGAAAGCTTTGCTAACACCACTCTGCTTTGGTGGCAGTGAAATGGGGTTGGCCTATCCAAAAACAAGCTCTGGGTCTTTTGTAAACAGGCATTAGTTGGTTGACTTGTCGTAAATAGATCCTGCTTGGGTAACGCTAGTTCTTCTCAAAAGTATGTTGACAATTGTATGCCAAAAGAGCCTGGGAAAAGATTATATTTCAGCTGGAATGTCTTTCTCTTTTCCTAGACTTTTCAGGGTTGTAAATATGTTTTGCACTGTACCTGTTACTCCTTAGTTAGGAATCTGCTGTTCCTTGCACAGACCTTTCATTCTGGGAGAGATATTAAATGTGCTGTTTTACTTTTCCTGTGTTTGAAGAGTGTTAACAAGTACAGTATTTGAGAAAACCCAAACCAAATCAGCCTCTATAGCTGTCAATGTAGAGTTAAGGAGAAGCCACCTGGTGAGTAAAGTTCACTGGGGCTTGATTTCATTGTGTGACTGAAAGAGAGAGAGAGTGAGGCTCACATGCATACACATGGCAGTAAATCCCATTGAATCCCATTCAGGAAATAAAATCATAATGATTTCCATGCACATTTATAAATACATGGGTATATGCATTGGCATATGTTCCAGGTTCCGCGCAGTGTGAACTTTAAGGCATAATTAATTTATATTTCAAGACAGGAAGAAAAATACTTAAAAATAGAGGTGCTGTGCAAAATGCACAGCCAGTTTTTAGTTTAGTTAGATATATTTGTATCACAAGTATGTGTTTTTTCAAAAAACTTTTTTATTCAGAACTTCAATGTCAGCACAGCTTCTGTTGGGGATGTCTTGTGATCACTCTGTTTGTTTGAGTGTCCTAGTGTGATTTGAAGTGCTTAAATTTCTATTTTTGCAGTCTTGTCTTTAACAAGACATGAGGTTGTTTTGTTTCATTTTTTTCCTAGTTTAAAAGAAGAGATGTGAGAAACAAATGATCACAAAACAGTAGAGCCCCTCATATTGAAACGAAAGAGGAGTTCATATGTGTATGACTACATATATACCCAAGCAGTTAAGTTCAGATTTATTTTCTGGAAAAAATGCAAATCACTGCACAACATTTTCCCCACTTCTTTTAGCCTGCTCTTTCTCACTTTAATTGCTTATTTTTTATTTTTAATACAGATCAAGGATCAGACTGAAATCTCAGCCTCAGCATCCTGTCCAGATAAGTCGTTCAGCCTTGGTTTTCCTTAAAAATTTGTCAGATGTGATGGAACAGTTTGTGTTTCCTGCATTTTGGGTGAGAAAAATTTCTTTTCCTCTCTTTATTTGATAGGCTTCCATTTCACTACAAGCCTTATGTGTGCATTCAGCCTTACAAAGGTGAGCAAGGTTATAGGGCAGTATGAGCACAAGCTTAAAGGGTCTTTTTCATTCCTTTCTCTTTTAAACCAAGGTTCACACAACTCTGTGGCTCAGTTTGCTGCTCTTTCCTATCTGTGAAATAGTAAAATAATAACACTAATAGAACTGAACAGTATTTTAGTGCTGTGGGACTTCTTCCACACTGCCTGGAAAAAAAAGGAACATTATAGTTTATTATTGTGAAATCATGTGGGGCTACTGCACGGAAATCTGGATTATTTCCATATTAATTACTGGTTCCTGGCCCCACAGCTATAAATAATTATGTGAGTACCACGTAAAACACCTGCCCTTAGAATAGCAGAAGTTTCTTAAAATGGTTATTTCCAGTTTAGTTACTATATTCCTCTATTAATCATCTGCCTTCTAACCAACATTTGCTGTTTCAGAAGTAAGCTGTTTAACCAGAAATGCAATTTTATATGCATTTTGTGTAATTTATGTTAGATAAAGGATAATGAGACTTCCTGACACCTTTTCATTATGTTCTGCAAAACAGTGATGCTGTTTGTAGCTTTGGGATTTCCCTATAGCCACACATACTCTGGGTGCCATTCAGCTCATAATTTCAGTCACGTAAAAGAGAGACATCCTGTGCAGGTCATCCAGTTACTGTGGAAAAAGAAAAAAAAAAAGAGGCAGACATCTCTCACAGGAGATCATTTTTCTGTCTTTCTTTGCCCTAAAGCCAGAATAATTAGCCTAGAGAACAAACTCCGTTTGTTGGGAAATCCAACTTTTTGGATTTCTGATGTCACCTGGTGTGGCTGAAGTGGCCCCCAACTATGACAGCTTTAGGAGGGCTGAGTGTGACCTTCACCAGATTAAGGCAAACTATAATAACACCTATCTGATGCCTTTGTCCCAGGATAAGGTTTTTATTTCTCCTTACTCTGACCTCTGGAGAACAACAAATATTTCTCCCATCTAGCTACAGCTTCAGATAAGGAGTGCAGGAGGGTATCATTTTGCTCAGTTGGTCAGCAGTGGCTAGTCAACTGTAAAGCTATTTACACAGTATCTTAAGGGTCTGTTCTCAGATCAGTGCACAAACAGAATTCTCATTAACAGAAATAGAAGTTATGTTCAGGCATGGAAGTAAAGAAACTCCCTAATTAGGAAGAATGAAAGCTCCGACTGTTAGGGTTGTGAAAGGCAGTGGTGCCCATGGTTACCTTGAAATAAAATGAACCCTGGAATTGAAAATGAAACATTAAACTCTCATAAAATGGGGCAAGAGGGACTTCAGTTTGGAGTGTTATGCAGCTCCACATGTGACCTCTCCACGAAAATGTGTGCAGATTTGATTATCTTGCTGAAAATACATGCTTTATGAACATCTAGTTTACAAGGTAGATTGGAAGAAATACATATATATGAATTGGAATATGTCTTCTGTGGAAAACAAAATAAATAAAATGTAGGGAAGTCTTGTCTGAATATTGGGAGTTCCTGTTCTGTCAACGGTAACATCTCGGTGCTGCTGGCAACCCTGATGGATACAATGCCTTTTGTAAAACCACCAAGCATCACTTCAAAGTTAGGTCCTTTTATCTGTCCTTACAGGGCAATTCATTTCGGCATCGATGTTGAAGAGTACAAGAGTACTGCTTCTCTGGGGTTGCTGACGTACAATTTCTTAAACTACTTATGGCTCTTTTTAAATGTTTTAGCTTAAATAGTTCTGTTCCCTCCACAGTGTTCGATGAGTTACTTATAAAATAAGAAATGTATTTACACAATACATCCTTTGCTGCTAAGGTTAAGAAAGCCAACTGCTTTTTAGCATTCTCTGGTAAGACTATTTCTAGTCTTAGAATAGATAGGACTCATTCTATTTCTTCTGGTAAGACTATTTTTACTGTTAACCTAGAAAACCTTATTCTGAAGACCACACTAGAAGAGTGAATTAATTTTGCTAAATTAATCTTCTGTGCACATGTGTAACCAGAATTGTTTTCCAGATGAGGTCCTGACACTGCTTTGTAGATTAATAACATTAATACTTTACTTGCTCTGCTAAAGTTTTTGAGCCATCCTAGGTTTTATCCTACTTTGTTGCACAACCATTTTATTTGGAGGCTTACATTCATTCTATTTTTGCGTAAATACTTACATCTGTTTTTCTTCATTTCACATGCTTACAAGCGATGAGCTTGAAGATTATAGCAGAAATTGTTGTTGCTCGTCTCAAAGTAAGTGCGTGACCTTGACTTCTGCATCCCTTTTCTTTTGATAGTTAGTCCTCAGAGTAATCCAGTTTCTTCATGATCCTCTTGCTCAATGATGGTTGCTTCCTAAGTTCACCCTCTTTGGGGGATGTGCTCCAGCTTGTAATATATGGCATGGGATACTGTACCAGTGTTATTAGCCATACTAGTGAATGAAAGCAGCACATTTACTGCCCCAGGTAACTCCGATTTGCTTGTCCTGGGAAAGCAGCTCCCTTTCCAACAACTTATAGACATTTCCCTCTGAGCAGCATCTCAGTGTACTTACAGTTCTTGCCTCCTTCCCCAACTCTTCTATTTTTGTGAATAATTATTCACACAGTATGTACTGCATCTCCTTGGAATTGCTGAATTTGCTTATGAACTGTCAAAAGTTTACACTGAGGTACTTGAAATGATCAGACTATGAGCAAAATCTCATTTTTGAGTATAGACTCTAAATATTAATGTGAATATTGATTATCCGAATATTTAAAATCTGAACCATTCTTTTTATTGCTATGTTATTTCACTGCCTGAAATTCATAAAAGCATTTCCTGTGCAAATCTTACTACTACACATTTGAAAAATCTTTTCATAAATATTCACCAATACCTACTTAAGTAATTCTTTTTCAGTACATGCTACTGTAAGAAATTTGTTCTGTTGTATTAAAATGTCTAGACTGTGCAGAAAGCACAAAACAAACCATTTAAAAGTCAAGTGAAATTTTCATTAAAAGTTGTCCATGATTGTTTATGAGTAATATTAACAGTATTAATTTCACTACTTTCAAGCCATTAGCAGCAATAATATAATGAGTTTACCTCTGTAGAAAAGCCTCAGTTTTGTTATATCTAGCACAAATTAAGATTTGAACAAACATCTAGTTTTCTACATAATTTCCCTAGTTTTTTTCCCCACTTCCATCCACATGCCTAAAATGCTGAGGGTGTCAAAAGGAGTTGAGTACATAAAGCTTTATCTGAATAATCTCTACCATAAGAAGTTTGTGATGAATTACCAAAATAACCTTAAGATCATCTTAAAGTTTGGAAACTGTCAGGTTTCAAAACAGTAGTTGTTGGTGATTCTGAGCGAAGTTGATTGTGTATTCCTATGAGGGTATGGGGAAAAAAAAAAAAGTTTATCTGAACAAAATTGACTATAGGAGATTATGAAGGTAAAGAAACTAAGGTTTTCAGATGAATTACATTGATTTATCCTGGCAAAATCCAGGATTTATCCTGGCAGTACAGCCTGACAGAAAAGGTAAATGTGACCAGCTGATGGCTAGGGACTTTTTTAAGAGAGCAGAGAAGGGGAATCATTTTATGTAATTGGGATTTCATCAGCTGTTTAGGGTTAATATGAGTTTCTATGGAGACCTTTAAGATAGCACAGGACTTTATTTATTTATTTGTTATACATCTTCTCTGACTTTATTAAGGTCAGTTTGAGCTGGAAGTAAGTATATTAAATTGATGGATCGTGTTCTTGGAAAGAAGTTCCTAAATTCTGACCCCTATTTTGACTTCAGAATCAGTGGAGTAATAAGCAAAGGAGATGGACTCCAGGATCCATCTGGAGGCAAAGAAAATTATTTATTTTTCAGAATATTTCCGAGGAAGAGTTAGCTTTGGGTAAACTTAATAATCAGAATGATCTTGTGGTAGTCTTTGAAAGACAACTTTGAAAGAAAAAAAGCAGTCTTTTGATCATAAGGGTAGACTTGCTAATCAAAACATTTCCTTTTTTTGTTACTGAATCACATGGTTATGACTAGATCTGTCCATCACTAGTGTCATTCTGGTATCAATAGTGAACTTGGCTTGCTATATACTCGAGTTTGCTTTCTCTACTACTCTTTAAAGATCTTTAAAAAATGGATTATTCCCAAGGCAGCACAATACTCTAAATACTTTATTTTTCTGATAAAGTATTTCTCAAATCTTTAAAGCTGTATTCCTTGAACCACCAACTTCTGTTTGCTTTGATACTAGAACTGAACAAAACTTTTATAGGTAAATCTAAGAGTCATACCTGTCTGGGGAGTCTTAACACGTTCTTGGCACACCGCCGGGTTCTTCACCAATGTAGAGAGTGGCCAGCAGAAAATAGGTTGTCAGAAAGTGGAGGATGAGCTATTCAAGCATCCAAAGGGAAGAAATAAATACTAAATCAATACTTTCTATTTTATACTCTTTGATCATACCACAGGTCTTCTGTATTTCATTAGAGAGTAGAGTCTTCATTTATCAATTTATGATTCATTTAGGAGACTTATCGTTTGTGTTTCCTTAGCCTCCATGGTAAATGAGGAGGGCAATGGGTGAAACCCCCATGAGCCTTTTTTTACTTTAGAATCCTATGTAAATAGTCTGAACTTATTGAGAACTCAGCCTTTCTTGCCTTGTCCCCTTTACTCTGAAGCATTAGAAGCTATAACTAAACTGCTAGCCATTATTTCTAGTTCTTTAAACTTTTCAAACTAATGTGTTTCTGGGATTTCACCAGCCCTGATCTTGCTAATTGCTCTGAGCAAACAGTACTTGCTCCATGCTGTTCATGGCACTTTTAACTCTATGTGAGATTAGCATTTCTTAGCCTTTGTAAGATTTGTTTTTGTTCTTCTTTCCTTTTCTGAAGTGAAGAATTTTTACAGCTGTTGCTGTGCTCTTCTATAGTATAGCCTTGAGGAAAAGTTTCTCTCTCTTTTTTTTTTTTTTTTTTGCCATGATCAGAACATATGATAATTATCTCCTTTGAAAGGCTTTATAAATTATGGCTGATATAATCAAGTGGCATATTTGCATTTAAGACCTTCATTGCTGTGAAAATCTCTGTTCTGTAAATATCTAAAGTGGTGCGTAATAAATCAAAAACTGTTTGTCTTTGAATGAACTGATGAAAATATTTTAGTCCCTGATGGTTTAACAAGTTTTTCCCTGTGTTTCCCATGCTGCATTGTTGTTGTTCTGGCCCAGCAAAGCTGGAGCAATGTGTGCCGTTTCTTAAGGCCCTGTACATCATTACGTCATGTATATACTTGTATCTATATACTTTGGAAGTGCCACAGCTCTCCCACAGTGCTATACCTCTGTGCATCTTTTGACACCTCTTTGCCAGTAATTTGCCAAGACTGCCCTGTGTATAGCAATTCACACTAGCCAAAGACTTCTCCAAGTGGCAGCAGTTCTTTGCTGTTTTCTTGGTTGTAAATTGGCTGAAGCATGCTCTTTTTTGGCTGGGCTTTTCAATCACCACAACTCGGTGATGATCTTTTCTTCTAGACTTGCTTTCTTTCTTTCTGCAAGGCAGGACAAAAGCAAAAGTATTCAGCAACATTGTAGTGAACATGTTCTCACGCACTTCTGCAAATGTTCAGAAGGCCCAAAACTCACAAGCCAGACCTGTGCCTAGGATTAGGCAAGGAGCAGGGTGAGTATGCTGGTGTAGTGATGATACCACCACTGGCCTTCACAACACACAGGTACCTGTGACAGGTACTCATCTCAGCCTCAGCTGTGGTCACCGTGCCTCATATTTAATGAATTATTAAGCATACACAGTCTCGCAGACTAACATGGTGGCTCTTGCTTCCTGTTTTTTTTTTTTTTTTTTTTTCATATCTATACCACTTCTATAATCTTTTCTTTTTTTAATCTCACTTTACATGACAGATATTTGACATGACTAGGCAGATCATCTCATAATCTTCCAACAGTTATAGGAAACTGCTGTCTCTACTTCTTTCTCTATAGGTCATTTAATGTAGTTTTCTATACACAGAAAAAAAAATGGAAGATCTATCATTTGCGCTTTACAACATGCCCTTATCTGGGTCATCAACAATTTAGACTTCAGGAATGACAAGGAGCAGCATTAATCTTTCCTCCCTTACAAGAACAAGCCACTTACCTCAGTATAGTGTGCAATTCTTGTCTTCTATTTTTTTTTAAGAATTCATCATCTGCAACTATAGAGAGCACAGTCAAGCACATTTTGGCACACAGTGAGAAATAAAGCTCTAAGTCTGCAACTTGCTGTGTTAGGGATCTGCACCCACATGACAGCTGGGAGGGGAGGAAATGTGACCGTTCATTAGCTTTGTTCAGTAACAAGTAAATGAATCTTAATCCTCTGCTTAGATGTAAAACAATTTTGGTCTAACATAGGAAGGAAGGATTGAAACTTTTATCCCTGAGTTTGTTTTTTTCTGCGGAGTTTGTAAGCAAGTGAAAATCACACTGAAAACATCAGGAATTTGACTCTGTGTGCTAGGACTTGTCTCCAACATATATTTGAATCTTTAGGCACTTCTAAACATGCTGGCCTCATTTGCAGACTAATGGAGAAAATAGCTGTTTATAATTCATTTTTATGTTTGCTGCATGTGTTGAAATCAATATTTTTAGTTAGTGAAAGTTAGTTTTGGATGGATTTTCAGATGGCGATGTTTCTAAAATGCAGCATCTTGTGAGTCGAGTGGGAGACACTGGCCAAAAATGCTATCACATTGTCCTCAATATCTCATTCACACACAGAGAATATGATTCTTTTCCAAGTGCAGTAATTTCTTGTGTGTTAGAATGTAGAGAATAAAGACTACCCTGAACATATTTTAAATTCTTTCTTTCAATGAACTGTGTGATTGTATTTTACCTGTGTGTTCATTCTTTCTCTCTGCTAGCCTAAAAGTTGTCAGGGGTTTTGACCTGATTTTAGATAAGCCATTATAAGGCACTGGTCAGAAATATCAAGCACTCTTTTCATACTAGCTACTAATTTTCCATTGATTCACTGCTGGGACTCCGTCTGGCACACATAACTTCTAAGAATTATGTTAGGCTGCAACTGTGTATTGAGTGCATAACCTTTTAGTAGAACTGGCCTGTTCTTTCATATTATATTTATGAGGTAAGCAGGAGGTTAAAAGATGTCCAAATCAGTTCGTTCTAGCTAGAAATTTTCTATCTGTGAAATGCATAATCATCTCTGTGCAGCTATGCAATTGCTATTAAAGCATACCAGCTTCACTGGAAGCTCAAGCTTGACAAAGTTTACATTTTGTTATTGTGAAAATGCAACCAAGATTTTGCTAGATCTCTTCCTATTTCAGGTAATTCAGCCTTGGGTAACAGAATCTCCTCTAGTTCCACTTTCCCTAAACAACAGGCTCTTCTGTGGACAAATGATGGATTTTGTTATGGAGGTCAGGCCCAACTTAGACTACTTCATGGAAAGATGTAAGAGAAAGGAGAGAAACCACCAAAAATACTGACATTTTACTGAGTGTCAATAATTTTTTTCCAATTCGAGAACGATATAATGAATTGGCGAGAGCTAAGAGTTGACAATGGCAAAATAGTGCCTGTATTTAAAAACTGTATGGAGAGGAATCATAAGCGACCTGTCTAATGCAGAAGTTTTAATTCAATACCATGTAAAGACTTGGAAAAGATTTTTGTAGAAAAGTGTAATTAAGGGCATTGAGGAAAATGGAAAGAATAAAATACAATGTAGTTTTATCAAAGGTAGACTTTGTGAGACTAATCTGGCTTCTTCGACGAGGTTAATGCAGTGGACCTAATCTATCTAAATTAAGTGTTTCTTAGTGTCCTACACTAAAATGTAACTGTAACTGTACACTGTAAATTATTACATAGGATGGAGGTGATGGCAATTAATACAGGAATCATGAGGGAGAAAACTACAACAGTGTGTACTAAGAGGAGAATTATCAGGGTGATGACTGGGGTTTTCTTTAAAATATTAAGAATATTCTGCTCAGTATGGAGATTCCAGGCTGAAAAATAGACAAGTGTACTTGAAATGTACTGCAGACGCAAGCCACAAGGTTTCTGACAATGCATTAAGGTGTTGTACTTACAGATGCGGCAGAGCTGGGAAACAGGAGGAATCAAAATTCAGACTCAAAAGAAAAATCCTGACTGGAAATTTCTGTGGGAAAACTGTGGGCACATATTGCCTGAACATTCTCGTTGCTACAGGAAAACCCGGGTGGCCTTGTGGACTGAAGTAGGAAAAATGAGAATGAAATTTAAGGTAGTAAAATGCAAAATCATATGCCTGGGCATATAACAAGGCTTTCCAATTAGAAGGGAGCATGAAGCAGAAGCATATCGATCGTGGGATGAGTAAGAGTTGCTAGGTTGATGTAGCTGTGAAAAATATTAATGTGGTTATGGGGTCAGGAGGAAAGGTATTTTAAGCAGACATAGCAAAATAGAAAGGCCATCCTACAAAGTAATATCTCATCTTACTTTTATGTACAATTCTGGTCAATTATGTTTGAAAGCCCCTAAACCAGAAAAAGTAGGAAGTCCTAAAACCCTAGGGAAGTTGTAAATCTGTTGCAGGTGAGGGTTTTTAAAGAGTTCATCATGCCTAACTTATGAAAGTTACCTCTGCTGTGTTTTTCTGCAGAAAACAAATATGTGGCATTCAGGTGACTCCATAGTCATGTATACTTGCATGCTAGTGCTGTGGACATCTTGATATTTGCAGGGTCCAGATGTCCCTCTTCTTGGATGATCCTTTCAGTGTCAATGTAAAGGTACTCAGTTCTCTGAACTTGTTGGCAGATGCCTGTGTTTGTGTCTCAGTATCACACAGACTTGCCACCTCATGTCATTATCTATCTCTAGATTTAATCAGATGTTTCATTCACTGTATCATGCCTGATGTCACTACACTACAGAAATTTGTCAAAAGGGTAGAATCCATATAATGCATCCAAGGCCTGACCCCCGAAAGATTTACCAAGGTCAATTGGTGGAGGAAAAAAAAAGGCTACCAGACTGTCCTTCCCACAATCTAAAATTTTTGAGACGTTGGTTTAGAAAAGTGTCTCTTGCACCTTCATATCCTTAATGCCTAGTTGTCCACACCCAGGACAGGCCTTTGCTTCTCTACCTTTTCCACCTCCCTGGTTCTGTCTTCATCTGTATATTCTGGAAACAGAAGGGGTTTTCCCCCACATACAAAGCAGCTTTTTCCCACATAACTGTTCCACGACACAAGGAACAGTTAAGCAGGAGTTATGCAAATAGCCTGATCACATGCAAAATGCAGCGGTCTAAACCACAGCACCATATGTCTCATCGATATAAGGCTTCATTCTGATGATGTGAATGCATTTTCTGAATCATAAGGAAAAATTATAGCTTCTCTAATGCATACTGTGGTTACACATTTCATCATGAGTGCACAGAGGTCATGTGAACTCTATGTTTTTGTTCCAGTATGTTGTATTTTGGATTCACTCCCTCACTAATAAAAAATGGAATACATAAACATGACTGCCACCAATCTGAGTCTAAAACTGATACAGTTTGTTTTTGCTTGTAGAGTTTATGTTCTCACTTTCGTGTTGAAAGAGCTAACATGGGATGATTTATAACTATGAAAAATAGCATTTCCAAATACAAAAGATATAAGTTCTTTCTACATACGGTCAACTGGCAAGAGGAAAAGTGTAATTACACTGTATTTTATTTCTTTAAGACTTAAGTTATTGCTCTCAATAATCTTAAATATGTCAAAACAACAAAGACAGGAAATTTAGAAGCACAGATACTTAGATTTACTTGCAGAATAATTGCCTGGAAATTACCCTGCAACCTTGGAAGAGCTTGCAAATGGAATTCTTAGGATTCCAGTTTGCTGACAGTGCCAGCAACAATACTGCAATAACCCTCGTAACCTTTCTGTACTTCTGCTTGGAGCAGAATTGAAGAGGGGCAAAAGTCAAGGGAACATAGCATTTTAACATTAAAAATAAAAGAAAAAAAAAAGAAAGAAAAGGCTAGTTTTCTTTCAAGTAGAAATTGAAAGTAGGCTTTGTTGGTCAGGACTGGTCATTCTATACTTTTTCATAACATTTTTACGATTCAGGTGTCTGAGCCCTTTCTGATATTATGTTAAACAAAAATGAGCTACAATGAACTTTAATTGTAATTTTAACTTCCTTAAGTTTTCCTTTCTTAATTCTCCTCTCACAAAAGTAGGCTGGAGTCTCTTAAACTCATTCAAGTTCATCTTGGCTGAGGCTAAATTGTCATGTTAAAAACTCATTTTTTTAATCCTCAAATCATCTTGTAGATACCACATTATGACTCCTAAAATTTTTAATATGATTGAACTTGACACATTTTAAGCATCAGGGTAATAATATATTTTACTACCTCCAGCTTCACTTCATTTTGAAATGTTCACAGTGAAGTAACTTCAAAAGTTTTCTTCTAGAAGGACTCAGGGATTATTTGTTCTGTAATGTAATGCACAGGCATACTTTGCAATGTCGTTCTATGCTACAAGTAAGCGCAACTTGTATATGATAAAATATTAGTGCCTTATTTTTCTCAAAAACCCACTTAATAATGGTTAAGTGTAATTTTTGTTGTAGAGGCCAGAAGTATGATGCAGGTGTTTGGTGACTCCTCATTTTTTCCAAAGAACTCTTCTGACTGAGAGAAAAAATGTGCAAGAAAATGCCTAATGATTAACCCATGCAACACTTCAGAAGTATTTTAACGTTGACTAGTAATAATGTCAGCAGGAAACAAGGAAAATAATATTCATAAACTACGACATTTTAAAACATGCCAGATTTTTGGAAAGCAATGTGTGATTTTTGACTCTGTACACAGGCATGATGAGTGATGGAAATCCTGTTCTCTTTTCAGTATGACCCACTAATATTTCTGATTTGTGGAAATCCTGTTCTCTTTTCAGTATGACCCACTAATATTTCTGATTTGTAACAGTGTGGTTGCAGCCTTATACTCATTTTGCTCTTTATTAAACTGAGTTGTAGCATTTGCAAGAGCCTGGTCTATTCTCACAAAAAAAAAAAAAAAAAAAAAGTGATCACAGTGAACAGATGTAAGGCAAATCCGATATGAACTTCCTAGACCTATTAATTTGCTGAGTAGTTTGGATGCTTTCCTAATTACTACTTAATGTTTTTCAAAAGTCATCAAAACCTGCTATTATATCTGTTGAGTGCATGATTGGACAGATTTAATTTTAAGACAAAAAAGTGAGTGTTCAGATACATGGTATTTCAATATACCTTTCTGTAAGATAGTTCGAGACTAACAACTGCAAACTGCTTTTTTTTTTTTTTTTCAAGTTTTGCAACCTTTTTGGCCCAATTTTTGTACATTATCCTAGGCATGCATCAAAAGTGACGTCTGTCCTTGATCTTTCCATGTGGTTTTGCTGAGAGGTCAGAATATTTTCCATTTATATTATTAATTAGTCTTATTTGGACATATTTATCATTTTGCAAATATCCTATTTTTTATTTTTAAAATACTTATGTTATCTTATGTATGGATGATCCAAAGACTCACTTGACCAGCTGGCAAGTGCCACATAAAAAAAAAGAAAAGAAAAGAAAAAGCATAGAACAAACATATAAAGTGAAAAGTAAATTGAGCGATTTATGTTCCCTGGCACTAAATTCACCTTAGACACAGATACGGCTTGACTGATTCTTGTCCACACATACCGTATTATTTCAGGATTCATCTTTGTGTATAATTAAGATTCAGGGGTGTTTTGCTATAGTGTAATATAATGGAAGCAATCAAGTGGACAATTCCTGTTGTTATATTCTGACACAGTTTTTCCTGGACCTCAAACTGTAAGTTAATCAGTAGGTAAAGGATTTCTTTGGCTAGGGAAGATATGCAAGGTAGGAGAAGGGAGATGTTGCAGAGGGAGATCAGTTGGTTTTGTTTTATTTAAACTTGGGCCTAAAGAGCTCTACAACCCTACCTTCCACTGTCCTCATCCAAGGTAGAGGATTAAAACACATTGGAGCAGTAGCTATACAACCTAGAGGGTCCATGCATGGCTCAGTCCCGGCAGCCTTACCAGCTGCTGCCCTTCCCATGGGGCCCCCTGGGCTTACCTGCTTTGTATTTTAGCAAAATGAGTTAATAGAGTTATGCTGCCTTACCCCAGCTGTGCCTCTGGCCATAGACTATATAAATACATCAGCAAGAGTAATGAAGGGACACTTTTGCTCAGATGTGTACACACGTTTCAACCTCAGCAAAAGAGGCAGGAGTGATGCAGAAGCCTGGATTTCACCTGAGCTGCCCTCTGTTTTGAAATTTCCACAGTTTTCCAATAACTAATATTCAAGAGATAGAAAAGAATCCAAAAAGTCCAATTTCACAAGACTCATTGTAAACTCTAACTTTAGGCTTTACAGGTGTGTTTTCCAGTGGAAGGGAAAACCCTGGCCTGGAGAGCTCTTGTTTTTGACAAAAAGCTGTGGAAGAGGATCTGAGGTGATTTGAGTTTGATCATCTCTGTTTTTTTAATACCTGGTGCTCTTCTGCTGTGAAATTTGAAGATCATTTAAGCATGTTACCATTACAAAATTATAAGTGTTTAACTAAAAAACCAAAGGCAATAGTGTTCTTGGAGATCAGAAAAGATGCATAATACGTCTTTTTAAGTGGATTATTTGTATCATTAGGAGGATTGTTATATGTTTTTAATGAGAAAACATACTGGAAAACGGAATTTGATGGTGAAAGAACATTTGCTTAACAGGCAATGTACACTTGCAGGTGTACATTTTCAGAGAGATGGTTTCTTTTATGTGATGCTGTAGACAAAAGCATTTGAAGTTGATACAAATGTCATACAAAGCATTTAAAAAACTTTTTTTTTTTTTTTTTTTTAGGATGTATGAAAGAGGAACCCCTCTTTCAATTTTTCAGTATAGCTTCTTCTTTTTTTTTTTAAATTACTCCCAGAAAAAAGATTTATACAGTTGCCAGGTGCTTTGCTGCATTTTTCAGTCAACATTCTGTATTTAAGCCGTGACTTCAATGGACCACCTCTCCAGTATTATGAATGGTAATTTAATCTCCATCCTCAATCAACCATGAGCCCAGAAGCAAAGGTGGCCAATTATGTTGAATTACACCAAACTATGCATAATTTTCTTTCAGACATACCACATGTCATTGCTTTAATTCTAATTTCTTTTGTCTTTGGCACAAGAGAGAGTTTTTTTACTAAGTCAAGTCTCTCAAAATGGAAAACAAAAACAAAAGAAGAACCTACATGGATGGAGTAAAATACAAGTATTAGATTGATACAAGATATGCTGCATTATCTGCATCCTTTGTAGAAAACAGACAGCAGACTGTGTGCCTGTAACTCCCGGTGGGAGATAGCCATGTGAAAGGGATAGACCACTTTGATTTAAAATAGACTTAATCAGTTTTGTATCTCAGTAAGCCTTGTGTATTTGGATTAAGGCAATCTCATTTCTTGAACACATTTTACTTATTACCCAGATAGTTCAGCAGTAAACCTGTATTCTCCACTTGTCCATATAATTTGATAATGCCAGTAGATGCATAGTGAACATTATGAATTTCCAGGTATTAACTCAGGAAATATCAATTGTAACTTTTTATGGATGAAAAATATGGTTTAAAAATTTGTTCTCTGTATAGATGGTGGTCCTTAAAGAGAGACTTCACCCTTTCTTTGTTAAGGTGATTAGACTTCTATTACAATTCTATGAAATATGTGGGAAATATAAGAAGATAATGGCAAGATACTTCTTTAAAACATATTTATACATGTGGAAAATGTTAGATTAATTTTGCACTCATCAACTGTATAACGGTAAAGAGCTGCAAGTCTTTTTCTTGAAAAGCTGCAAATCTGTATAATTAACTGTCCTCAGGCAAACACCTGCCACCACAGTTAAATGGATCTGTGCTAGTGAGTAGCTAGTTTAGCACAGAGAATTGTGCCATCAAATTAATATTGCAAATACTTAAATGATGTATCTTGCTCTTCCAACTGTTCAACAGTAAATGATGTTTTTCCTAGGATATCAGATGGCAATGTTGTAACCCAAAACATAATTTACAGGAAATTCCAGCAATGCTCGCAACCCTGTTTATTTTTATTTTCAGAAAGGAAACAGGGTGCATCTGTAATTGTGGAGTCATGTGTTAGACATTCAGGAATGCAACTTCAGGGAAACCAGAGCCACAAGACCAATGGGTGTTGTATCATAAGGGCACAAACAAACAAGATCAAAGCAGCGTCATGTTAATTGAAATAACAAGACTTCATTGCCAAAGTCAGCTGTGAGCCACCTCTTACCCTGTAGCTCTCATTCTTTATTGGAGATTTTCAAAACAAATACTGAATTCAGGACACTGAGTGCCAACCCTTTCCTCTAAACATAGATGTAAAAATCTTTTTATGCTCTCATTGTGCTCTGATAGAAGTGGCTGTATCCTAATGTTATTCAACATATATTAAACTCATGTAAATAATATGATTATAACTAAGTGATCTTGAACTATATCTCTATATCAGAGTAAATAATTAATGATACTTTCCAGTTCACAAGAAAAACCTGTTTTTATTTTTAAAATATTATAGTGTTCAGTGAGTCTTTATTTCTCCTTGTAGCAGTTTCTCCTCCATTAAAGTCTGGTAAGACCCAGAAACTGGATCAGCTTCATAGCAGACTCAGTAACAGTAAATGAAGTGCTGTAAGCTTACATCAGACTAATTAGTCTGAGGGATAAAAGAGGGGGAGAAACTTTTCAGGTTGCTTTGTGAAAGGCAGTTTGCTTAATTAAGCCAACCACTAATTGTTAAATATTTTTCAGGCATTAACAGAGCTACTCTGAGTGTAATTAAATTTTGATTTTAGTGGTATTTGCAGGGATTAAAGTCACAATCTGCTGAGGCACTGAGGTTAGTTAATATTCACTTCACTGCCACAGCTGTCCTCCATTACATTACAAAGGACAGGAAAAGAGACAGCAGAATAGGGTGAAGTAATGAGAAAGCTATTCATTCATTTGAACCAGATCCACACTGTACAGTCTTGTACAAATGGATCTGATCTGCATGACACACCACTAGGCATTAAATCCGATTTAATTTGATATAATAGAGGACAGCCTAAGCTCTAAATGCATTTTTATTTTTATACTTTAGCACTATGCAATGTATCAAAAAATATAATCGTATGATTATCATATGATTCAATTCAAGTGGTATTTCTAGACTTATTAGCTCTACAGGAGTCCACAAGGATTGTAAACCCATTCCCGCTAAGCTGTTATTTGTCCCATGTGTGTGTGAATGAACACTTCACATTTCTGGATTGTGATTTTTTTTGTCCCCGATGGAATACTTAGTGGTAGGATCAATGTTCTGAACGTTTAAATGCTTCTAGCTTTCGCATGTGAGTTGCGTAGGGGCAGTTGTGCCGAGGGAGCAGGTAGCCTGCCTCTCCGGACACAAGTATGCCATAGTTGCCACACCAGGGAGGATTCAGCGGCACTGATACAGTTTCATTCACAGGGACACGCTCTGGTAACTACTAACATTGGGTTTGGGGTTGGGCTCCAGAAAACTCATCTTGTTACGAAATTGCCAAAAACTCAGCAATTAATACATGTCTCCGCAAAATTACTCCTCTTTATCTCATGAAGTACCTTGTATGCTCTTTACTGTATTACATTCTTCCTCTTGCTATTCCTCCAGAACTGCAATAACCATTATGCTCCTCAACGTGTATTTTTAAGCCGTCTGCATCAGTTTTTAGGAATAAGACCTAATCTCTCTCCCTCTTAAGAATGTGGCAGACAGTCCCTAAATCTCTGATGGGGGTCACAATAATCTCCATTCTTTTCTTGTTGATGCAGAGGGTCCTCGCATCAGTGGGAGATAAGATAGCTATAAGTATGCCCTTATTTCCCACTGAGAAGTAGAGGTCATGCTGGTTACCACAAGGTCCCTGTACTTGATGGTGTCTGGCTGTGCTTCAGCCGCTTCATGGGCCGAAATGGAAGGAGAGCAAAGGAATCCAGTGGCTGTTAATACAATTGTCATTTTTTTTTTCTTTTTCTTCACATTTTCTCCTTGCTGTTGTTGTTAATGTTCCATTTTACTTATTTTCTCAGACTACTACTACAATTTTCTGACAACTTTTATCTCATTTGCCTTTTGCCATCTGGTTTCAACTCTTCTCAGGTTGAGTATCTTAAGGTAAACTTTTAAACACTTGAACTTAGGCAAGAGTACTACACTGACATAATAATAAACATCATGTGTTAGAACTGGATGTTGTTAGAAATTGCATTTGTATGCAGTATAATGCATCATATTATTTTCTTCAACTAAATGTTCAAGGCATTACTTATTTGCAAAAAATTATGAATGTAGTTAAGTTTTTTCAGGATGAAGGCCCAACCTTCAAAGCCACAAATTCAGTAATATAGCTATGCTTTCAAACCAAATCTAAAGTGAAAAGAAATAGTGAAGATGACAGTACTTCTTTAAATAAATATTGCTGATAATTACAGCAAGGGGCATGGGAATTTTTCCAAAAAAACATGAGAGAGAAATGGATTTATGTTTAGGTATATTATATTTCAAAGTTTTCTTGAGTACAAAGGTCTCTCTTTAAACAGGATTTTTTTCACTAGCTAGCTAACAAGATATATTGAGGAAAAACGAATATTACAGAATATAATTCATACCAGAACTATATAACATAAGTAAATGAACAATAAAAATGATAAATTGAGCAATAGAAAAGATTACAGAAATAATGCTTTCACATATTGGGCATTCATTAAATTGACTTTCCAGGGTAATTACTTTAACATTTCTACCTCTGATTCAGCACAGACTTTCGGATCATTAAACTAGATAGTAAATATTACAGAGATTCAGGACCAGCTCTTGCAGACTTGTTCCTGGAAATTCAAGAGCCATGTGAAAATCTTCACCCAAGACTGAGTATCCTTTGCAGGTCCGAATCTTCTGAACTGGAAACTTGATTCACTAAAAGCATTTTCCTGTATCAGAAACTGTTCTTTTTATGTAGAATTATTAGATTCTAGATAATAGGTTATTATCTTCAGTCTTGTACAGAAGAAGGAAGTGTCAATGTTTATGTGTGTAGGCTGAAATAATTTTAAATTGCATAGTAAAAGTAGTAACTGTTTAAAGTAGAAGTATGTTTTTCATTTAGGTCTTCCAAGGACACCTAAACTTCCTCTGTGTGTACTTTTTGATTGCTGGCAGAGCTGGAATTTGGTATTGGATGTATCTGATTAGTATTTTTCTGTAAACATTTTCTCTGGAAAGTGCTGATGTTATTGATCTTTCTTCTAGAAAATCAGTCTCCCTTGTAGTTAAGGCTCCAACTTCCTTAATGCAGCAGTTATCTTCGCTGACCAACTCATTCAACATATGTTGGAATTTGTATGCCATAAGGACTTAAAAGCCTGAATTTAGTTGGTGGAAAGTACTTTTACCATTTTCAGGATATGTAAGAATAAAACAACAGAATTTATGAGGTCTTAAACTAGTACTTTTTATTTATTTATTTATTTCTCTCTTAGACTAATATTAGACCCTCTTAGGCTCCTATTGTGGCAAGGTAGTTTTCCTTTCACCAGACCTAAGCAATTATATAAACCCCACCAAGATCCCTCTTTTGCAAAGATTTTAGCTGGATTGACAGGTCTAGCAAGTGGGCTGTTCAGGAAAAGCTAGGCTAAGAACCTTAGTTTAGGATTATTTGCTATAAAACCAACCAAGCAGAGCACTTTTTCCTTATCAACGAAGTATTTTGAAACTTCCTAGACTAACAATGCTGATGTGGATCTGGCAATCTTCAGACTGCTTCTCATACAGTGTAAGAGTGCTGCTTATCGCATGTTGGATGCCACTGCTTCACAAGGTGACCGCTGAATGCCAATAATCCAAAGTACAGAGTAGCAAGACATAATGCAGTGACTTCATTCTGGAGAACAAAGCGGGTACCTTGTTCTTAGATTTTAAAAGTGAAATTAGCAGTTTTTAACAAGGTTAGTCTATCAAAAGAATTGCTGCTTCCAACTAAGGCGCTGAACCAGGGATGTGTTAAATATATGCATAACTTTAAAGAAGAGAGACACGATAATGTCCAAAGGAGAGTTTGAAAGCCTAAAATTGAGCAAATAAATACTTAAAAGTTTTTTAGAGCAGATTTGTATGGAAATGTAGGGAGAGTGGGGTAAAAGAGGTCTGTTCAATAACACCACAACATGCACCACTCTCATTACAGAATGTCATGCTCCTGCATAACTTGCTATGATAGCTCCTCTTGAAGCGTATTCCTACCCAGATCCCTGACGATAAATAAAAAGTTAGTCATACTAATATACTTTTATATAAAAGGGTCACCTAACCCCTTTTCAGTTAATTTGATTAGAAAATTCCCCCTCTTTTGATCTACTTTTAGAATTGCATTCCTCTTTTCATAAAAGAAAAACTGTATCCTAATGAGATTGAAAATTTGCAGCTTAACACAAATGTTTTGGAGCATGGTCTCATGCTTTTCTTTTAGAACTTGTTTGATTTGGCATGAGCATGTGGATAGTGCCTTCTGTGCCACCTGAAAGGACATTTTAGATTGACGGATAGTAGCAATGTGGAGTGATGTAGTGCTTTTGATTTTATGACCATACATCAGCTGATCAAGCTAGCATGTTTTAAAAAGGTGCCTGTGTGAAAACTGTCACATATGGCACAAAACATAGTAAGTGAACAAATACAAGTATTTTTTCTATAGCAAAAGTAAGGAAAAACAGATTTTGCTGCTATCACTTTTAATGTGCAGCACTGGCAGCGGATTAGGAGGCCATTGAGCACCATTTACCTTTGCTCAGAAGAAGACTGTGATGGACCTGCTGTTGTTCTGCAGCCTGTAACCTGCAACTCTCTTCCCACGGACATGTCTCTTAAAGGCTGAGCCAGCTTTAGCACTTTATTGGTCACATTTTTCTACCTAACATAACTCTTATTCATCACATAGTCCTGCAGAGGTAGCACAGAACAGCTGAGAAAGTACACTGGGTTGAAAATAAGCAACCACAGGATGTGGAGGGCAAGGAAAGGCAGGAACAACTCGCTTGTGATAGCTTGGGGAGAAATGCCTTAAGGTTACAGCCTTGTGGCAGATAAGAATGAAAAAAAATAGTGAACAAATTAATTTTTATTTCACCTATTTTATTTTTGAGGTGTGAGCTGACATGTACTTTGTAACATTTGTCTATCTATTCATCCAGATAGCCATTTATCTGTAAAATAGTAGCATTTATAACACAGTTATAAATGAGGCTATTCCATTTTCTAATACAGTAGTCCAAGTAAAAATTCATTTAATTCAAAACTCTCTACAGATGAAATAACGGTGACTGTGACAAAATACTTATGGAAGCCATATATATTTGCAAGACTTGGAGACAGAGCAAGTAGGCCTTTGTTATGAGTCCTATGTGTTTTCACATATAGCAATCTCTGCTTACCTTCCTAGAAGAGTGGACACCTAACCTTACCCTCCGGTCAAGATTAGATATGAAACTGGGCTTTTATAATGCTTTCTCCAGCTCCATCCCACCATTTCAGTTTGCTTTCAGCCAAAGATAACTAGTCTAATGGCAATATGTTTAGGTATCCCCCTTTCATGGCCTGTTGGTCTGGTTCATTTTCAGCAATTTGACATTTCCTCACCCCTTTGTTTTACTGGTCTACTAGGATAAACAAGTAGATCTGTGTTTAACTTCAGTCTTTGTTAAAATAAAAGCAAGCTGGGCTCATAAAATCTGACAAAGTAATTTATTCTAAATTAAGAACCGCACCCAAGTCAGCAAAACCAGACAGGCTATAATTCAATTGTAATTTACAGTTGTATTTTACAAAAGAGAGAGTGAGGAAAAGAACTGGAACTGAACTAAAATATTTATTTGTGTATGTAAAATGAATGCACATACTGATATTTGGTCAAGTCCCATAACTGAAGATATTTCCTGTTCCATTTGCTCCCCCTCCATGCAATGTAAATGGCTTGTTTGACCCAACCCAGAGTGACTTATGCAGAGTGGAATGTGTATCATAACATAACATTTCCTCTCTGCTCATACATAAGTATATGAATACTGAAATAATCGACAGTGGAAGTATTTTCTCTATTTCAGTTATTTGGGTAAAATTAAACCTTCTTATCTCACACATTCACATAGCATTTGAATTTAGGTCCCTAATGAAGTAGTCCTTCTAGAGTCTTTTGCATGATTAGTGGACAGACATGCTTCTGGAGTACTCCAGAAGATCTGGTTTGACCAGTTCAGACTCCTAATCTCCTTTTTTAAGGAGGACAGATTCTCCTCCAGGGAGATGCCAGGATATCCAGTTTCCTTTGTGCAGGGAGGGAAAGAATTAATTCCCTTTAATGGACCAGCTTTCCTCTGTAGTGGATTGGACCCCCCTCTTGAAAGAACAGGCCAATCCATGTCCTAGATTATATTTTAGTGGAATTGAAGTAGCCACTCAAGGTTTCATTTTTAAGTTCTTCCCTTGAAAAGCAGAACATGGAGGAACTCAGCCCAGATTTTAGCGGCGAGAAATGCTTCTGTATGATAAAGATTTAGACGGGCAAAGATGTAAGCACAAAAATAACCGGAGGATAGAGGAAGACACCCTTTGACCTCAGAAGGGCTGATTAGAAGACCAGCATAGAAACATAGATTTTTATGCAATTAAACCTTGGGAGCTTTTGTTCATTGTGTCATTCCAGTTACAACAATCTAACAAAAAGAAAGAAAACTGCCAAATGCACTCAGGGTATGTGAAAAGGGAGAAAAGTGGAAGAATGGGCAGATTTGCATCAGAAGAACCAGCTTCTCTACTAGTGCAATTCTATGTTGCTTTGAAGTCCATTGTCACTGAGACTTTGGCCCCAAATCCTATTCTAAAAATAAATTGGGAATCTTAGGAAACAATTTGCTAGGGCATAACACATATTTTCCTCTTTAAAACATTGTAAGGGGAAAAAAATGAGACAGCAGACTACTGAATGTGCTTGGTGCAGAGTGCTCTGTCTCTCCAAAGAGTAGCATGAGTAATGCAAGGTTACTGCAGTAAGTACACATTTCTTATTGGATATCAGAGAAAATAGGTGTGTAAAATCCATGTAATTTGATAGCACATACATCACCACTGCCCCTGGGAGTACTGAATCATAAAGCTACATATTTAGCACAGTAAAAGAATATTTCTCATCTTTTCAGTGAGAACATTCTATGGAAATGAGTGGGGGAAGGGAGAAAAGGCTTATAAATCAAGTATTAAAACAACGGGCAAACTGCAGAGTTGCCACAAATATGCATTGTGTATTCTTTTCTTTTTTTATTCCATGACATTTTATTTTAAGTGCCCTTCTCCCCACAGTGTTTTCAGTACCAGAGTTAAATTACAGTAGCACCCTTATGGAAATCCATGCAAGATTTACATGAATACCAAATGCATTCATTATGATCGTGCTGAATTCCTAATGAGAAACACTTCTCTTTTTTTCTTTTTCTTCCCCATCTCCGCTCCCTTTTGCATTAACCTTCAAGGCAAGTCAACACATTTCAAACATTGCAGTCTGATTTTAATTCAGAAAACTGTCTTAAATATACCACCGAAGAGCCACATCCACTCAATGCTGCGAGGGATGAGAGGCAAGGAGGAGGAGGAGAAGGAGGAGGAGGAGGAGGGGAGGCAGGGCTGCCACAGCAAGGAGACACTGGGAGAGAAAGAGAGGTGAAAATGAGAGCTAACATCAGCTCCCCCGGGGTCTGCTGTAATCAGCAGACAAATGGTCTCTACTCATGGCACGTATTCATTCTGCAGCGAGGGGCTGCCAACAAGAGCCTTCCTATGTCTGTTTGGAAATACAGCACTAGCCTTCCTCTATTCAGATGCTTTGAAATAAAAAAGAGCTGCTGACAAACACTGCTTTGGGCATTTGACACTGCTTTTTGATCTAGTTACTCAGGCAGTGTAAAATGAACAAATTAGGAATTTACTACAAAAGAGGCTCAGTTCTAGCCTGCTAACGTGTCAGGGTTTATAAAATTAGGGCTGTTTTCTTTTTTCTTTTTTTCTTTCCATCTGGATTGTTTTCAACCGGGGGAAAAAAAAAACACTCTTTCTGTCATTTTTTTACATCAACAACTGGATGTTTCCTTCCATTTTCCAAACCTAGGTTTTTAGATATGCATCTGTGCATGAAAAAGATATTAATATATACATTACATGTATAAAATATATATCCATCATCTCAAAACCTGCACCATTTGTGCAGCTCCTATCTCTACCTTTGTGGTTTGGATTTGGGAATGTGGAACATGAATTCTTGCCTTCCCAGGAGGACTCCAGTGTTAATTAAGCTAACAACTTCTTTTAGTGGGACAAAAATACCTTTGTGTCAGTGAAATGCCATAAACAGGGTTTAACAATGACTCTGGAGCAGCACAACTGTTCCTTTCTTCAAGGAAATTATTTTAAAAATGTACTTTTACACATGACATATTGTGTACAGGGCATTACCCCAGCTCCTGTGTGGAGTGAGGTTACATCATGTGCTTTGAAGTATGTTATGTCTGCTCACAGAAATATTGAAAAGCTGTTCCTTTGAAACCACATCTCATTTTAGAGAGCGTGTAAAATGAGGTAGGCTGTTAACACAGAGCCCAAAGCAGACATCATACAATAGCCCCCAAGACTCATAACGAAATTACATTTTTTTTAATTCAATGATCCAGATGGATTCAATGATGGAATAGCAAACCATTTCTGAGATCACTAATACCCTAATATATAATTGCAGGATAGCAACTACTTATCCATTACATTCAGCTGTTCTGCTAGTGCTCCTGAGTTTAATTATCACCTTTCCTTAGAGAATCCATTTCTCCCTCTCTTTCTGCAACAACTGAATCACATTTGAGTCACAGTTTGCATTATAATATCCTATCAAAAATCCATGGTTTAGGATGAATGATTACAGTCGTAGGAACCCACTGATGGAAAACATTTACAGTACGTGGCTGTTCCCCAGCGATCATGGCTCCGAGGGAGAAACACATGGAGGTTCATCACTGCTTCGTGATCTGCCTGTGATAAAGAGCCAGGCAGAAAACAGGCTGCTTTTCACTGGTAACTACCCCACTGACAAGCAGCTTTCAAACTTCATAGTAACCTAATGGCAAGGGCACGAGGGCTGTACAAAACCAGTTCAAGCAAAGGGTTGGTGGAGCTAATAGCACTGTGCAATTTTAATGTCTCTTCTGGATGATCATGTCCATGCTTCACACATCTGAAGAGCAGAAAGCAGTTTGTCCCAGATGTGGCATTTTATGTGGTACATATGTATGAACAGAGGCTTGCTCATCAGTAACAGTGCAGAGGAAGGACAGAGCATGTGTGCCAGATGAAAGGAAAATGTTTTTATTCTTTCCTATTTTTTAGCAAATGTTGGGCTTTCAGTAGGTGCTAGATTGGCAGTCTCAGAGACTACATTCCCGTGTAGCCAGAGGGGATGCACATGGACAAAAGCGGAAACAGAAGCTTCCCATGCCAAATGTTTCCATCCCAGGTTGGAAGGACTGTGTTTGCAGATGCCTCCCCTCCTGCACATCCTCCTCCTGCAGTGCACCCTCCTCCTGCGCATCCCTGGACTTGCACCCTAGTGATTTGTCCAGCTCTGAGGGAGGGCACTGGGTGCTACAGCTTCTACAATCTTTCTTTATTTCCTGTATACACTGTGCAGTATACATGTATGTTTGTGTGTACTTGTGTTTATCCTCCTACCTCTAGAAGGCCACCAGAAGTAATGACACCAGACACGTACAACATACCCTTCGTACTCAGAAGTGGTTTGCAGCTAAAAATTTTTCCTTATTATCAGTTGTCTATACTTTTCAGCCCTCCTGACAGCCTTTCCCTGAAACATGGTCATACAAGTGTGACAGGAGTGCAGATGTAGAGCAGAGACAATCACTTTTGCATCCAGGGTTGTGCTTTGAAGTGCACATGATCTGAGGCACTCAGATGCAATGGATCTGGATGTGAATGTGCTTGAGAGCCAGTGTTAACGGGATCTTTTGGTTTGCATGGTATGTTTAGTCCTTGACGAGTGAACTTTTCTGAATAAATGAACTGCAATAGTTGCTTTGCTAACCATGTCACCAAAACAAGAAATTGTTATTTTGTATTTTCTAGGAATGAAATAAATCAGATATAAGAGCTGGTATCAGAATGATGGTGATTTCCAAATGACAACTAAGTAGCTAATCTACCAAAGCTAAGTGTTGTGATGCTTGTCGGTTGCATGCTTTGGTGACCAGGCCACAGTCATTGAGGCAATGGGTCATGCAGGCCAAGGCAGCCGCAATTTATTTGGCATCTGAACTGCTAGGCTTTTCCTAGGCCAAAAGACTAGAAAAGCATCCCAATTTAATTAAAAAGAAGAAATCAAAAAAAGAAATATTCTGATGGGGTCTGAGGTAGTGTAGATTTTGAATGTCTCAGAACCCACCTCAAGATTTTCCGCAGTGGAGTAGTGCGAGGTACTCATTTGTTTAAGTAGCTTTACTGGCTCTAGCTTTTGCTCTAGCTTTGATGGCTAAAGGTGGCAGTCAGGCATCTTGATGGCCCTCATGGCAGCTTGGAATAAGTTCCTATTTTGCACCCCTGATTCCTACAGTCCTGTTAGAATATAGCTGAGCTGCTGGAGTGTCAACTGCAATAGCTGTTCTGCTGCTTTGGTCTCCTATCTCTTTGCACTCACCAAAGCCTGGTGTCAAAGAAATGCTGTCATCTTTAAATCTCAGCAGAGAAGGCCTCCTATCAAAATTATGCCGGTCTCTGACACACGAGAAGTAAATGGCAAATCACAATGAAGTGCTATTGCTGTGGAAGGGATCCCTCTGAGAAATGACCTGTGAAGTGAAAACCACAGATGACTTTGACTACAGCTTCTTCCCTGTATTTAAATTGTCCTGCTTGCATCATTTATTCCAAACACATTTCCAGGGCAACTGGGAGCAAAGTGATGGACAGGACTGCGAATGCTGAGAGTGCTGAAGGATTGACATTTTAAAGGTAAACATTGAGACTTTCCATCCTGAAGATGCACCAGCTGCTACAGATGCTGATATAACTTCTGGCAGATAGTGGTGAATGATATGTAATGTCAGCTCAAGACGAGAGTTACAACTTGGTTAAAAGCGGTGCCCTGAATGTGAATCACAAGACTGGAGAGTGTGACGCTGTGGCCATGCTGCCATGCTCCTCGCCTGGGAGACATGGCTCTGATGCCAGTGCTGGTGGGTCACCTCTGGACAGGATGCAACTCCGGGAACATCACTGGCTGGCGATTCTCTGCCGTACTGGTGCTGGGTATGGGCTGAGGGGGTGGATATGGGTTATGGGGTGTGCATTATGCTGAACTCAATAGCTCCTTTGGCAAATGGAGATTGCGTCGGCATCTGGCTTATGTAACCTTGACTAAGAGATGCCAGAGCAACAGACTGGTTTCAACAGACTTATCTGTCATTACCAGAGAGAGCTAAAGTGTGTGGAGGTTGAATTTGAAGTAAGCTTCCAAATGTTCCAAAAGGTTCAAGCTTATTTAAATTTCCATGACAGGGGAATCACATTGCAATAAGGTGATGAAACCTCAGCTTCTCGTCCTTCCATTTCAGACAGTTTCAGGCATACCAAAGACACAAAAAGTTGTAACAAAATAAACAGAAAGTGAATTAAACTACTTCACGCAATGCAGAGATACTGTTTTTCTGTTCAGCTCTGTATTGTAACAAGACTTCTCAACAGTTTTCCTTTTAAATACACCTTTTTCTCCCAGGCCCAATGAATGTATAATCATATTCATTTTGCTTATTCTCCATGTCTGATGAAGATACGTCCTTGTACAAAAAGCACATGGAAACAAATAATAAACAGTGGAAATTTTAGAGTCTCAGTAAAGTTGGTGTGATGCAGCTGTGAAGATACTTGCTATTTTGAACATGATCATACTTTGCACTGTTTGTGTCCCTGTTTTTATGGGTAGTTACAATTTTTTTTCTCCATTAGCTTTCATTTGATTTTGGTTAACTTTACTAGTCGGGGATGTCTTTACCAAAGTATGAATCAAACACCTAGCAATTTTCAAAATGGACATAAATTAATATTTTAAATACAGCTGCTTAAATACATAGTTTACCTCGTTCATGGGGTGTTTCTATAACCTTTGACATCAGGATTTAACATCAAGTGTTTAATGAGATCTTCCAAAAGGAAAGCCATCCACCAGGAAATATCTTTGGTTGTAGATAGAATATATGGGTTTAAGGGACAGCAGCACTTAGATAGTATGTAACATTTTAAATCATTACACACAATATATTATAGTGGGAAATTTATTTTTTATGTTAATATTAGTCCTTGTGTAATATTTTCCAGAATTCTGTGTCTGCTTCCCAAATGTTTATGATTACGTGTGTAAAGAACAATAAATCTCTCCGATTCATGAGTAATAAATGCTGATACTGATCTTTTATTCAAAGTCTTCAAATTATTATTCTTTGCCTTTCTGTGCAAGTTTCCTATAACACATAATTCAATCACCCCCAAAACCTTATAAGAAGAGACGGATTTTTTTTTTTTATGTTTCTCTTTGAAAAAAAAATCACACAAATAATAATAATAATTAGAAGGCAATATTTGTATTGCCTCAAGAAGTTAAAAAGATGTTAACTCTCCCTTGGGGAACCTAAGACTGGTGTCTACATGACTGCTCTGATATTTTGATTTATTAAGAGAGAATAAATGAGACTTCAGCAGCTGAAAGAAGAAAGCTGCTATCTGGAGGGAGCAATATTTTCAGGTCTGTCCTATTTTCTTTCTTTTTTGCTTGCTTGTTTTTCCCTTGTTTGCCTTTTTTTTTTTTTTTTTTAAATACCTGCACAACTGAAGGAAGTTTAAAGAGCAGCTGACATCAATGAGGTTTTCAGCCTTATTTTGTGGTTCTTCCCTGTGTCTGCTTTTGTCACTGATCAGCGCATCAGATGTTTGGTTGTGGAGCAGCCGTGGCAGGTCTTGGACTGTGCACAGCCTGCACACAGTATTTCTCCCAGAGGCTGAATTTGTTATGCACATGAGCCTCCTTCTCTGTTCTTGCCTTTTTGCTGTGTGCTCAGGTTGATTCCCTGGCAGAAGCGCTTGAAAACATGTGTCATGAAATAATGGATTGTGATAGCATCTTCTGTCAACCAACTAAAGCACACTGTGTTAATTTTATAACCCAAAGATCTAGCACATTTCTAGTATTTTTATAGAAGAAAAGAAAAAAGAAAAGAAAAACAGCTTCACAGAAAAGGCAACTCTTTTAAATGGGCTATTCTTTATAGGCTACAGCTTTGGAAGCAAGTAGTTGTATGCAAATGTCAAAGTAGGGTGGATTGTGTGGTTTCACCGTCATAGCCAAGAGCCATTAAATTCAGGGTGAAGCAACTGGAGCTAAAAAATTCAGAGCTAAACAATCATTCAAATATCAAGCTCGGTCTTGCTGATGGGAGGTTATTTTGAACACAATGGGATTACTCACACGTGTAAAATTACTTCTGTGTATAGGTGTTTTGCAGAATAAAAGGTTCCAGATTGATTCTGAGCTCCACTAGTCAATACTTTTGCCATTTCATCCAATGAGCCTGTACTGGAGCACTAATCAGTTAGCTTGAGCTACAGCTAGTCTCATGTCAAGACCAGCAATTGTAAAACAGCAGATGAACTGCAGTATGGAGAAGCTGATATACAAAGAAACCCACCCTCCCCACCACCACTGACAAAAAAAATTTTTTTACTCTCAGTACCAGAAACATGGAGCTGGAGGAGGAAATTAAGAAGTCATTAATGAAATATTAGTTTAGGGAAATAGCAGGAATAAGTTTCACCAAGGTCAGGGGGAATGTGCTAATTCGTGAGAATGGCTTTTTTATTATTTTTGGTAAATTCAAGATTTCCCTATTAGTAGATTAAATAATTTTGCCTGGTGAAATGAAATTAGATAGAAATAAATAAGCTATTCTTTTAGATATATTGCTATTGTGAAAAAAGGACAAATATTGGTTAATAGAAGAAAATGGGATCAGGACTACAATTAAGCCAGAATTTCTGACACTATGTTGATGAGGACAACATCAGAAAAGGGAAAAGCCTCATTTAAGAATGACCAGCAATAAAAGGTAAGCCCATCACTTATTGAATGTCTTTTCACTTTCAGGTACAGTTCACCTTGTAGTTTACCAGATAAAAGATTTTTAACAAATCAGAAGTGGTTCATCTCCCAGTGTAAACACAGAGGACATTCCCAATATGAATGGTGATTAATTAAAGACTGCTTTTAAAGAGAACAGGAGGTCCAAAATGAATGCTGTATGTGGGAGCTGTCAGAAAGCATGGTTCCACAGAAAAGTAAAGATCATCTCTTACTTTCAGCATCAGCATAGTCGTATCCTTCTCAGTCTCATCGACTTCTTGCAATTTAACTACATTTCTGTTTCATTCCTAATCGGGATATATTCATCCCCAGAGGCCATCACAGCAAGCCAGCAAGATAACTTATTATTTCCCTCTGAGAAATTTTAGGTAATAGTGTCTTGACTGAAAGTCATAGAAATTCTTTTTCTTATTTTCAATGGTTTCTTTTCCTGAATACTGCAGAGATGATTAGCCCTAGAAAGATAGCTTTTACTTTTGCTATACATATTTTTTTTAAAAAAAGCATCAGACAATATTTTATTTAACACTGCCTAAGCATTGCTTATGTCTGAGACAGAGTGGCTGGTGCACAGGTCAAAAATTCAGACTTCTCAGCTGAGGCTGCATCAAAAGATTGTGGGCTGTAAAGGTGCTTATCGTTTGCACCTCAAAGGAACCTGGCCCAAGCCACCAACTCATTATGAAAGAGCACAAACCCGTCCTCAGATGGTAATGACTCTTGGTTCACTGCTGACTTAGACTTGAATCAAACCAGTGACCCTGAGTAAAAGGTTCCATAAACCCTTAGCAATTCACTGAGCCATTCAGGGCTTCGGGGCGGGGGGGGGGGGGGGGGGGGGGGGAAGGGGAGGGAGGGAAGAGTCTTAAAAAAAGGAGCCTCAAATTTACAAAGGATCTACCAAGAAAATGTTAGGCACTGTCTTCATATATACTGGTAGCACTCATTACTTCCAGTTTTGTAAGTTGGGTTCATCTGTACAGGATACTGCAGAATGAAATGACAGATATAAATCTAACAAATGCAAAAAAAAAGAAAAAGAAAAAGAAAAAGAAAAAGAAAAAGAAAAAGAAAAAGAAAAAGAAAAAGAAAAAGAAAAAGAAAAAGAAAAAGAAAAAAGAAAAAAGAAAAAGAAAAAGAAAAAGAAAAAGAAAAAGAAAAAGAAAAACCTGTGGAAACTGACTATTCTTTCAGTTTTCCTTCATTTTTCTTTCAAGAAACAAAGTCTTTTCAAGGCAAAAAGAAAAAAAAATCCACTCTTCTAAAGATTTTGAGATACTCAAACCCTAAAATTAAAATGTTAGTGAAAAGAACTTTTCAGATTTACCTGCATCTTTATTTCCCCATAGTGTGGGCAGATAGGTGGACTTGTTTCATTTTAGCATTGATACTTGACATTCATCTGAAGGAGAACATGGATGTTTATGTGTGGATGCATGTACACACATAGAGATTTATGTAATATGTTGCTGAAAATCTGATTAGTAGTTTTACTAACCTTGAAAATAATAATAGTTACTATTACTTGGTAATCTGTTGTGTGTATTTTTTTTACCATTAAGATGAACTATTTTTTTCTTCCTTTTATTGATTTAGTGTAATTATTATCAGTTTCCGCTTCAATGCTGATTAATTCTTCACTTTCTCAGAAGTTAGTTTTTGTTTAGTTCTTATTCTTCTAGATGAGCTGCAAATAGTCTACAGTGACAGCATCATTTTGCTTCATTTGCCCCACAATATCTAACCCCTAGACTTTCTCTTTTATTCACAGGACTTTTTTGAATTTCATTTAATGAGCAAAATGTAATTAGGGATTTTTAGACTTCAAAAATTCTTACTATTTTTCACTCCTGCATTGATTTCTTTTTTTCATTTATGACATCGCATTCCCTGACAAAGAGTTGATGTTAGCAATTAGTGCTCTTTTTCTGATTCATCTGTCCTTCTCTATTGAAAATTAAACATTCTCTAGTTTTTTTGAATAACAAAACCTGGTGCTAGACTACCGAGATAATTGCTAAATTAATCATACTTGCCAGGCTCCGTAAAAATACAGCTGTACTCTAGTTTTAGGGGAAAAAATGAATAAATTATTCCAAGAGATTGCAGGTCTTGTTTTACATCTGAGGTAACAAAGGAAATCAAAAAAATCATTCAGTTTTTATTTTTGTAAAAGTTAACTACTGACCTCCCTACCTGTTCTGTAGACTACTATTAACCTTGTCTGCAAGAAGGTGGTGATTTTAAGAGTTATGATTGCTAATGGCCTTTGAATGCAGCACGCTCAGACCACTTGCTCCCCAGCGTATGGCACAGCTCAGATGGGAAAATGATAAGGAGAAGAGGAAGACAGCAGGTCATTCTTGAGGCAGCCTTGAGAAAATTGCTGCAAAATGAATCGTGCTGGTCTGTGGTGCTTTTCCCAGCACTTTTATGTTTTAATTTATCAAGCCAAAGCTTGTTGACATGAAAGTGAATGAAATGGTTGTACTGTATGCCCTAAAAATCCAGTGCAGGGGTTTTGTGCATTGGAGTTCAACTGTAAATAGCAAAGAGAATCCAGGAAGCATTCTGTACACTGCTGTCTTCCATAAGCTTTTTTACTCAACTGCTACATGCTTAAATCCCAACATTAATATCAACTGTAGAAATAAGTAATGAGGTCCTTCAAACCTGAAAACAGTCTTTTTTATCCTGTTATGAAGAAATAAAGCCTGAAATGGGTAATGTTGTTTCACTCAGGTATCTAGACCTAGATTTATTTGTTTGTATAATGAATGAATCAATTGTATGAAGATGTAACATCAGGGAAACACATTCAGAGGAGTGCAGTGTAACTGTTAGGCATTTAGACATCTTCATACAGTGTAGTCCAGATCTCTGAACAACAGGGAGGAAAAAATTAAAGTGTTCATTTCCAGACATTTCCTTACAGATAGCTTTTCACAAGGAGGTCTCATCAGAGACCACTTTGTGACACTGCAGCACAAAACGATGTCAACTATGCTGAGCCTTTGCCTTTGAATTCCTTTTTGTTCTCCATAAACCAGGGGATATGGAGATTTCTTCAACGTCATCAGTACTTGGAAAACTGGCCTAAATGTTGGCAGTCCAAATTGTGAGCTGTCTTGGCACAAGTCAGGGGGTTTGTTTAGAAAGCACGAGATTTCGCAGTCTGCATTTCAAGCTGCTCTGTTTTGTTTCCTGCATTGGAGTCTTCCTGAGCTCAGTGTTTCAAAATTTGTGACTCTGATAGCTAGACACTTACTATCTCTTGCAAAGAACCTCTCTGTTTATTGTAATGAGGCTCCATGGGTTCCAGCCCTGTAATTTTAACAAACATACTAAATGCTGATTTTCTCAAGAAAGGACTGCTGGAAAGGAGCAATAACATGCGAAACAGTTTCCTCAGGGCTGGGAGAATAAGTACACGCTGCTTTTCCACCCTCCTGACCCTGTTCTCTTTGTAGGCACCTCGACAAAGCACCAGAGGGATGCAGAGAACATTCTTTTCTTACAGAGAATATGCAGGTATTAGTGGGTGAGAGGGATTGTGGCAGCGGCTCTGTGGAGATCTGTGCTGTACAGTGCAAATGGTGGTGAAATAACTCATGCCGCATGCTTTACTCTTCTAGTACCTGGCATGAATATAGCCAATTGCTCCTGGATGAAAGGGCAAGACAGGAATAACCCAGGAATAACCCATTATAATCCAGGGAGGCAGATTGGCAATTCTTAAATGTAGACTGTGTCAATGTGCAGTGCCCATATTTTATGCAAAAATTGAAATGATGTGAGTTTTGGTGTTGTAGGCAAGACAATTATGGAAAAAATCCTCTGCTGAAATCTTGCTCTAAATGTTTTATCACATTCTGGATACTAATATATGACAAAATGCTTTTGCTCTTAGTGCTGTCACGTTTGTGTGAGATGAAGGTTGTTGTCTCACCCACACAGACGACAGGATGACACTTTAATTGGAAAGTGACATTGTTGGGAACATTTATGAATAATTGAGTATGTCCTCCCCACTCATCTTTTTATATCTTCTCCAAGTCATTATTTTATTTATTATTTATTAAGAACTGACATTGTGCTGAGAACTGTACAGAATAAAGGAGAACACAGAGTCCTTGCCCTTGTGGATCTTACGCAGCAAGAAAAAGAGAGAGCTCTTTTCCATCCTGCTCATAAGATAGTAAACACATTCTGGCTACATTCCAGACTTTTTCCTCTCTCAGATGCTGCCTTTACTGACAAGTATAATAATAATATTAATAACAAAAATATCTCAGCATGAATGTTCCGTCCAGCCTGGTTGTTTTTAAGATTTTTTCTTACCCTTTGAGACTTTTATAGCCGGCTCTAGCTCCCTCTTCTTCCCAGAAATGCACAGATCTTCTTATCTCGTTGGACTGAAGTTAATAGGACTTGTCTGGGTTGACACCAGGGCGAGTCAACTTAAACAGTTCCGTCACTCTCCAGGAGGAGCTTAAACTTGCTACCCTTTCACAAAACAGCAGTGTTTCTTAATTGTTTGTTTATTTTTTTATCTTTTTTTTTGTCCCCTCCCCCTTCATTTGCTCATGCATACCAGCTTGTTTGGGCCTGCCTGGATGAAAAGTCTCTGTCTTTTCCTTTGGGGACGGTGTCCTGGTGCTCAGGACAGTCTTGTCCTGTACTGAGGCCCCTAACATAAGCATATAATGAGGCGATATAGTTTCTTTTAGGTCAGGTGATTTGTCCACACAACAGCTTATCTATGGAGGAATGCCTTGCTGCTCATTCTTAGTCTGGAAACAGTCCTCAGCCTGCTACTTCTGTTACCCATATTAGCTTGTTAGATGTGAAATATAGGGTCACATATAGATGTGATATTTTTGATGGCAAAATTCCATGAGAACCCTGCCTAGCATAATATGCTTAGGATCTCTGGTAAGCAAATGCCTTTATGCTGATAGATAGCATGGGAAACATGTTCTTCTAATTCCTTTATCAATTTCTGCTGAAAGACTTGATAGCTGTTATTTTTTCAAAACTTCCTACTTTTTAAATAGGCAATTTCGAGCCACCTCTCATTCAGAAAGTTCGCAATAGCTCACGGAATATGTTTAGGCTATTCTCCTAGTGGATGTCTTAATGTAGCAGGTGCACTTTCCTGCAAGATATTTACTTTTAGAGCAGCTGATGCCTAAGGAAAAACTTTTCATTAGAGAGAGCTATGCTCATGCTGCATTTTTCTCCCTCATTTGTTGCATTTCCATAAGAATTGGTTTTGTAGTTTATTAGCGTTTTATCTACATTTTCTACTTTTTTCTCGCTGCTGGAAGTCATTCTCTCCTAGGATACCACAATATTTTTGACTGAAATCATCCTAATTCTGAATACATAGAATTTGGGGAGCGTCACCAAAACACCCAAATTAGATTTAGTTCCAGGGCAAAAAATAAAACCCAGGTAGATGCAGCAATGATTGGGAGACAGCATGTAACATTTGGAACTGAATTTTTCAGAATCACCCATTACAAAAAAGAAAAAAAAAAAAAAGGCCATGGCACAGCGGGCAGACGGCAGGCAGCAGGAGCATGGTGAATGTGTGGGGAGCCAGGCTCATTACCAGAGAGCGAAAAGGTCATCAAAATCAATTTGCAGTGTGATGCACAAAGGCTGTTAGCAGCCGCGCACTCGCCATGCCCCTTTAGAGCACAATAAAAAAAAGAAAGGAAAGAAAAGAAAAATAAAGTGGCCGCTTTAATAACTGTGATTAGGAAAGAAGAAAGGCATATCACTGAGCCATCTGTTTAAACATTGGCGCTACCTCTGATTTTATTCACAGCACTGCGAACGATGGGAGGTGGTGTTTGCGAAAGGCTGCGTTCCCGCAATGTTTTCCCATTCATTTTCAAGATTTATAAGGCTGACAGACTTGAAAGCACCTCTCTCAAATTATAGGCCTTTGAAATCAATAGTGTAATATTGGTAATTTGTTTCTTTTTTATTACAGACCACTTCATTATTATTTTTATTTTCAGTTCATGGAATGAGCAAGACTGGAATCCATCATTTTCTTATCTGTGGTTAAATTGCTTACTCAGGGGTGCAGATTGCGTGTTTTGTTTTGCCTGTTTTGTTATAACATCTTGGTGCTAAAACCTCCTTCACACAAGCAAGCACAAATCTATATTGCCAGCAGAGAAGACTTTGCAACTGCAGTGCCTAAACTTACAGGCATATTCACATTATTAATTTTGTATTGAAGACAAATACGATGTTACTAGGAATTGCATGGCACCATAGAAAAAAAGTGGATCTGTCAACAAAAGGACAACTCCTAGAGGGTTTTCTTTATGAAGTTTTCTTTCAAGTTGGGTGTCAGAGGTAAGGAGCCTGTACAAAGAGCTGGTTGTCGTCCTGAGCATGATCACTCAAAATCTAGTTTAGTTCCCTTTTGGGTTTCTCCCCTCCTTTCCCAGCATATGGACATTCTCTCCTCAAGGCTCCCAAACAGGATGTGTTCAAGGTGTATGAACAACCTGGCTGATATGATCAGAGTGTGTCCAGTGTCTTTTGACTACCTAGAGTTTGCTTTTTTTTCCCATATAATATGGAGCCTCAAAAACCAATGTTATTCAATATTAATGTGTTAATAATGGCGATCATTAGTCTTTGATCCTAAAACAACAGAAGATATTGCTGCCTGTATTTTCTCCCTTTTTTCTGTTCCCTTTTACTACAAATCAGAAAGGACCAAATTGTGCTTTGCTCTCTTCATTTGAACAGTCACTCAGAGAAGTTTTTGTGAATGAGGAAACTACTCAGGACACCTTCTCTTTGCTCCACACATGAAAATCTTACTGCCAAGGAAATTAGATTCAGCTTTGCTAACAGAGATGCAAAAAGCTCCATTTTTACTTTTACATTTTGCTAATAATGAAGCAGACTGCGAGGATGATTGACTAAATGCACTTGGAATAATAATAAAGGGCAGGGCAGATGCTGAAAAATATTTTTCATGGTTGCTCTTCTGTTCTTTCTGTTTGTTTCTCATATTCTTTGTGTGCACTTCCTCAATTAGTGTAGAAAACTCTGAAGGCAAATCAACCTGTTTTCCCTTCTCATTAGCTACATCCTTGACAATACTAAAGAAACAGCTTTAAACTTAAGATCTGCCCCCTGTGTGAAACCTGCACTGGATTTTGCTGGTTTTGAGAGCCTGATGCACAGCTTTGATGCCTGCTTGGTGGCAGCTCTGAGTTGCATGAAAATCTGTGATGTCCGAGCCACAGTTGCTGTGCTAGACCTGACTGGGTCATCAAGAGCTGAGTATCTCCTTACCAAGCCACCCCGCTTGGTAAGGTTACTGGACTCAGACCCACTGATGTCACTGCAAGTCTTTGTGTTCATTCTAGGGGATGAGAAAACAATATAAAAATGCAATGGTAATTTTTACAGTGCAATACATTAAAATTCTGGGTATTTTCCACTATGGCTACTAGCAGTACCTGCTATTTATGAGTACTAATGTGTTACAGTACCTGTACCTAACCAACATCAGTATAGGTAGTAGTAGTGAATCTAATTTCATGTCCCATAGAAATCAATGTGAGTATTGCCACTGAGTTTAATGTTTATTTCATTTCAGTTACTAAGAAAATGGAGCTATTACTCATAAGCTTTGAGTATAAATGCGCTTTGAGTATAAATGTACTTATAAATGCAAAGGCGAGCTAGAGCTTAGCTTCAGTGGTCCTTTTCTACAGCTAACTCCTAAAGTATCTGCTGCACAGAGATAAGGTCCCATTGACAACTTGACACACGTCTTCTGCACAGCCACATTTTGCAAGAGCCTGTGGAAGAGATGACCCACAGGACCATCAATTAGAGCTTTCTCTGCCAGAGGGAGGCTTTAGCAACAAAAGTGCAAATGGACTGATTACTCGCCTTGCAACAGTGTGCTGCACACTTGTACATCCCTCACTGCCCAGTTTGTGTGAATAGGTTTACTGGCTGTGTGCTCAGTCTACACTTAATCATGAAATTCCAAAAATATTTATTTTGTATATGTGTGCAATTTGGCCTTCTTCCTACGCCTTTACACCTATTGAGGATTTTGGCACTGGGAAAAGAATACTTTAAATTCAAGCATGATAATATATGTTCTATGAATAAAAGACAAACTTGGTTAGACCACCAACATACACTGTTTTTCAGAATTTATTTATGATCCCTGCCCACCTTGCATCCACAGCATTTTCTCCAGGATTTACAATCTCAGTAGCAGCCAGCCTGCAGGGAATTTGGCCTTACCCATATTTTACCGTCCATAGTCCTCCCTATGTTCTAATCATACAAATACATTATAAGTAATTAAATATTGCTTCAGCAAAATTATAGTCTCAAGAGGATGTGCTTATAAATAAGCATTCATTTCGAACACTTTAAATCTCCAAGTTGAGCTGAAAAGTGATCCCAGGTATTCCACATGAAAAGAAATCATGAGGCTCTGCATGATGGTAACCCTACAAGGGAGCTACAGATCAACAGGTATGCTGGATAGACAGAAGTAGTCTTCCACGCCACATAAAACCTGAAGGCTTTAAATTACTTTAATGTAACTACTTGAGTGTGGAACTCACTAATATGAATTCATTCCTAGTTTAGCTTTCAATTATTTTTACTAGCATCTGCCTCTCTGTAAGGCATGATCAGTGAGGTGCTGAGGGGCTTTGAGGAGGTGTTACTGAGCAATTTCTGGACTTGGGAGGTGTTTCACTGCTGTGATGGACAGGCGACATGAAGTAAAAATGGAAGACCAAAAGACATTAATTTACTATTGAACTTACATGAAAAACTAACAATTCCTTAAAAATACATGTCAAGAACATCAAGGTTGTGCACTGAAACACTTCAAAGCAGGAAATGCCAATTGTTAAGTCGTTTGGTCAAATTCAGTTTGCCCCTACCAGAGCATAGACATAACAATTCAGTTATTGTTATTGTATATGGCAAGGTTAAGTGTAATTTCTCAGCAAATATCTTGTGGTATCCTAATATTTAGCTCACATGAGATATCCTAGTTTTTCTAACCTCTTTCTCTCTTTCTCCTTTTATCCCCTGTTCTAAACATTTCCCTCACTCCACAGACAATAAATTATACGTCTACTGAAACTGCTTTTACCAGTACTTGTTAAGATTATAGCTCTTTACACTTCTTATCTGGTGGCCAGAAGTCCCACGGCTTTCTTGCCCTGATTGTACACACAGCCCCTATGGTTTATGGCCAGTTCCGACCAAAACAAAGCCTTCTGTAAATATTATCTTAAGGTTATACATTTGTCTTCCTGTGTGAGGAGAAGCTATGATTGCTGGTGTCCTTGCAACAGAAGGACTCACGCGCTGGCTAATTTAACTGGCTTGCTGCCTTTCAGCTAAGGTCACCATGTTACTTCCTGTATCCTGTTTTCTGGTCCATTTCAAGCGTCCTATCAATCGTTGACACGAGGTTTGTTGATGAACGTGCCCTAAGAGGACCATAAACCAATTTGTGAAGCAAATAAGAAGGTTATGAAAGCAATGTCATACCCAGTGATTTTCCACTCTGTGTCTCATGCATGTATCTTAATTTTCGGATAGCTGCATCACAAAATGAGAAGAGTTAATAGCCTCCTTGCTCTTTGTGCATCCCTCCCCCTTCCCCTAAGGTTTCAGTGGACTAGTTGAATAAAAGGGAAAAGGAATACTTTTCACTAGAAAACAGTTATTTAGGTACAATAATTTGTACTTTATGTCATATTATAATGGCGAATATAAATTTTCCTTTGAACCATGTTTTATTAACATTTTTTTTTTCCACAGAGTTACATCAAAAGACTCTATAAATAAGTGATGTGCTCAGCCTGCCAGCTCTTACATGCATACCAATTACCTCTATTGGTTTCAGGACACGTAGTCAGTACTTTAAACAACCCAGATAATATTGCAAACTGAAATATTCAACATCTCCATCTTGGTATGCTGTCACCATACAGAGAATGATTATAATTGGTAATCAGTTTCACTGCTGGTAAGTTGAGTGGCATGATGCATTTTGTATCTATGCTTATGTCAAACCCAATTAACATTCTAACACTATATTTCAAAGACACAAACTTAATCTGAGGGAACAACACATTTATTTTTTGATGTTCAAAAATTCTCGTATTCTATGAAGAAAAGAACTCAAAACACAAACAGATTTATTAATTCTGTAGCATTTTCTGGTTTAGCTTGCTAGAGAAGGCAAGGAAGAACATATATCTTCATTCTCAAATTCCCGTTGTAAGTGGGGCATGCCAATGGCATGAGAAACTGCAGAGAAACGAGAAACATAAAATGATCAAGGTTTTCCTTGATATTTCCTGCTGCATCAAGATATGATATGCATTATAATACTGTGAAAAGGAAAAGGGCTTAATTCTCTTTTTAAACAAATTCAGCTGATCTATTGAGACCTTTTTTTTTTATTGACTGATTTATTTAATAGCTGCAAGTATCACAGTGTTTTACCAAATTCTGCATGAACAGTAAAGAAAACAAAACCAAGAAGATAAAGCTAATACATGTAACCAGTTTAGGTCAAATTATGATGTTGAAGAGGGCAGATAAAAACTGCAGCATACTGGAATTCATCAACACCACCTTGCCCTTAGCTCCCACCCCGCTGATGTGCTATGCATCTCTCCTATCATTCTTAATATCAGTTTGCAATAATGCAGCAGACTTTATAGCATGGAATAGAAGAGAGTAAATAGATTTGAAATATACATATAAAAATAAAAAAGGCTTCTGGTCTAAAGCTAACTTGTTGATATACCTCATAGCTAGTCTCTACATGCTGACCTGACTGTCCTGATGCAGGTTGGAGTACCCTCATTATATGTCTTCTTTACATGGGCACTCTTCTACACAGTAATTGTGTCTCTTTTTTAATTGTCATTGTAATTTGAACACTGGAAACCGCTTGAAAACTTAACTGCTCTGCTGAAAGGAAGACATAGTTCTGTGATTCAGTAAGGTATGATAACCTCTGCCTTGACTTTTTGGAGGTAGAATTACCACTCATTTGGCAGCACATGAAATTGGCTGAAGTTAAAATAAATGTTACTATATTTTGCCTGAAGAAAGCAAATCTCTTGAAACGCAAAACTGGCCTAGAAGTCTCAAAGGAAATAAATTGTACGACAGTGCTAGCATAATGAAACCTTTCAAAGTTATTTTTTCTCCTTTTTTTTTTTTTTTTTTGTACCTATGTATGTTACAGCTAAATAATCAGGGTGCAAATCCTTTGCCAGCTTGTCACAAAAGTGGAAGGTTTCTCAGTAGCTTTCACTGGCAGACTCAGAATGAGTTATCCCGATTGATGCTTCTCATCTAAAAAACAAGAAAATGAATCCTGTCTGCAAGTTGTGTGATAAGGGCCACGAGAAGATGAGTGTAGCGGAATACTTCCTCTGAATACATTCCACAAAACATGGCTTCTCCTGTCCTTTAATCCTCCAAAATAAGGAAGTGCAATGAGCATTTCCTAAGGAAACCTGACCAAGGTTTGACCTGACCTGTTTCTGTCTTGTGATGTCTTGTCTACTGCAAGTTTTTATGAACTGTTGACCTGAAATTTGAGAAAGAACACTTTTCCTGGAAGTAATGGAGAGCTGTTTTATTACTTCATATCACTGCCAAGTATGGAGCAATATGTCAGCAGTTTGTATCCTTATATCTTGAAAGCAAGACTACGCGTACTTTCTGGTATGACAAGCCTCTGGGCTTCCACTTGTGCCTATACCACACATAGGCATAAGAATCTGAGGAGAGTCCTTTCTTTTCCTATTCATCACTCTCTTCCTTCTTCCAGAGTCATATCTTAAAAGTTATTCTATTCTATTTAGTTCAACTAATAATCGTGGTCTTGTGCAAACCATTTCTGAACACAGTATAATTTCTTTGATGATGAAGCACTATTGCCTACCTTACATTCTTGACCACTAAAACCTAGAAGCAGAGTAGACACTACCTGATGAATTCATCACAATAATCCTATGTTCATCAGAAGGTATTGTTTGAAGTTATCGATGAAAAGATATTTTATTGGTCTCTAGGCACCACCTCTGTCTTTGATTTCAATGCATTGATTGATTCTATTCCATTTGCTTCAATGATACCTTTGACAGTATCAGAGCTTGGCAACAGGACAGAAAATGAAGCCAATTGCTGTCTCTCATGTTACTTTACCTCAACAGACAACTTCAACCTGAAATTAATTAGTTTTTGACATTCGAGTGAAACATTGAATGTCAATTTCACATTCCATGAACATTAATATGCTTACATCCTTAGAAAGAAGCTTTAATACCCTTCCAATGTTCTAGATACGTTTCGCTTGGGCAGGCTGGCAGCACACTATGGGGAATAATGTTGGTACTATTTATCTCAAAAGTCCAAGAGTAATTTTTCTGTTAACTGTTCCTGAGAGGGGATAATAATCCTGATGTTACATCTGACTTCTATATTTCCATGAAAAGCAAGGTGATCAACATGGCAAAAACTCTTTTTTAAGTTGTGCCATTTACACAGCCTACAGTTTTATTTGTCCCACAATAATCCTGCACTAGCACCTCTAGTGCTTTGGCTATGGGGCTGCTCACTGACACATATTCTTAGGGCTTCAGGCAATGTAGCCTACCCCCTGCTTGACACTTGTTCAGCATTGCAGGATATTTGCTCAGTGACTGAAGCTCCTGTGTTCTGAATATTATCTGTCATATAGCTACTGATTAAATTTAATTCGACAGTTCTAAGCATCTTTTTTTTTTAATTTGCCTGGGAATGTCTAAACAGTTATTTATCTGTCTTGATATGGCCTGCATCACAGTAGGAGCAAAATGCATGAGGTACTTTTTTCTCCAGCAGACTTCTATAATTGCAGTTTACGAATAATTAGTATTCATGTGGCATGTTTATTTTAGTATGGGAAGCTGAATCTGATAAAGTATACGAATGGTATCTGACTCTGTGAGTTGTCTCATTATAAGCAATGTCTGGAGAATAAACACGTGAATCTGAAGACCTTGAAATCTGACACAAGATTATTGCTATAATGTTAATTAGGAAAAAAGCAAAATCATACCAATTTATACAGTGTCTGCTGCACTAATGTCTGGACAGTACTTATGCTTTGAAAGACCCAGCACTGCTTTTTAAGTTGCAGATGCATTTACTTTTAATGATTACTGGGAACGATAATAGGGAATGCCTTGTTATTACCAGCAATCTCCTTCTTAAGCCTTTTCCACCTTCTCTTTGCATTTCCCTTCTAATACCAAAATGGGACTAAGTGTATTGAGTCCATATTTATTTCATAGTTCATACATTATGGTATAGCATGTAATGACATAAACTAACAAAAAGGATTACAAGACATTTTTGGAAATGCAACAATGATTATAAGGTAATTACAGTGTCATAACATTTCTGGTATCATACAGCTTGGTCCATGAATACATTTCCTTTATTTTCAAAACACAACCTTTGAGAAATCTGTGGCCCCATCCATCAGGCTCATCTTTCACTTCCTTTCTGCTTTCATCGCAGTCTGAATTCATAGAAAATCTAGGAAATAATAGTTCACATTAAAACAATGACCGAGAAGGCACCGTGGTACCATCTATGTGTCTTTTATTCTGGAACAATTTAGTATTTGTATAACTCTTTCAAGTTTCCAAATTTAAAAGAATTGATACATCATATGAGTATCATTATACCTGCATTTCAAAAGGGTGATGCAGAGCTGGCTTCCTGCACAAGCAAACTGCGCACAGAGGAAGAATATTCTGGCTCCTGACATACTCCTGCAATAGCTTTCTTTGGAGATAAAAATATTTGTGGAAAGCTAATTTTGATTTGAAAATGATTTTTTATGCATGTATTTCAGAATGTTTTCATACAAATCTCCTACCACAGAATAGTTATTTCTATGGTAAATCTTAATGAAAGCATGCTCACACTTTTTGAAAGCTGAGGTCAAACACTCAAATAATAAGTGACTTGTGATTAATTTAGTAGGTGGGTGATTTCTGATTTTTTTTTGTGTCATTTTTATGTGACAGTATATTTGGCATGTGGCACTTTCTTCATAGAAATTTCCAGAGCAGTGACAGGAGCTCTTCCTCACTCATCGTTATACACCTGCCCTCTTCCATCCCTGCACTTCCTCTCTGGTATTAATTCCTCCTTATTTTCTGTTGCTTCACCTGGATGTTCACCAGCACCTTGATTCTCCATCATGTCATCCTTGGCTCACCACACCTTCACCCAGGTGGTACCCAGGGCCCCCGCTCATCCTCTTTCCCAGCTACCTTCACAACACCCACCCTCTAAATGAAACCTAAACCAATTAATAAATAAATAGAATGAGCAACTAAATAACATAAATATCGCTTTACTTTTTGTTGATTTGCCCAGGAAGTGATACACAGGGGCTCAGGCATAACGTATTTCACTGTCCCACTACACTTGTGCTAATGGAGGGAATAGCTTATGTGAAACATAAATATGTGTATTCAGAGCGAATTTTCCTCTTTTTTCCTCCTGGTAAGGGGAGAGTGATCTCCCATAGGGCTTCAGCAGCGGATTTGTAGTGGTGTCCCTGCAGGAACAAGTCCTGCACACATCCCACAGCAGCTGGTCACAGCTGGTCACAACCAGTCACAGCCAGTCCAGCTGGTCGCAACTGGTCATAGCCAGTCACAACTGGTCATAGCTGGTCTCAGTTGGTCTGGCATCAATGGGGAAGAGGTGCTGCTCACCAACATAGTGCAATCTGGGGGAGCACAGGTCACTTCTGCTTGAATGTGTTTAAAGCTGTGTGTGGGGGGATAGAGAAAAGATTTTATTTCCCAAATCTCCTGCTCTCCAGTTTCAAGAGGAGCCATGTCCCAGCACCATCATTCACATGTGAAGCGTAAGTGCCCAAGACAGGCAAGGTATCAGTTTCATTCAGAAAACTAGATTTGGTATTTTGATGGTTTTTCCTGTCATAACCCTTCAGAGCATCTATTTGGCTTTATTAAACCTCATATTTAACCTGCTACATGATTGGGACGTATTTGCCTTTGAGAAGAGCAAGTTACGAAAGTATGTTCATCAGCAAGCAGCACCACGTCGACCCATCAGCCTGGACAGGTTTGAGGCCTCTCCCCTGCTTTAGTGTCCTGCATGTGAGCAGACATGTCACTTGGAGGGGGAACATGGGCTAGAAACCCTGCTAAGTGCTTAACATCCTCACACACGCACACCTGGGGTCACCACTCTCAGATGTCCCCAAGTGTTCATATGGCGTGGACTTGATGGTCCCACTGGGACCCCCATGATGTGCAGAGGTAAGACTTCGCACTGAAGGTATATTAGGAAGGTCCTTAAGACAGCAAAGTGATGCTTGGGAGGTGCAGTGGGGTGTTATGGGCCATACCCTACCTGTAAAGGTTTTTTCCTTTGTCGTCCTTAGATAGCTCTCTTTGGCCCTTCTTCCTCTTTCTTCATAAATGCAATGCATTTTTCAAACACAAATTTTAGTGCTGTTGTAAAGTAAAGACCAACAATCCTGCCTGCATCTATGCAGGGATCTGCTGAAGATGCCATGAGTGGGACTCTGGCTTGCAGACCTGCCTGCAAGTCACCTACCCCTGTCAGAAGCCAACATTATCATTCATGCTAACTGGGAACCTAATCTTGAGGATTCATTAAAATGAAATGTTGTTACCCAGTACCTTTTTAAAAGTGCTAAAGTCCAGCCTATTTTGTGCTGAAGCACACCTAAACAATGGGATATGTCTCAACCCTGCTTCTTGAAGATAAGTGAGTCCATAGCTTGTTTTTATTTGAAAAGTTTCTTTGAGCATGCTGTTGTGCTCAAATTTATTCTAAAGTCCAGTCAAAACCTGTATTTGGTTATTTTTTAATTTGCAAATACTAAGGGAGAAATAGCATACTGTTGAAATCAGATAAGGGAAGATTCCTCTAAGAGGATTTCAAAGGAAAGTGTTTTTAAAAGTAACAAAGTAAGGAGCTTCCTAGCATTGGCACTACACATAAACATTAAAGTTCAATCCTATGAGTCCGTAAGATGAGCTTAGCACTTGCCTCTTTCTGTGTTCTAGGATATTCCACCAGTTTTCAGTCCTGCCTCTGTAAACAGAGTTAAATCCCACTCTTAAATCTGAAAAACACCCATTTACTCATATGCTATTCCAGATGACCATGGACTTGTCAAATTGACTGTTTTTTTTTTTTTTTTTTTTTTTTAATCCCCCAAAGGAAAAGCATCACCGACACAGGTGAGTACTACCTCTCCTGTCCTTGTCTCCCTGCAGACAAAAGCTCTTGGCACAGAGCACACACTGTCACCCAGTGCCTGGATTAGCCAATTATGCAATGAGCGGATAGCTTCCGTGAAAACCTCTTCCACAGAATTTGAGACCTGATTTAGCAACACTGCAGTTCCCAGAAGATTTTTAAACGCAGAAGAAGTAAGCATATTGCCTGGGTCAAATACCAGGCAACGCTTAGCACAAACAAGATGAATGAAGTCTACCTTAATACCAAACACCAATTCCTTACCTTAGCTGAGCAACAAGGTAATTTGTAAAATCATCATGTTTATTAAACCATTTACAAACAGGTGCACTTAAAAACAATGTGCTTGCCACCAGGTTTTGTAGGCTTAGAGAGGAAGCCTGGGGTTTTCTCACTTTTTTTTTTTTTTTAATTTGGGGTGCAGTGGCTGTTAAAATGGATGGTGCAGTGTCTCCTCGGTCATATCATTATGTGAGAAGGTCTGAGCTAGCAGCTTTGCCATCAAAGGAGCAAGGCAACTTCCTGATAATTGATGTTCAGCTTATATGTGCAATGCACCAAGTGTGCTCTGATTTTGGCAGTTTCTGGCCTCTCTCCTGCTCCAGTTAGTGCCTTAGGAGCTTGATTGTGGAGCTTGCTGTAATACAAGTTTAATTTTACTCCGATAACAAGTAAGAATTACCATGTCAGTTGTTGAAACTTCCTAGATAGATGTAATATTGATTTGAGCTAGATTATTCATGTACAGAAAAGCTACTGAAGTAAGCAAAGGCTAACAGCTTGGGCTCTGTTTCTGATAAAGTTCCCTTAATGCTGCTAAATGTGCTACTCTCAGCTCATTCTCATATTAACTGAGCAGTTGGCTCAACCTGTCATTGAATAGGGATGAATTAGCACAAATTTAAGCGCATAACAAAATCTATGTAGCTAATCTATATCTGTTTATTATTATTATCATTATTTCTAAGATTAGGAAAAAATAACAGCTTTTTTTCTTTTTTTTTCTCTTTTTTTCTTTTAGTACATACAATTCTGGGATCAATAGGAACATCTGTTCCTATTTTATACTATTTTATACTGTAGTTTTTGATGGAAGTTGCTTCCAGAGTGCTATGCTGCACTTTCATTTTGATGTTTAATAGAGATTTTGAATTCATTTTGAAATATTTTTATCTGTAAGTGACACAGTAATGATGAGGGAACTCTTTAAGTAGTAAATATTTATCCAATACACATGGAAGGGAAGTAATATGAGGATGTAAAAATAAAAAGCATGAAGATGTTTGGATAGGTTTGTATCTGTTAGTCATACAAAGAAAAAAAAAATATATATCGTATATATATATAATTCCTCGGTCAATTGCATCCTCAGGATAAAGTAATTCAGTTAGTTCAATCTTCCTTCGTGAACCATGATTTTTAGGATTTTTTCCAAGCTCTCTCATGTTGTGCCTTTTCTGGAGTGAAGGAAGCAGAGCAAGTTGAGCAAAAGTGCTATTTCACAAGTGTATATTCATGTTACAGCTTATGCTTCCTGATATGTTAAGTGTTTTCATTACAGCGAGAGCAGCACACTTGTGATTAAGCATAACTCTCAGATCCCCAGGAGATCTTTTTGCAAAAGTGCAAAAAAAATCCCACTGAGCAGTTGTTCTTCATCCCATGTTTGAATGACTCTTTGGTCCTACCTAAGAACAAGCATACTGTTTTGTAGGTGTTTTTTGTTTGTTTGTTTGTTTGTTTTGAGGGGCCTGTGGGGCAGGAATTCAAAAAATCCTGTTTGCCTATTTATTGATTCTTTTTTCTTTTGCAGTTTGCTTTTTGAAGTTGACCTTCAGCATCAGCTTTTGTGATTCCTTTTAGACTGATGTCATTTTCCAGTATACTACTGGTACTCTACTCCATCATCTAGATCATTGTTAATCAAAATATGTGACCCAGGGCAGGGCCTTGTGGAATCCCTGCTTGATATTTATTTCCCTTTTCTTCTTGTAGTAAGCTATTGATATATGTTCAGAGGAATCTTTTCTTGTAGGACACTTTCATCAGAAAGAAGTGATGGGATGGCATCAGAAATCTTCTCTAACTTTTCCTGAACAGAGGTCTTAATGCCTCAGAAGCCCAAGTGGTTTGAGTCAGTTTGAAAGCTGTACCCATTGCTGCTCAGAAAGAGTTACCTCCTACTTCTGTATCTTTCCTAGCAAAAAAATGTGTTTTCCTGGCTCCTGTCCCTCACACACGCTGGTCTGATTACAAGTTAGGCAGTTAAAATGCTGCTGCAGAAGGAGAAAAGTTCTTAAATACTGAAGAATTATCCTTTTGTTTAAGAAACTTCTTTAAATATGCTCCTAATAAGGAGAACTATTTTCTAAAACCTGATTTTTTCAGGAATTTACCTGTCTGTGGTAGATCTGTGCTTATCTACTTGAAAAATTTGCTTTAAAATTGTATTTAAGAACAATGTTCTTTTATTAAGAAGTAAGCCTTTCCCCAGTAATGAAGCAATGATATGGTTCTGTTCATTGACTTCACTAACATTTAGCAAGTAGAATAGCAGAATCTCATTTCAGAGAATAGCTTCATAATTTCATGCACCTACCATAAAAACAAGCAAATTGACACCCTGCCAGGAGTAGCCAGAGGAGATCTTAGAAGAGAGTTCATAATGATACTGTTGCCATATTGCAAGCCTGTAAATAATTCATTAAGTCAACCACCCTTTTGTTTTAAGCAAACATGAGCAGATGCCTTTCTAAATTGGATGCAGACAACAGTTTTCAGCAAAACATCGTTGTAATATGACACTTAAAAAGAGAAACATTTTTCTCTTATTGATTTTTTTGAAGTATTATCGACTCTGATAATTCACAGTGATTACTTCTGCTACACATGGAGTCTCCCTTGGTTTTTCATCTACATCTTTCAAATTTTTTTCTGTGTGATAGATTTCACAGTAAACTGTAGCTTGGCAGAAAATAAGAAAGTCAAAAGCAATTAAGAGAAATAAGAACTTTCATAAGAGCCCAAAATGCTTATCGTATCATACAAGATCTGCTATTTTTGGCCTTTTTGAACCTTACTTCTGCTTTGTATTTAGAAAATCAATGTACAGAACTAAGCAAGTAATTAAAAGACAAGAACCAAGCAAAAGGTTAAGGGTTGTGTTTACACAGCTGATGACTCCTCAGAACTCAGCTTGTAAAGTCAGGTAACACCTTTCAAAATAACGTAATTATAATGTGCGGAGGTGTGTAAAATACACTGTTATCTGTAACCCTTTTGTATTCCCTTCACCTCTGCAGCAGTGTAGAGAAGAATTGCACAGGATTAAGAGGTGATATTTTGCTATTTGCTATTTCTACTTTGGTTTTTACAAACCTGTTTTCACGTATGAGTTGACCCAGCATGGTCTTTCTTTACAAATACAGATTTCATTCTATGCTGGTTGAATGTAGGAACCTTAAAATATGAAATACACATGTTGGGTGCATGGAATTATCAATTTCTGCAAGTACTAAATAGCACAGTAAACTAGCAAGATTGTCAAATGCTTTCATTCAGTAATACTGTGCCTCATCCCTAAATCCTATGTGAAATGGCAATGGCAATTTGTGTGCCATTTCAGTCATTGACTAAATTACAGTGAAAGTTTCTTGTCCTTTGGAAACTGCTTTAAGAGCATCCCCAGGTAGATATTCTGTTTATTTTTATCTAGTAAATAAAATATAATGTATAAGCATGTGTTTTTAGTCTAACTAATGTTTCAGGAGGGCTGCAGTGAATTTTACAAATTATCTAAGACATTGCGTTATAAATCTCAAATCTTTCTTCGTATGAATTACATAACTTTTGGATAAAATGAAGAAATTGAAAACGTGTTTTTTAGATTATAGTTAGATATGACATGTTTGAGTCACCAATATATTAGTCTGCTTGTCTGAAGTATTTGGAGTAAAGCAGCTGGAATCAGACCCATGTATTTTCATCTATGTTTTTGTATATTATCATAGAATGCTTGGGTTATATTTTTGTTTTCCCTTCTCTAGAGTTTTTTTTTTTTTTTTTCTTGGAGGGGTAGGGAGGAAAAAAACCCTTGAAAATGAAATGATTAAACATCTCAAGCATCATAGAGGGAGTGTAAATTGTAAATGGGAAAATTTTAAGGTCAAAAGTCAGAAGAAATCATTATTCTCTTCTAATCTCATGGGTCTTGGCACACTGTCTAGTGGTTTTTTTTTTTTTTTTTTTTGCATTAAGGTAACTGTGGTCATTTTAGAGTTAACAGAAATAAATCATTTATACGTTTTTAGTCTTCTTTCAGTTGTTCATTATTTTTATATTTAATGTGACAAAACATGGCATTCATTAAGTACATTTAAGTCCAATTTGACACTTTAATCATGACTCCTGTGAGGACCTTGTGTTTGAAATTAATCTCTTATACTTAGGAAATAATGTGACAATGGATGTGCAGGTGCAAAAGTAACTTCATATTTAAGTACTGACACATTAAGATCTTACTGAAAGTAAGAAAGGATTAATCAGATTGCCAGATCTGAGGACTTGACCAACTGATTATATTTCTGTTAATTTAAAAAGAATGAAGTAAAAAAAAAGCCTTGTTATGTCCCTCTTCTAACTTTGGATTTAATGGATGATTTATTTATTCTAGAATACCCTAAAATTACACAATTTTTGTGGAATCTATCATATGCTGATTTTTTTTTTTTGAATCCATTAATATCTCCTTCAGAAAGACTAACAGAATTGATAACTTCAGGCTACTTTTGTCAGTCTTTATGGAAACAGCGTAAGAAATACACTTTTTTTTTTTTTTTTTTTTTTTTTTTTTGTCTCCCTGCGGCTGCTGCCTTATATTTTAAATATAAGCTATTTGAAGAAAATGGTATTCCACATTCACACTTTGCGAATACTTACAAGGCTTTGGCTTCTCTCTCTCCTTCTCTTTTCTTTCTCCTTCTCTCCTTGCTTGAACTTGAGGAAGAAAGACCATTGCCCTTTCAGAGAATCACAGAATGCTTAAGGTTGGAAGGGACCTCTAGAGATCATCTAGTCCAACCCCCCTGCACACGCAGGGTCACCTAGAGCACATGGCACAGGACTGCGTCCAAGAGTATTTGGAAGATCTCCAGAGAAGGAGACTCCACAACCTCTCTGGGCAGCCTGTTCCAGTGCTCTGTCACTCTCACCACTAAGAAATTTTTCCTTAAGTTCATGTGGAACTTTTGATGCTTCAGTTTGTGGCCGTTTCCTTTAGTTCTGTCAGTGGCCACCAGTGAAAAGAGGCCAGCACCATCCTCCTCACTGCCTCCCTTGAGGTACTTACAGACACTGCTCAGGTCCCCTCTCAGCCTTCTCTTCTCCAGGCTGAACAGGCCCAGCTCCCTCAGCCTCTCCTCAAAGGGCAGATGTTCCAGGCCCCTGATCATCCTTTGCCAGCCAAAAGTGAACATACGGTTTTAGGTTAAACTGATTCAATTGTTCAGTTTCAAATCGATTTTCCTTACAGTGAGTTGAGTAACTGGTACTAAAAGGTCATTTGAGAAAGCCCAGCATTTAAACAAGGAAACACGCAGCAAGTATATGTGCCTGTCCTTAAGCAAATGAACTGTTTCTTTGAAAGAAAACAGGGTAGTCGCATATCCCAAGTGACATGCAAGTGTAAGGGTTTATAAGAACAGGTCTTTAACGTTGCCAGTATTAGGAGTTTAGATGTTAAAATCCTGATTTTGGGACAATCTCTAGGGAACATGGTTTGACTTCAGGGAGATCAGCATGTTGTTGCTGTAAAGTCCTTTGAATATGTATTCTTTCTTTATGTTTATTAGTTAAACCAAGCATTTTCATCAATATATTTTCAAGTGACAGTATAGAATTTCTAATCAAAAATTATCTCATGTTTAAAAAACATGAAGCAGCCTTATTTTCTGTGTTTTGCTTAGCAATATCATAAATAAGAATGTGTAAAATTAAGCTAAGTGTAGCAGTGAGATGACAGGCAATCCATTTCCATGAAAACAAGATTGTTTTTTGTTTTAATTTTCTTTGCACTTTCTTGTCAAATATTTTACTATTTTTCCATATGAAAATCTAAATATTCCTGGTCTTCAGAAATCTTTTGCTGGCATGATAAAACTGAAAATTAAAACTTAATTTCCAGATATTAAAATCATGCTCTGTAGCTGGTTCAACAATGAAACTACAGCTACATACTGGCTGCCTTCTCTGGTTGAAAGAAAGACATGGTCCTTTGTGAAATTATCCATCAGGCTTCAGTGAAAACTGGTCTATACCTTCTATTCAGACAAATGACCAGGATCACCCCACACTGCCCTTCTCCTAGACTGCAAACAGACAAGCCTTAAAGTAAACAACTTTCCTACCTACCTTCTAACATATCTGAAAAAGCCTGGGATAGGTTTTATTTTGTCTTTCTTACCAAACCAGGTATCTGAAACCCTGCAGGTTCTGCAACTTAAGACATCCAGCTACCAGGTTGTCCAACAGTGCTGCAGATTTATTCAAAGCACGTTCTTTCTCAGCATGACCTAATACTTTATTATTAGTGTTACTTAGTTTCCTGTTACTTAGTTTCTTAAAGGCTGTTACCATTCTGTGTGTTTCATAACTTATGAAAATGACAGAACAGCAGTCTTGTGAACTTTGTATAATGGTAAGGCCATATTTTCGCAGAATTTAGATCTGGGCTTACAGTATTTTAAATATAACTTCTGAATGGGCACCAAATTCAAACACTGTGCTGTCAGGATTTTTGATGTAGCTTTTGTAAGTCTTTTCTTATTATGAGATGAAAATGTAACACCTGTGTAAAGTCATGCTGCTCTAAAAGTACCTTTTCCTGGTAGTGGTAAATATCACACATCTCTGTCAGTAATAACGGTTGTAATCATTGTATGCACTTAAACCAAGTGCACGTGTTGACTGACTATATAGTTTTGCCCTGAAATAACTGACTTCTGCAATTGTCAGCGTCCTATCCGGTTCTGACGACTACTTTAGTTCAGAGAAAATTGATGGAAAGCACATGCGAACAGGAACTTCACATTAATAAGTGTTCTTTCTCTGATTGCTGGTTCCTATCTGTCCTGCCATTTTGCTTTAGTTGTGCCTTCCTCCATATCTCTGAGGTAGCAGTTGTAAGTGCTTTTTTCCTGCTTTTTTTTCCCTTAGTTGATGAGTGAAGGTCATGATGTTTTCTGCACAGTTTTTACAAAACAAGAGAGTGTTATGGCTAGTTTTCTAAGAGAAGAGACAACTTGTTAAGCATAAGAAAAGGAGATTAAATACTGCATGTAAGTTGGAAAATTCTTTTCCTATTAACTGGCAATGTGCTATGCATTATGATATTGAAACAACAGGGACGAGAATGGTGGATCTTCTTAACCTGTGTTTGATTTTAATATCTCAAATCTGCTAATGAATTTGTGGAAAAGTGTTGGGCTTTGTCTCTGGCAACTATTCTACCATGTACAAGCTGTCCTAAAGCAGTAGCAGCATTTTGGAGACTGTATCCAGCACACAGGCTGACAACATGTATTTACTTCTGTTGTCATAACATGTATTTACTTCTGTTGTCATCTTATAGAATTAAGATATTGGTCCTGAATGCTTTCTTGTTCCAGGCTTTAGAGAGCAGGGTTATTTTGCTGCTGCTGCCCTTATTCAGCATGGGAATCTCTAAACAACAGCTCTTATTTGAGAGAGACAGAGCCCTGGAACAGGCTGTCCAGAGAGGCTGTGGAGTCTCCCCTGGAATCTTCCAAACCCACTTGGATGCAGTCCTGTGCCCTGTTCTCTGGGTGTCCCTGCTGGAGCAGGGGGATTGGACTAGATGATCTCTAGAGGTCCCTTCCAACCTCAACCACTCTGTGATTCTGTGATTCTGTGACACTCTGACTGAGCAGGACTGATCCTTCACGACATTACAATTAACTTGTTTAGCACTGATAGCTTAGTCCTCAAGCTGATACAGCTTTCCTAGCACAAGTGCAATTGTATAAAGGACTTTGCTCTGTTTCTTGCTGGGACAAGAAAAAGGAATACAAGTAGAAGAAAGCTGCCATATACAGGCCATTGTGGCTTTTCAATTCTTTGTCCTTCCTCGGGGACAGGTCAGATCTGTTCTTGGCAGTCTTCAATTCTTTTTTTTTTTTTTTCCCCCAGATTTGGTATTTGGTATGGGATTGTGCTGTGACTAGCCTTTTGAATTGCTTTAAATATGCACTGCCTGTACTGCCTTGCATGCAGATTGATTTCATGGCAGGATTTGGCTCTCTGGTATTCTCATTAGCTTTGAAGTGTGTTTCTTGATTAACAATGCATACTGAGCATCCTAATCTTTATATGGCAAAACATCTCATATCCAAGGTGTCATTTTACTGAGATGTTTGTCTTCTTGCCATGTGTCCTGGTTGCTTGAGCTCCTTTCATCTGTGTTGTTTGATCTAAATTTTCTTTTCTTGTAGCACTTTTTGTCTAAACCTTGGAGATTAGGGTTTCTTTCCAGTTGCTTCAAATAAACTTTACAGCACGGTCCTGGATGTTATGCTTTGTGCATTCACTGCCTTCAAGGCAGAGAAGGGACAGCAGCTAACCCAGCCATTGGAGGTCGAGACTTATTTGATTTTCTTCAAGGAAGTAAGATGAGAGAGGCTTTAAGGAACAGGTCAGGCTGACCGAAGTGTAACAGAGTATTCAGTTCTGTAGCCCTTTATTCTCAAGCTTTATCAGTAAAACTTTGAAGTTTGTGTAACCAGCCCAAAGCACTACATAACAATATGTAGAGTATTGAAATATTTTCATCTGTTTTGTTTCTTTTATTTGATGCATTTTATCTTTGCTTCCACTCAGGCTGTGGGTGCCTGAGTGCCCCTGCCTGTTTTATCTGAGAAAACACAGACTTTGCAGTTCCTGTAGAACTTTTATTGTTTTATTTACTTGTCAGCAGTCTGAGAAATACTGATAAAGAAAAACTGAGTACTGGGAGAAGGGTTGCTCTCCTTCAGAAAACCAACAGTGGTAAAAGTGGTCTCTCCTGTCAGAACAGCAGCCTGGACACTGCATGGGGACAAGGCACTGTAAGGAGGAAAATCAAACTCACTCGTGACAGAATGGGAGAGTGAAAGGCAGAGATGCATTTGGCCATTGCTAAGTATTTCTAGGGTGTTTCCAATATTCACAGTTCTTCCCGATGATAAATCTTTTAGTCACTCATGTGGTTGCCTTATGGCCTCAAGTAACTTTGGGGCCCATGTCTTTATGCCTTTTTAAGAATAGCATCTCACCTTAATAAAGAACTTCAAGCTTAGGAAGAAACAATACCAAAACTTTGAGCAAATGCAGAAGTTACCTTCTGAATCTGATGAACACAGAACTGTCATCACACTTCCACAAGCACATTTTTACTGCCTCATTCATCACACATGTGTGGCTTCCTGGCAGTACACTTGTTCTCAGTGGGGTTAACTTCTTTTCTGAGTTCAAACTAGCCTGGTATATCCTTTACCCCCACATGTCAGGTTTTTTTTCCAGTCTTTGACGCTTCAGATCTGCATCTCTTGAAGTGATCTAAGAAGCATTTTTACAACCTGCTTGATGTGCTGCTGAATCGTAAGTGCAGTAATAGAAGCTTTGACTATCTTCAGCCAGACAGGAAATTCAAGGACATTTTGACCCTTAAAATATCTTAAAATTGCTAAGCTTGTGTTGGCAATATGAAAATTCACAGGAGAATATTAAAGAAAAAAAGACCCAAGAGCAATGGCGGTGGATGTAACTATGGAACACAATAAAAATATCTTGACTTTTTCTTTCTCTGCGATCTTCACTTTTATAACTATTTCTAGTGCTTCACTGTCAAAATGGGTGTGTGTGAGGTTTAAGAATATCTTTGTACTTTTTTACCCCTTTCAGCTCAAGATTTTCATACTGATTTAATTTTTGGTTAACTTCCTATAAGAGGCAGAGAAATCTGTGTTGTCTTGTACACTGAATGGCTTTTACCATCACAAAGATTTTCTCAGTTCTTTCAAATAAATCTCGGAATTGTAGGGAACCTTCCTTTATAGCATTTTAAGGAGATATTTTTCAGAGATCACAGTGAGCTTCTTCCACTGAAAGAGCCCTCAGGGCTACTGTTTGTATTCTGATCTCAATAATTCTTATAATTTCAGTAAAATTTTGCTTATTCTGAAATTGTGATGTATGTTTGCATACATCAAAATGAGGATAGTGAGACTTTCCGGGATTCTGCTAAACCTATGATTGAGTACCTTTATTCTTAGGAACAAGTGAAAGAGCTGAGGCTTATGTGTACCTAGAAGAAATGCTGATTTGATTTCTGCTATGATTTTCACTATTGCAAAATCTATTGTCTGTAGTTGGACAGTTTTCTATGGTCTCTAGATGTTTTAATAGAAAAGTCTGAGAGGTGTTTAGAAGACTGGCAAGCAAGTTTGATATGCTTATGGTTAGGAATGGGGTGGGTGTTTCACATTATATGGGAAAATAAATGTGTTCTGCTGCCTCATGCTTGTGCTTAAATGCACATTATTACTCCTGTTTCTGGGGATTAGTTAATAGGAAATGCTAGAAAAGCTTTCTAGTTTAGATGCGTATAGATTTTTAATGTTAGCTTTGTACAAATTTTTGTTAAAGCCTTCTTTCTGTGCTCTTCAGTGTAGATTAATGCAAGGAAAATGGACTTTTCCTAAATTAAGGAAGCTATGTCAAGACAACAAAATCCTATGGCATATGTCAAAGTGAAGACATAAGCTTTACAATGCCTCACAAATGTCCACATAGCAGGAAATGGGAAACACTGTTTGAAACAGGATCAAAACCAGATTTAACATAAATGAGTTGGTCAAAGAATGCAGAAAACCAAGTGAATATCTTGCAAGGTGCAAGCAGGATTATCACCACAGAAAGTACTCCTCAAACATGCAGAGAAAGCCTGGAGGGGAAAAAGTGGAACTGATCACCTTTGTTTTGAAGTGAGAAAAAAATCCTATCTGGAGACTTTTGTATGTTAAAAGGCTTCAGTAGTTATCAGTCAACACTTAACATTTCAGAAACTTTCTCTTCAAGAACAATACTTTTTAAGTGAGTTGCTTAATTAGAAGGTATAGAGACACAACTGAAGTATGTACTGAAAGCTTTTGAATATCACCTTTCTTACAACAATACTTGTGTAATTCTTCCTAAACAAAATGACCAACAATCTGGCATGGGCAGAAAGGCAATTAAAATTGCCAGCTTTTATTGCTCTATATCGCAGTCAAAACAATCTGTCTATTACACATCCTTTTTATATCAAGTCATATCTCTGCAACATGAATGCTGGTACTTAATGACACAGCCTATCAATCACAGCTGAAATACAAGACTTTTAAATGGAAAATTAATTTTAGTACAGACCAGGATGTTATCTCCAACACCGTAGTCACTACAAAGGGGAGATCAAGCTATAATAGAAGCCGTCAACCCCACACGAACCACTTAATCATGTTTATATATAACTTGCATATTAAAAAGCAATATCCAATGTCAATGGCTTAGATATAAAAATATCTTAATAGTCAGTAACTGACTAATGAATACTATAGTAATAACAGTTTAATTTGAAGAATTCTGACAGCTGGTTGCCTTGATGAGAGCTGTTACCAGGGAGCCCTAGTCCCATGCTGAGAACATCCACAGCATGCTGATTTATAGCAGCAGTGCAGAACTGTTTAATGTCAGCACCTCTCAGCTAAAGTAATAATAAACAGGAATGTTATGGTTTATTTTTCTGTATGAATTGTTCAGGCTCTGTATGGTAAGCACCAACTCAATAGAGGATAATAGCTGCCATTCCCCAAGGAGTTGTAACTGAGGTTTAAGCATTTTTATTGGCAAGGTTAGTGTATCAAAATGAATCCAGAAGTTTTTCTTTTCTATTCTCTCCTTTTTTTCTACTTGATCTCTCATCCCATTTTGGAAAGCAGATATCATTCTCATGATTAGAAAGCTGCTTTTAGGTTTCCACTCTACTTTTTTATTTTTATTTTTATTTTTTGACTAGTAGTTTAACTGCCCTTCTTATTTCTAGCACTTCGTGCAAATGTACTGCAGACATCATGAGATATTTTTTTCTCTATGCTATGTAAAACTTAATAAATGCAAAGCCTTTTCTAATCTCAATAATTTTTAAAGCACAAATAAACTAAAAAAAAAAGTATGAGATGATGTTATACATGAAAGGGCTTAAGGCTTTTATTTATTTATTTATTTATTTATTTATTTATTTGTTGGTTAGGCTAACTTTTAAGGTTGTCATTTGCACATCTGTAATTCCGAACAAAAGCAGCTCCCTTAAGGGAAATGCCTTGGAATCCATTTTAGTTCAGCCTGCCATCTTGAATATGTATGTTTGTGAAGACTGGGTAAGATTTACTGCAAGCTAAATAGGGAAAGAAGGGTCTTTTCTTGGAGAGCTTTGGTGTTTTTGACTTTCAAGCATATGCTGCATTTGGTAAATTGCAGCCAGACACAGGCAAGCTTTTTGTGTTTTTATTGCTTTTGCACTGTGACTTTTGTTTTGTTTAGAAGTGTAGATAGCAGATTAGGAACTAGCTAAGAGGCAGATGGATATGAAATATTTTCATCCTCTATGGAAGCCAGTACATCTCTTGAGCACTGCACTGGAATTCTGCCAGGGACCAATAAGGTTAACTCCTCAAACACTTGAGTTAGACAGAGGCTTTTTTAACAAATGAAAGATAAAAATCTGATTGTGTAATTTGTTTTCCTTCTGGTTTGACTTCACTCTAAGGCACTACACCTGCATGACAAGTGTTATGGTACATGTTGATGGATATCTGGGCATTCTTCCTTTATAATACTGAGGCACAAAATATAGTTCCACTATACTGAAGAACAGTTAAAAATATATCTGCGCTCACAACAAAGCCCCTTGGAAAAACTAAATGTGAAAAAAGAAAAAGGAGGAAAATGCTTCCTTAGAGAGCAGGGAAGAGGAAAAAAAATAACAGAAAGAGGTAGAAAGGAGAATGCAAAAATGCAGCATAGTTTGCTGTAACAATAGTGTTGACAGTAATGTCAAGTATGGTATATCAGTGAAGAAAGTATCTCCTTGGCGCAAAATTTTTCCTCTTTCTTCAAGGTGGAAGTCACTTGGGTGCAATCCAAATGCAGATATAATCAGAGTAAGCAAGGCAGATTTTTCCTGGAAAATCAATTATTCTTAAATAATTTATCAAAACAGAATGCATTTATGTGGGGTGGGGATTCTGTTTAAAATATTTTGGAAAGACAGAATGAATTTCACATAGGCATCCATGAGCAGTTCTCTCTGCTATAGCCCTCTTGTAGGCAGGAGTTGAACTTTCCATGAAACCCATATTTGGATATTTAATCTTTGTCTAGAAACAGATTTTCTTAATTTTCTTAAATAAATTTTTCAACTTTGAGTGCTGATACTTTGGATGAAGCTCTTTTAAGCAGCTGAAGGGACTGTGCCATACATCTGTTTGCTGCTTTTCATATCATTGGGGTAGTACCCTGGAGGTCTGCCCTAAAGCAACAAGACTGAGAAATGCTGGGTTCCTACTTTGAGGCAGTCTGCTGGCAAATCTGTCCATGGGAACCTCTTGTAGCTGCTCAGTGTAATCGACCTTTTTGTCTATTTCTTGCTGGTACCAGCAGTGAAACTGAGGTCATCAATTTGACTTAGCAGCTGTAGGGTTTCTGGTTTGTGGGAAATTTAAAACATGTTTGGTTTGGATACAAATCAGAAATCGAATGAAAAGAAAAATCCCATGAATCAGAAATATATATATATATATTCCCTTCTCTGGGACATTCTTTGAATTTTCAGGAGGAAATTCTCAGGCTCTACATATTTACTGCAAATCAGAACTGTTTGAAAACCATCGCTACAGTTCACTGTGTTGACTTTTTCATTTTTGGTAGTGGTTATGACTCATAAGTGAAGTTGATCTGGAATGTTACTTGGCGGTGGAGTTGTAATCTTCTGTTTCTTGGGGAGCTTTTTCACTGTTTGGCTCTCTTAATTCAACAGAACAAGTAATAAAGCCTCTAAATCTTTTTAAACGCCAACCTTTAATATAACCCTTCCATGCATTGTTCATCTAATATGGACTATTAGCTCAATTACACAACAGATCACTTCCAACTTCATTGTGTTTTATTGTGTTTATTTATGCTATCTTCTCATACATTTTATTTGGCATTTGTTAATGTCTGACTCCTGATTGTAATCTTAAGTATAAACTTTGAAAGTCATAGCTTGATTTCCAGACTATGAAAGTCCCATAGTTAGGTGAAAGGATTACAATATCATTAGGATTACAATATTGGACAACTTGGTCAATTACTGGATTATGCAATTGACTAGCTCACTTTATATTGCAGCCCCATTGGCTCACCTGATATAAAAATTGTCTTTTAACATTTTAAAGATGCCCTAATCACAGCTCTGGTATTTTGAAATCATAAAATATAACTCTTTGGAGGCAACATGCCCATTAATACAACATGACCTTTTATCTTTCGCTGGCAACTAACAAAAAAAAATGTAGCTGTAATTAATCAGATGTCTGTGCTGAAAATGAGGAGCAATCCAAATCAATTCAAAGGATTTTTCTTCAATGGTTGCACAATATCAAGATAATAGTTGATTTGATACTTTTGAAATCACTAGCTCTGCAGCCAGCAAAAGCAGTTTGATAAAAAAAAAAAAAAAAAAAAAAAAAAAAAAACTTGAAATCAAGGTAATGAGGTAAAAACGAAAGAACTTAGAATTTGCTTGTTGATTGCATTGTTGGCATCATCTTTTTGTTATCTTTGTTTCAGAGGTCTGTCTTTCTTATGTGTTCAGAATTAGTAGAAAGGCCTGATTCCAATCTGGAACAGAGTTTTCCTTAGCTGAGGTTGCTGGGGTCTCCTGGGGATTGCTCCCTTGCGGAATGAACTCCTGTTCCTAAGGGAGTGGTGCGGGTGTTTAAGGGACTTAGGACAGTGGTGATGTCCTTAAGCTCTCCTTCTCCTTTTCTGTAGCACTTAACAGTTTGTGCTATGTCTGTAATTGGAAAGATTTATTGAATTTTTGCAAAGTCTTTTACAGTACACCTATTCCAATCACCTAGCATATGGTATGCTTAAAGTTAGCAGGAAAGGAAAGACTTGAACTCAGCGATCCAGATGATGGCTATCTGCCTTTCGATTCCTAAATATCTATCCTAAATATCATTTATATCCCTTGGTGACATGCATATTCGCCTTGCTGTTGCACCAGGAGCTCCAAAAGCTTTGTGGAGTATTTCTTTTTCAAGGTTTCTGTAATAGAATTTAATTGTTTTAATAGCATATTGCTGGAGTTTTTGCTTAGAAAGCACAGGAAAATGTATAGGAACTTCCCAGATCTATTAACCAATCGAAGTAGCAGACTCATCGCATATCAAAACAGACTCTTAAGTAAGGTGCTTCACTTCTGTGAAAGCACGTAGGAGCCTGTCTATGTAACAACTGTCTTCCCAGCAATAACAAACCCATTACAGTTGAGCAAAGATAATTATCTCTTCTGAGTATCTGACAAGACACAGGGTGCTTGTATGTAGGCTTGCATAAACTGGTATATCAATTAAAAGAATGAACAGAGTAAAAATCAATTGGATTAATTTTCTTCCTATTTTACTGTTGGCAAAAGGTGTTTTGGGCAGAGAAGGAGGAAGACAAGTAACAGTTTGCTGTGCTAAGTTGTATGCGGTGGTAAAACGAAGTCTTTTTTTTTTTTTTTTCCTTCCTGTTCTTCACAGGATTGTTTTGGTTAAAATGTCAAGAAATGCCCAGGGGCTGAGCTCGCACTGAATGGTCTGTACCATCTGTTTGCGCAAGGAGTGACTTGGTATGCATAAACTGTTACCTAGGCGGTAGGCCTGGGTCTGTCAGCCCTCCTGTCAACTGCTGTCCCTGCTGGAACCATGACCCCTGAAGGAATTAGCTACGCAATTGACTGGCTGATGGTGATTGACATACACATGCAATTAACCCGTTAGCTACAACCGCCTATCAATCAGCCTTTGGGTGAGATCTGTGTCTCGAATCCACAATACAAGTATACTGTTTCCGTTCCAGTAACCTTGCTCAAGATAAAATGTGAGGAAGCTGATAAATGGAAGCCAGAGCTCTGGGACACAGGATTTGCTCTTAAGTTTAATTACTTCTAATCACTTGTAGTAAGACTTTCCTGGTCTTTACTTCTAAGTAAAGAAAACATTTACTGTTCTTAAAAAAAGCTTTTTGGGGACACATTCTTGTTCTCAAAATCAGCCTTATTCTAGAAGTTATTTGAGGATAGCACTGTTGGATATCAGCAATGAAAGTGCTTAGATCCTGTGTCACCAGATTCAAAGGGACCAGCCACAGGATGGATCCAGGTGATGGCTGCCCAACCTCCCCTCCATGCTGAGTTGCTGGAGCAGGAGGTGGAGTCAGCTCCTTGCTCTGAGCTGTTTCCTTAAAAGAATTCCTGTTGGGAGAACAGAGGCAGACAGAAATACCTACTTATCAAAAAGGACTGTATTTGGTCTTTGAACAAAAGCTAGGGCTGGAAAGATGTGTCTTGGGGAAGATATTGAAAGTATAAGCACCAAAAAGTGCCCCCAAAATAACTTTCACATCTTCATAGAGAACAGCGGCAAATGTATCTAAATTTTGTTCTCATAAAAATTCAGATGTGCCACTAACAAGGACTAAGTAACACCTAAGCCTGTCTGACTTTAATAAATGCCTACAAATTGCTTTTGCACACAGGATGTGACAATTCTCATTTAAAGTGCTAAATTCTCATTCTTCAGAATTAATCTTTCCAGATTAAGCATTAGGAGCCCTAATCAGGGGACCCATTTTTCATAGTGAATTTTCCCTTCCAATTCATGCATGACTCGAGTTGTTTAACTTGCACTTCCATTTATGCCGTGTTTGAAATGTAGAGCATCTCATGACTGAGTGACTTTGATGCCTGGGGCACCTGGCTTCGGACCAGTGAAGTCAGTGACTGAACTCCAGTTGTCTCGAGAAGAAGAAAAGAATTTCTGATGGGCAGAGAGCATAGTGATAGTCTCAGCAGAAATATGTGTAGATTAGTACTCCATTTTCCGGGCTGTTATTGTAGGTGTATAATCAAAAGGCTTCTTGTTAAGAGTCCTTACAGCAACCAGCTTCTGAAGTGGCTCTTCTTTCAGCACATTTGTCTAAAAATAGAACATCCCATGTATAGAAAGAGCATATTCTGGACTAAATTGCCATCTTAGAATACCTTCTCTGGGGATCCTAATTTGGTGGACTGCTTTTCAGAGATGGGGAGCATTTATTATGCCTAAAAGGCCTGTGAAAGTTTCGGGCTGAAAGTAGGCAAAGCTTCTGTAAACAAACGTCATTAAATACCCATAAAGCATCAACTAAAGGATTTGTGTTGCACTGTCATTATTGTATTTTAAGTAAAGTATTTCGAAGAAATATGAAATATGAAATTTCTATTTTCTGATTTCAGAAAATCAGAATTTTTCTGTTTCTGATTTCTGTTTTGCAAGTGAGACTTCTTACTGCTTAAACATGAGGAATGGGGGAAATGGCTGCAGTTATCGTTTGTATTCTGGCTGCTGGTAGGAGTATTTTTTAACAATACTGTATACCATAGTATCTTAATTTAATTTTTATGTTGGTTACATATGGCTAAACTGTAATGTGCAGTTTCATAACCTGTGTTTTGAGTAGCTGGTTTTAGCCAGAGGAGGCTGAAGATGGTGCTTGCCTTAAGTGACGTTTTATTTCTATCATCTTGGATGTTTTCTGTATGATGATGGAGAAGGTACTGGCAGTTCCATTTTCCAGAACTGAAGGTGGCAAGCCTGTTATAGCACTCAGGTAGGTCTCACTAGGTCATCTTTATGTTAGAAGTGAAAGAAGAAACAAGCAGCTAAGCGAGGCTTCTTTTAAGGACCTACACTGATGAAGCACTTGTGGAAATACAAGATGAATGAAGATGCAATAAAGTGCCTTTATACTCATAATTCTTTCTTTAATTTACACTGCACTTGGCTTTTCACTTCATTGTGTTTTAGAAAGTCTACCCCTTCCCCCAGCCCCAAACCCTTAAGTGTGTTTATTACAGTCATTAATAGAAGAGGTGATGCTTTTTTTGTTGTTGTTGTTGTTTTGTTTTTAAACTCAAATTGAACTGCTAAAACTCAATAAGAAAGAAAGGTTGTTGTACTAAAATGGCATCTATCTTTACTACTGTTTTTTAAGTTGTTTACTCTAGATTTTTAATAATAAATTTTACAGTAGCTGTACCTATACAGCAACATAACTGTCTTTAAGCAAGTTAGATCATGTCAGCTCGTTGGAGTTGACTCTCTGGAGGAATAATCTTTGTCTGAGTGTCAGTAGCATTATTTGGGTGTCACCGAAAAGTGTTAGTGCAACGCTATTTTAATAAATGTCCTCTTGAGCCTAGAAAAGTGAAAACAGATTGTGTGAGTGGCCAATTCATAAAACTATATGTACATATATACATATAAAACTTTAACTTATGCTTTTTCTAAGAGTGTTCAGGCTGTGGCTATCTTTCCTAAATATGCTGCTTTTGGATGCTTCCCAAGTAGCAAATGATATTATACAGCTAATGGAGTGGTTTTTTTTGTTTTTTTTTTTTGTTTGTTTGTTTTTTTTTTTTTTTTTTTTTTTTTTTTTTAGAAAAGGCAATATTTCAGCCCCGTAGTGATTCTTTCTATAGTTGAAACTATAACTAGCTTTGGTGCAAATGGCAAAATTAGTTCCTTCTTTTCATTTCCTTACAGCTTTTCCTTTTTGGAAGCATAGGTATGTTCATTGAGAAGTTCAGGAAGAAATAGTGTAGATCCAGACTAAAATATTCCAAAGATAAAATGGAGAGTTGCCTACCTCTGGATTTATTTTTGTGTTAAATATTTTTATGAGCCTTCCAGCTTCAACCCCTGTCATGACATGTTTTGGGGGTAATCCATATTATTCTAAAGTTACACAGACTAGGGAGAGAAGAATGTTTAGAAAATGAGTTCTACCTTCACCTTGAGTCTTATGGTTCTGCAGAACCTAAGCCTCATCTTATCCTGAGAGGGGATAACTTTCTAATTTTTCACTTGCCTGGTGTGTTATAATTTTTCTTAGTAAAACATTTGCTAGAATTATCATTTGCAGAATTAAATTAGGACCTAGGTTAAAGGACTAGACAAAACAATTTAAGAAAGAAACTGAGAGCTGAAAGGAAAAAAAATATAGAAATTTGAATAAGAGATTATGGGACTTCAAGCTTGTCTGAAGGAACAGTGGAAAGAGTTTGAGGAAGGCAAGACACAAGAACAGCAGTATGAGAAGATGAAGTGGAATACTTAAACTCTTTACAGGAGAAAAAGAGCAAAAGAAATTAGGTGGAAATATTTTATCTTAATGCAGTTAGAGTTTATATGATGTCTTGTGAAAGTATGCTGGTATTATCATGCCGAAAGCAAAAAAATTGAGTCAACCAGTAAATTTATTCAACTCCTGCAGAAGAATCACAAGAACTTGTGACTCCTACATGTGTTCAGCACATACTGCATGGTTCCATTTTTCTCCTGATTTTTTTTTCACAAAATGCACTATTTAACTTTCTTTAAAACTATTGCTGAAGCAAGATTTTGAAAATTTCTTTAGAAAAGAATCCAGAGCTTAAAATTAATCATTTTGTTAAATACTAATCATATTCTCTATATACTTTTTTTTTTATTGCATGTTAATTCACCACACAGCAACCCGAGTTTAAATTTTCAGGAGTCATAGAATGACAGAATTCCAGAGTGGTTGAGGTTGGAAGGGATCTTCAGAGATCATGTAGTCCAACCCCCCTGCTCCAGCAGGGACACATAGAGCACAGGGCACAGGGTGGCATCCAGGAGGGTTTGGAAGATCTCCAGAGAAGGAGAAGATCTCCAGCCTCTCTGGGCAGCCTGTTCCAGGGCTTTGTCACCCTCACAGGAAAGAAGTTCTTCCTCACATGGAGGTGGAACCTCCTGTGTTTCAACTTGCACCCATTGCCCTGTTGCTTATCCTGTTCCTGGCCACCACTGAGAAGAGTTTGGCCTCATATTCTTTACATCCTCCCCTCAGCTGTTTGTACATATTGACCAGATCCCCTCTCAATCTTCTGTTCTCCAGACTAAACAGGCCCAGCTTGTTTAGTCCATAACAGAATGTGGCTTTTTGTCCTGAAGGGACTAATGGCCTTCCTTTTGCTAACATCGCCCTCATCATCACAGACACTCTTTTCAAGCACACTAATTTTTCTGTGTTTAATATTAATTATTTCCACTTTGTTCTCACCTTGAAGAATAATTTGCTCCCATTTCAGGTGTGAAGAAGATCCTGTTTAAGCAAAGTCTTTATTTTGGTTTTGAGGTTTTTCTCCCCCTTGACTATATTAGGTCACTGAAACATTGTTTTGCCCACTAAACCTCTCTCCTATATATGTTGCTTCATCCAATTCGGGATGAGAAGCCAAAGATCTCTGCTAGTGTGATAGTTCTCTTGGACTGATTGCCTCTTTTGAACAAGCAGATTAGTCCGAGGGGCTTGCTCTGGCAGTCTAATCTACTTTGAATACATCTAGGGAGTTTTTTTGTCTTTCTATTACAGTGACTTGTTTAAACAGTTTAAATTCTTCTAAACTCAGCTGATGACCTATGCCTGACTCATAACTTCAGCTGAAACTTCTGCATAGTTTTTGTGGTTCACATGGCACAGGTCTAAAATGACGTATTAAGTTAAACCGGTGTGTGGTCTTGTAGATAGGAAGCCTTGGAAAGAAGCAAAAAGAGGAGGATAAATCAAGGGTTTTTTTCAGGAAGATGAAGATGTTAAAAGTTCCATCAAGAAAAAAGATGAGGGGTAAGAACATGATGTGCGTGAAGATAAATGAAGGCAGGAAACCTGCCTCGGAGCACTGCTTTATGTGTCCATGTATAAATATAACTGTATAATAGTGACTGACTAGACGCTTGAATCTAGTCATCTCATTGCTTAGAATATTCATTTGAAAATATATTGAAAGTACAGTTATTTACCATGATACTTTATGAACCTAAACGCAAACTGACAGTAATGAGCAATTGGTGTCACTAAATCTATTTTTATGTAAATTACCATATTCAGAAAGCTGTAAGAGTAGTTAATGAACCTTACTGATGTTCTTGTTAGAAATGCCTGACTTAGACCCTGATCTCATCTTTAAGCCTTGATGATGATGCCTTCATAGTTTAATGTGTTTGTTTCCCTTCATGATACTGTAATTATAATGTTCTCTCTCCCTTTTTTAATCATCTAGCAAACTAATTTGAATTAAAAATGATCGAATCTTAGGATAGCGTTGTATTTCATGTCTCCAAAGCTCACTCAGGTTGGTCTAGTAAGAGCAAAATGGTCTCCTATGACCACAGTTAACAGCTACTCCACAATGAGCAAAATTCTCCACTGACATTGCGCTCCTTAAATAGTAATTTTCTAGGTTTATCATTCAAAGACAAGGTGGGTAAAATTAGAACTGAACTGTTGTGAAAAGAAATATAAAAAACAAAACAAGCAAATAAGAATAGGAAAGTGATTACCTAGCCATCCAGTAAAAATAATACTTGATGTCAATGCTCATGTCCCTGTTGGGCAATCACTTAGAGCATGTGTAACTCTCACTTCCTAACTCGTGTTTCCCTTTGAGTAGGCAATGGCCTAACTCTCTGGGCATCTGGGTTCTATTAGTTTTGCCACTAGCCTGAAGGGAAGAAAATAGTGAAATCTTTCTTCATCACTGATAAAGCATGTATATGCAGCTTCTTCCTGCTAAGTGAAAAGAATGTAAATAATGGAACAGTAATGTGTCTAATAACAGACCTTTAAGCTATGTTTTTGTGGCTACTGTCTGAGCATTTATTTGTTTACAAATGAATGCATTTATAACTCATAATGAAAGCGTCTTAATACATACTAAGAACAAATTCTAAAAATACAAAATACAAGGTTCAGATTAATGTTCAAAAGCAACATGGAAGTGCGGAGAGGAGAGTAAAGCCTGTTTAGAAGTTTAATTGCTTTTGTTTATACTGTTTAGTGATTCTGAATACAAACTCATGTCTGTGAGTATTTGTGCTTTCCCAGATCCATTCTTGATCACCAGACTTGTTTCACTGAGATACTGTAGGACAGTTAGAACTAAAGTGGCGATCATCACTTATTTATTTATTTCTATTTCCTTCCTGCCAGCTTTGGATTTGAGCTGGCAATAAGATCCATTCAGGCAGAAGGGAGGGAGCTGCAAGGCCTTGTGAATCCTTAAGAGACAGTCTTCCCTGCTCTCAGCGGCTGGGCTGGGGAAGGAGATCTGCAGACAGATCTGCTCCCTATCCAGAAGGAAGCTCTGAAGTTGCAAAGCGAGAGGATTAACAGCTCACTTTTTCAGAAGGCCTCAGAATAGGCTAGAGTGATTGAGGTTTTATTTAATCTTCCTTTCCCTCTGCCATCTGTAAATCTGTCCGCTTGGATTGAACTACTATGGGAAATAAATATTACCACTATATCTGCGGTTCATTCAGAATAGTTTTATGCAAAAGATTGGTGCAAAATGTTGTCTTGGACAACATCTGTGTCTTCGGATATATGTAGGTACAATAACCTACAGATACAGTACAGTACCTCCTGGGTAGGGTGTGGGGAGGGGAAGAGGCACAGGCAGTAACCCAGGTTCATGTCTTCTGCCTTTTTTCTGGATGTCTTTTTGTCTGTACCTATGGCTAATATTGTTGCTTTTTTTTTTTCAAGGAAAAATCAAAACAGTAAAACTGCCTCTGGAAAAAAAAACACATTTTCTCTCTCCTTCTCCATCTAAAGATCAGAATTTATTTTGAATTCACCAGCCCCTTTGATTCTGTTCACTCAGCAGGGTATTCTATAACTCAGGTTAATTGAGGACATGGACTACAGTTGACTCAAGAATTGCTTTAATGAGGTGGTTTATGAAATTGATTAAACAACTGTTTGTCCCTGTAATCAACTATTAGAACTTTTTTTTTGGTGGTGTTAGAAATGAATTAAGATACACTCAGCCAAATGAAATGTTTCATACAGCCAAGTTTATTTGGGTAGGCCAATACTGTTGGGCTTGACACACGTCTGTCTTTCTTTGTTTTTTCTCCTCTTGTACCAGCGCATGTCAGAGGGCTGTCAGTGGGTGCTGAATCTCAGTGCCTCAGAGGGACACACGGCCATTGCCATGTGCTAATCTTTCAACCTGGCACCTGCAGGGTACCTGCTGGTGCGGGGCACATCTCTCGTGGCACCTGGGCCTTGATTCCTGGCCTGCTGCAGGATAGAGAGGCTGCAAGCCTGGCCAGCCTGCTCTTAGGGAGACATCAGCCACGCTCCATCCTTCTTCGGTCGCCCTGCACCGTGAAGCCTGATATTCGCTGTCGACAGGGGAGTTTTTAATTACTCCAAAGCCTCCCTGACCAGATGGCATTTGAAGAACTGAGCAGAATAAAGGTAGGGGATGAGTGAGAAACACAGTCCTTCCTTTAAGCAACTGTGCAGTTTTATAAACTTTTACTCCTGTATAGCTTCCCACTTTTTAGTGCAAAGTTGTCCTATTGCAGGAGTATTCCCTAGTTTTTATGCTTTCAGTTTGAGAGCCACAGGTTCTGTCTCTGCTAATATGCAACAAATCATTTCAAACTCACACAGCTACTAGGTTTTTATTCTCTCATGAAAACATGATAATCTTTATGTAGTTAAAGGTGAGCCACAAAAGCAATTATTAAATGGATTATTTTTAACTCTCAATTTACTGGAGGCATTAAGAAAAATCACTTCACAGAGAGAGCTGCTCTCAATGCAGCTGAAAATATCCCAGAATATTTTCTGGAAGGTTGAAGGAGCAAGAATGGTGTGAAATTTCATTTAAAATTACAGTTCTGCCACAGAAGAGGCACATTCAGAGCATAGATAGTCCTCAAACCTAGGATAGCCCAACATATCTTTCAAGCGCATGCTGCTCTTCTTTTTTATTTATTTTTTTTTTCAGTAGAGATGATGAGGTTAGCACTCAATATTGAGGGGAAAAAAAAGAAAAAAAAAAGAAAAACCAAAACCCTTCTCACCTGAAGATCTTCTGGCTTAAGCCAAAAAGACATGACAGGTAGCTGCCTATGGGACTTACCTTCAGAGACATGGCTGCAGACAAGCTTCAGAACTGGGGAGAGAAAATTCCATATTTCTGTCCTGACACTGGCCTTTATTTTGGTCCCATCTTCACATTCTCCGGTATAAAGAATAACCTTTATCACATTATTTATGATTCCCTGCTTGACTAGTCATGATTGAGGTCTTACTTCTGACTAGAAATTGCATTTCAGTACCTTCTTAAGGCTTTTGCTCAATAAGATTTTTTTTTCATGTTATTCACTCAAATTCACTCAAGTGTCTGAGACTGAGAGATCTCTAACTAACTCGGACATAAAAAATCTTTTGCAAGCTAACCAGAATTAAGGAAAAACACAGATAGCAGAATCTGGAATGGTAATCAAGGACTTTGGTTTGCCTTAACTATTGTAAGCTTCTCAGTTAATGAAAGAATGAGAATTTTATTTTCTACCTTTTGAATATTTGCTTGATTAAAAAGGGAGCCTTCAAGATTATTATCTACACATACAAAGACAGGGAAAAATGGGGTGATGGACAGAATAACAGGGATGGTGGAGATGTTAAAACAACAGTAGTTTTGGACCCCTAAAAGGTATTCATGCAGAACTTCACAAAGAAGTGGTGGAGCCTGAGGGCTTCCTCACAGACTTCTGTTCAAAGCAGCAGTCTGGGGAATGTTGTATTCGGATCCCATGTTTATAACCAAACTACCTGGAAAACACTGATTTCTCCACACAAACTGTCAGAAATATCAGGGCATTACAAGTCAGCAAATGCTGATTGGCAACTGTTTCAATAAGCGTAGGTATCAAAGCCGAAAGCAGTGTAGATGCTATTTCCAAATTACTTCAGTGTTATTAGCATTGAGAACTGGCTAGAAAGGTAGAGGGGAGCAAACAGTTTATTTAAATCTCCACCACAACTGCCTCTCTCCTCCTCACAGTTCTCTTCTCAATATGACATCTTTGCCGCTCAGTTGCTGTGTTTTAGGACTTTTTCCCTGATTTAACATTTTGGCCATCTGAAATTCTTTCACACTAATCTCCAGGTTACTTGGACACATTGAAAATATATATTGGACTAGCATCCCTCTCCACCAAATAAAATCCACCCCTTGACTTTCAGAGGCAGACCAGACAAAGTTGCACAGAAAGAGTGCTAAAGGCCCATCAAATGTGTCAAATGCTTTGCTGACTGTCATTGTGATTCCTCTGCCTTGCTATTTTCTACACCTTTTTTGGGGGGAGGGGAGAGGGAGTGGGCTGTTTTAGTGCTTTAAGGTCATTTAGTGCTTTAATGCCATTTAGTGGTAGTCTTGCCATGAGCTGGCAAGTGAACTACCAGGCAATTTTTTCCACCTAGCTCACCTATTACTCCCTGCTGTTAAGGAATTAGCTTTCCTGAGATCCTTCAAATCTGTAAGGTTTAGTTATGTGGGAAAACTCTTGAATCCAAATAAGCCTTAAAATTCCTATAATCTAAAACATACTAATTCCTTTGGATTTGCATTATATTATCTTATGCCAGGATAAATCTGTGTGGTCCTTTTTCTATCATCTAAAATGCTTAAATTTGATCAAGAAAGGAGATGTTAACCCAAGCCCTTTTTTTGCTTTCTTGTTCCTGTGGAACACACATGAAGCATATGCTCATTAGTCACAGGAACTAATTTAAATGATAATGTTTTCGAATGGCCAACATCAAATAAACTTAGGGAGTAAACATCATTGCAACATGGTAAACAAGCTATGAAGTGCAGCTGAGTGTGAAGATGATTATCAGGGGATAGGGCTTGCGAGTACTGGGCAAGTAAACCAATCTACTTTTGGATAATAATGCAATTTTCTCATGCAATATGCCAGATTACTTCTCCCTCGGCTCAGCTCTTGCTGCTCTCCATTTCAGTAGTATTATTCATTTGGTACACTTAATTCCTGAGCCATCATTGCAAGTCCAAAGACCATCAAACTGCATGTGTGTGCATATACACACACTGCTGCTGGCATTAATTTTTCTCAGTTGCTTTGAGACGTTCACAAAATCCAGAGCAGCCATTGATTGCCTTTGTCAAGCAGAGGCTGCTAAACTGCTTGTAAACCAGGGCACATGAAGAGTAATTAATCTTTTCTCTCTTGGTAGCAAAGATATAAATATTGCTGCAGTGCTTAATCAGAAGACCTTTTATTGCATTTGTCATCTTGTTTTAGTTTAATTTTTTTTAGAGTGTACTTAATGATTAGACACTTAAAGGCATCTATTTATTTAGTGCTGTTCATGATTTCGGTAATGTCACATTTTGTAGCAAAGTGAATTCAGGGAATGATATTACTACAGGCTACTACACGTTTTTCTTGAAATCTCTTTCTGCAGTGTCTCAAACTGGAATGTTAATTTAATCTATATTTTCTTAAGCATTTGTTCTTACAGAGGACTTTTTTCTTTCTATTGGCAAAATAGACATTTGCAAATAAGGGCATTTTTTCAGCTCCTTTCATCTGATGAACTCTGTAAGCTTTCAGTTTCAGTGCCTGGGTATTAACATTAGAGGTCATTCTTACTAAACTCATCTCACAGATTTGTGAGGTGAGGCACGTGTGTGCCAAATAGGACATGACACATTTGGGGAGCCATGGGGATTTTCAGAGCAATTGTCTTTTTTTTTTTTTTTTTTTTTTTGCAGCAACTTGGCCTGAGGAATATCGAAATTAAGGCAATGGATCTGTAAGACTACAGCCTGGGTTTCTGAATGAGTTCTGAGATGACAGCCCTGCTGGCAAGCATGTGATTAAAATGAGTAACCTCTACGTGTAAGGGCACCCCAGTGAGGGGAGACAACTTTCAATCTGAGTTGTTAAGTCGGGGGTGCAGCGTCAGATGCAGGAAATGGAGGATTTAGGTACCTTAGACTGTTGCAGCAGGCCCAGCCAGCCATGCAGCAGCAGTCACTGCGGAGCCAAGCGAGTTGAAGCAGGAGGGAGCAAGATTTGCCTGGGTGCCATGGTGGAGTCCTCAGGGCTTCTCCGTGTGCCGCCTGCGAAGGCGTTTCCTCACAGATGTGCACCAGCTCTGCTCTCAGATGCTTGAAACGTTTAGGGCACAGGATTAATTACCTTTCAGAGAAAAGCACATCTTTCCTTCACTGGATGTAAATATAGAATTTCCCCAAGAAATTACACGGATCTGGTATACACAGATGGTATAAGATGCAGGTCAGGACCAGTGAAGAATTAGGCTGACACTGCATGATCAGTCAAAGATAAAAGCAGGTGTTCCTTCCCGTTAACAAGCCAGGCTACCCTCTTTCCAGTTATTGTATAAGAAAACATCATTTCTCTTAATATACTGTTAAAAAATCTTTCAACATACTGTTGGGGGATTTTAAAAGGCATTCCTAACAATTCCTGCCATTCTGTGCTTGTTTCCCAGCTGACTTGAAAAATGATACCAGAGACAATTTTATGAATATTGGGATACACTTCCAGAACTCTGCCACTATAATTAGACTAAGACCATGTAACCACATGGAGTGGTAGAAGATACAATGGATATTTTACTGGGATGATCTGTACAAGGTTGCAATGCAATGCAGTTCTCCCAAGTCTGGAATACCTGACACCATGCTACCATCTCTAGCCTTTCTAAACAGAGTAAGCTAAGTATATATTTAAACTTGCATGCACTTATTATTATCATTATTTTAGAATGACTTTCCACATACATCAACTAAAACTTGTTTCATTTCTTCCTCCCTTTGGTTTTGGTCTAGGTGAGTAGACTAAATTATGATATTCTTTGGGAGTAGATCTAAAGAGGTGATTGTCCAAAAGATGAGTCAGAATAGTCTGATTAAAATAGTATAGAGCTCTAAGAATACAAACAGCCCCTTAATAGCAGGAATCTGAGTTTCAGAATGTTCAGATATCATCTTTAATGAATTAAGTGACTCACCAGGACACCCATCATATAATGGCATACTTGACCAGAGCAGCATGGGTTAGATGATTGAAAAATCCTGGCAATGGCTTGTTGTAGACCAAAGCAGTCAGTATTGCTAACACACACGGTCACATGTAACTTGAAAATCTGCAGAGAGCAAAAACAAATATCAAGGCTGAGATTGCTTTTATGTCTACAACTCCTACTCGTAAATAGCTTTGATACTTTCCAAGTCTATTTGAAAGTCTTTTACAAATGCTGATTTTTATCTGATTTACAATAACATGATTGTTCCATTTAATAAAAAAGTTACCAAGATGTAACCTACACTTGATGTTTATCTAGCTTGCAGTTTTCTAACACATATCCTTTGAGGATCAGCAGTTATTTTTGTAAATCTCCAGGGATTATTTTTTATTGAGAAACCTCCCACTTTTTGTTTAGAATTTACTAGGCTCAGAGTTTGCTTGACTTGGTGCTGCAGATTGCAGTGCTTTGTCTCGAACATTTTGTTTGTGCAGGACTATATCAAAAGGATACAGCCCAGGATACAGCATAAAGTGAGACTACTTGTAGTTTAAAGAGCATTTTTTTCCATAAAGAAATCTTTTTTTTTTTCTTTCTTTCTCTTTTTCTTTTAAGTTGGAGTCTGAAAACTGCTGGTGGACTGTGCAGGTCATGGTTTTTGTGTTAACTCTTGCAGGGGGTGACAGGGCAGTGTTTCTTGTCCTGTATTACTTGATGATAAATGGTTTCAGTTCATTAGGCAGGATCCCTTTATTCCAAGCTCTGCAAACCAAAGCAAGTCAGTCTGCAATCACTATGGAGATGTTTGTTCACCTTGTTCTTCATTCACTCTGACTATGAAAAATAAGTCTGCTTGAGAGCACACAGCAGTGTAATTGACTCTATGGAGCAGCTGTCATAGGGGGTTTGCTATAAGAAATCATATTAGCCTTCCTTCTAAAGTTGCTCAAGGTAATAAGTCATCCTTGACATTCACAATTCCTACAATAAAACCTTTTTTAAACCCCACACAAAATGGAGCATGACAAATAATTAATATCAAATGTTAAAGTCATGCAAATTATGACCATTGTTTTTAATGACTTACAAAAACTGGGAGAAAGAGTGTTATTTTCCTGCTCTTTTCTACCCATTAATTTCTACAGGCTATCTGGAAAGCGTGTTTTTTTTTTTTTCCTTTCCTTTCCTTTCCTTTCCTTTCCTTTCCTTTCCTTTCCTTTCCTTTCCTTTCCTTTCCTTTCCTTTCCTTTCCTTTCCTTTCCTTTCCTTTCCTTTCCTTTCCTTTCCTTTCCTTTCCTTTCCTTTCCTTCCCTTCCCTTCCCTTCCCTTCCCTTCCCTTCCCTTCCCTTCCCTTCCCTTCCCTTCCCTTCCCTTCCCTTCCCTTCCCTTCCCTTCCCTTCTCTTCTCTTCTCCTCCTTAAGCACAGGTTATCATCTTCCTCTTTTATTTTAAGGTAGAAGTAGATGTAGTAGATAGATATATTTTAATGTAGAGCTGTGAGTTGGAGGCTACTCTTTGCCCCTTTCTCTGGCTGGGACCCATTATCAGTGCTGGAAAAAAAAAAGCCCACTTCGTGGAAACATTAGTTCCCTGAGGGACTTTCAATTAGTGTGAGCACATTATAACACGTGTTGTTTTTACTCTAAGATGTGAAGGTAAAGCCTACAGTGAAGTATGCTTTTCAGAAGGATATGCTATGATGATCTTGGATCTTGGTTTGACCTATATTTTCCTTAATTCTCCCAGCTGAGATCAAGTCCTTTCTTTGTCCCTAAACAGTATAAATCCAGAAGTAGTTAACCTGCTCCAAAGAGCAGGTTCGTTTGGGATAGTGCAGAGCATTTATCCAGGAGAGATACTAACCTTTTAAATATCACAAAATCATAGAATCATAATGGCTGGAAAAGACCTTTAAGATCACTGAATCAGACCCTAATTCCTCATACTGGTCCAAAATGACCAAAGGCTCTTGTCTGCATATGCCACAGATCCGTCTGCATAAGTGGCCGGAAACAAACCACAAACAGCATGTAGCCCAAATCAAAAACAACTATTTTGTGTCTTTGCAAGTATATATTTGTCATGCCTACTCAGTTGTTGGTTTTATGAGGTATAGCTGACAAGCTGGAAATAATTGAGCCACAGGGGCTGGCTGCAACTTGTTTGTGATTTATCCAGCTACAGCATAGAAAAAAGAAAAGTCAAAGGGTTTAGAGGATGTAATTATATCACCATAGTCCTGGTCAAACATGAAGCAAAGCAGGAATAAACTGCAATGTGACTGTTCAGAACTAAACAAAATTTGTCTCCAGAAATGACAAAAAGCCAAGTTAGCCAGTTCAACTCACTGATTCACTGTAATCTAACATGGTAACACTTTACAGTAAGTGGTAACACTTTACAGCCTGTCTAGATGAAACAGAAACTAATAGCTCATTAGTACTGTGATACCTAATCCCCAGGAGGGGTGTTTCTTTATTTGTTCACTTGTTTAGACTCAATTTACATCAAAATTTAGCTGTGAATAATTTACATTTTCAATAAACAATCTTGGTCTTCCTTTTTTCTTTAAATTACATAAATAACCAAGCACTTTATTTCTGTTCACACCCACACACATTACTTCAAGTAAGTTCTCACTCATTCAAGGCTTGTGTCATGTTCCCTTGGACAATATAGTACTGTAAACTGCTTTTCAGAGGATTTAAATGGGATACCTTTTCTTCTGTCTGCACTTTCCTAAAATACTCGTGACACCAGGTTGCTATGTTTAGTATTGGAAAGAGGGTGGAGTGAGTCACTGAAAGTCTAATTCTCCTCATTATAATCTTGCCTCCTAGTTTATACTATTTTAGAAGTGTTATTTGATCTGGAAGATCATTCTGTAACCTTCAGATTACTGCTGGGTGACTTCTGTAGAAAAGGAATTACCAATGCATTAAATTTGAATTAGCTCTGAGAAATCATGCAGATGTATGCACAGAACATTATAGCAATCCTGTCTCTAAGGCACAGCAGAATTGCCTTTATGCAGTTTTAAAGAATCACTTGAGCAACCCTTAAATTGCACACATGATGAAGCTGAGCCAGCATCTTTACCTAAAAAAAAAAGAAAAAAAAAAGAAGTGTCTGCATATATACACACAGAGCAAATGCAGCTTTGAGAGTTGTCTTTCAGGGAAATCTGATCACAAACTGACTGCTGCTGAGTGGGCCATTTGGGCTCAGACCTGTCGTACTGGAGAGCACTACTGCACATACTGCAGAAGTGTCACTTAGACTAATGATTATGAATTATGCAGAGGGTCACATCCTCTTAGTTACAAGTCATTTCCACTGTTTCCCTCTAGACTACCTAGCCTACTTCCATTTTTTTCCCTTTTAGTGCTGCCAGCAAATAACACAGAGAATGGATGCCGAGACCTTCATTTATTGACATTTTATTCTCCTCCCATAAGTTTAGGTCGGTAAAAAAGACTGAGCAGTTGGAGAGGAGGCAGAAGGAAAGCCAGCTGCGATCAGTGGATTAGGGAAAGCCCTTCACTTCAGTAGGTTATTTAAAAAATAGGACAGGAGAAGGTGTGAGACCGGGGGCTTTGCTGTAGACTTGAGATCCCAAATGTTTATTTTGAAAATATCTATACCGCACCTTAGTGCTCTTTGACATATATATGTGTTGGAGAGGCACGGCCTTTCAGGAGCCGCTAACGCAGCAGCAGCAGCAGGGGGGACACGCAGTCCCCAAGCAGCAGGGCTAGCGAGGTGCACTACCCCGGCCTGCTGCGGACCGACCCCAAACGGGCCCGGTGCCGCTGCGGGGACGTGGGCGCGCTGCCCGCAGCAGGCACGTCCTGCGGCACGGCCAGCACGCGTCCTCGCGGGGAGCAGGGACGCAGCGCGCCCCGAGGGCAGCAGCCAAGCAAGGGCTGTGACAGCCGAGGGGCGCGAGGAGGACTTGGTGGTTCTCCCACTGATGCGAGGTCCATGGCAGGACGGCTTGCAGCAGCTGTCAGCACTGTGGCGTTCCCAATGGAATGATCTTTCCTTCCTCCTATGATAAAAGAGAAAAAGGAGTATTAGCAGGAATGACACTCTGCATTTTTAGCCTTTCCAGCCTTTGGTAAAACTCAAGATCAGGGAGCAGAAAGTCTAGTTCATCCCTTCAGCGTTATGAAAAGCTCTTCAAGCACATGCCTGTAATACTTTCTTGTATGTATCTACTGCTATGGTTTTGCATTACCAATTGTTCAGGACACAACTGCTCAGGAGGTGGCAAATGTTTCTTGCTGTGCCATGCTCTGGCAGTCCAGCCTGAAAAGAAATGGAACAGGAGGAGAGTTTCCCCAGACATGCTCTTCTTGTTAGTATGTGGCTCCCTTCTCAAATTGATACCTGGGAACAAAAGGATTCAAAACAAAGTTCTCTCCTGCGTGAGTGTTTTAAAATCCGGCAGAAAAGGAAGCTGTGTGTGATTTATAGAACACTTATGTTCTTTGAATGGATATCAACACTTAAAAAAAAATTAAACTGTAAATTAGTTCAACAGTTCACAGAGCTAAGTCAACTGGTCGAATGTGCTACTGTTCCTGTACGAAGAGATACTGCAACCGTCTTCATTTCTCTTCCAATTACAAAAGCTTGTGCACGCACTGCAATGTGTTCTCAAGATGAACAAATTTGGGGTTCTTGCCTTGGATATAGTAACCCTCCCATGTGTGAACCTGGGGGCTACTAGTCCCACATAACTGCAAATCTGAGCACAGAACAAGAGGATTAAGGCAGCTTTTTTAGTATCTGTCTACGCTAAGGAAACTCAAAAAAAAAAAATACAGATCACCTCCTTGGGAACATTTTTGGAACCTTTTTTAAGGGGGCTTATGGAATAGAATGTTAAAAGGGTTGCTGATAATTAAGAGTTCCTCTATGACAATTTCTGGTGAATGGATATTCACCTATTTTCAGACCTAAATCATTTTATGTTTCTGACCTGCTTCTTAGTTTTTTTATTGCCAGCTAAAATAGGTCGCTAGTAAAAGACAAAATACATCAGGCAAGGGCGTCAGGCAAGGTACTAAAAAGTACCATCCAGGATGGCAAACTGACAAATTCTTTTCCTTTTCTTTTTTTCCCCTGTGCCTAGATCTGAAATAATCAGTCAGTTTGTTATAGGTATCATCTGGAAGCAAACTGGAAATCTGGAAGTCTGAGCAGATTGAGAAGTAAAGACAGGGAAGCACAGTTAAGTAATGCAGCATTAGGTGGTACAGTCCAGGTTGCAAGCATAGCTTTGGGTCTAAGCTAGACAGAGTAAGCTGGAGACTACAAAGGTCAGAGGGAAATCATTATGCTGGGAGCTTTTCACTGTTTACTCTTTGCTGCTGTTATTCTAATAGGCTAAAATGTCTGAGGATGCAGCAAAACACCTTTCTAAACAGCTGCTCCTACTGGGGATAAAATGTGCTCTATCGCAAAATCACTTTTCACTTCCATCATGTAGTTTGCTTAACTGAGGACTCTATTCCTGGCTGAGCTTCAGGTCTGATGAACAAGCATGTTATTGACATGGTGGAAATACTGTGTATTCAGCTTGCAGAGTGACAAGAACATATGTGAATGCATATAGCTTAGAAAGGGATGGTAAGTAAGTGTCAACATTCAGGAGGCTTTTGCCTACCCGAGAACAGTTTTTTTTTTTCTTTTAAAGAACATTTTAATATTGATTTTTAGTTACAGTATTTTACCCAGATTGACTTTTTGATGCTCTGCTTATCTTTATGGAACGAATCAGAGTTACTCCAAGGGACTTCAGTGTACTTATGATTAGATTAAGGAAGTTAAATCAGATTGCATCAGTATTTGCTGTAATTTTTGAAGGCAATCTATTTTTAAGTAGTAAATCCTGTTATAAAAAATACAGTGTATGTACTTAGAATAAGGCCCCAACTATTGTTATCTATGTGATATGTGTGTGCACAGTCAGGGTGTCCTGTCACTTGATACTGTGCTTTCCTTCACTGATACAACGTGAAACTTGAAATATGAAAGGAAAAGAGATATGATCCTTTTCATTTCTTGACAGCAGGGAAATGTATTGCATAGTCTAGTAGATCTCTCCGAACCCCACGGAAGCAAACCAGCCCACATTAATGCTCCTGTGTGCTGACATTCTCTTTAAAGGTACTTTGGGCTTTCTGCCTTCTTTCCTGGAAACCAAACACAGTGTTAATGCCTAGACATCTAAAATGCTCATGAACAGAGGATGAAGAGGGCTTTGCTTTTCCTTCCTGTGAGCTGTGTGAGTTGGGAATGAGAAATTTTGGTGCAAAGGGAACTGCAGAGCCAAGTTTGTCTTCGGCACAAGAACCTGAGCTGCAGCTCCTGCAAAGAGAGCGGAGCCGCACCAGCCCTCACGCTGGGCGAGGGACCCAGCTCGTGCCGCTGCCTCCCTCCAGGCCTTGACAGCTCTCGTGACCCTCTCGTTGAGCAGAGGTTTTGGAGGAGGCTGGGAAAGGCTGTTGCTGCCTCCCGGGCCCTGGCAAGCAGGTGGGCCGGGCAGCTGGAGAGCAATCCCAGACAGGCGCCAGGTGGGCAGAGCAGCGGGAGGGCAGCACCAGACACCCGGCAGGTGCAGAGGGCAGCAACGCTTTGTACTCAACTTGACATTAATTGCACTTGCTGCAATTCTGCATGGCTCTTAAGGCTTTTCCTAAAGTGTTAAATTACAGATGATATTTGTTTAAATCCAAGGAGTGGCTTCTTCTAACGAGTGAAGACTTTGGGGGGAACAGGGAGGGTGTTGGGGGGGGGGAGAAAGGCAGTCTTCTCCTGTCCTTAAATTATGAAACTTGTGCCCCAGTATGAGCTGGTGCTGGTTTATTTTTTCTCAACTCATCCATGTCTTCGAGGAAAAGCAGGCGTTAAAATGCTGCTGGCTTCCTCAACAGTTCTGTTGTGTGGAGTTTCACATTGTGGCATTTGCTGTGATGCCCAGATGCTTATAATTAATTTAGTCTGATTACTTCTAATTACTCTTTCCTATCTGCATTATCTTGCATTTATCAACTTCATGTGTAAGTAGCCCTGCTGCCTAGTCATTTAGTTTTGTAATGTCCCTTTGGACCTTCTCAACCTTCTCTAGTGATGACTAATCTAAATAATTGTGCTGTCTGCAATTTTTTTCCCACCCAATTTCTGACTGCATTAATAAAGAGAACAGAGCCTTATCTTAGTATTGAAGCCTGGAAATTCTCCTTGAAAGCTTGTTTTTTTTTTTTTTTTCTCCTCTCCTGCGCTCTAACTGATTTCTGATTTCTAGTACTATTTTTGCCCTAATGCTCGTACTATTTAAATTTCTCAAGTCTGTTGTGAAGTGCTTTGTCAAAGGCTTTTTCAAAGTTCAAGTAATTATATTTAACTACTACATTATTGATGTTCTCAAAGTCTGTTAGATAAGAGGGATATAGTTTGCCTTTCTATAAGGTGATTTGCTGCAACATATCTAGCTCAGTTATCTATTCTATATTTTTAATTATTTTTAATTGCTTCCTATTGCTTTTCTGACACTGAATTAATACAGCATCTGTATTTTAAGCTGTATTGGTGAGCCTTCACAGGGCACAAACTGGAATCCTTCTAAAGCCTGTACCTACTGTTTTAGACAAACTCACTCACGAATGTCACCCTCCTGAAACCTTCTCATCAGCAAAACTGCATTTCAGGCAGTGTCCTAGTCTTTTCTAACTGTCCTTTCCTCCAAAAGAAAGTAGAGAGCTTAAAAGAAATTTAAATGTTTTAAATGCTAACTGGTCCCAGCTGTCTGCTAGAGAAAAAATTCTCTGTGTTGGAGAGACGATAAATTAAGACACATATATCAGCTCTAAAAAGATTTGCTCTTCCAGGCATCCTTTATTACTTACACCTGACCTTCTAGCTTTGGATCTACTAGGCTGATAAGGTGGCAAACTGAGAGAGGCCTCCTTGCCCTCCCAGGCTCCTTGATTTTCACAAGGTTGCATTGCTTCGGTAGCTTTTCTGTAGCTTTTGGCCAACAAAGGGGCATACCAAAAAGGAGTGAGTTTCGTGGATGAACATTGCTCAATGTGTATTTAGAGAGGAGAATGAATTAAGACTGACGCAGAAGTGAAGATGTAGCGGGGGAAAATGTGCACATAATATATTCCTCATTGGTGTAGTATTGAAAGGGAAGCAAATGCTACCTGACTGCTTCCCAGGGCCACTCTAGTGCCCAGCACAGAGCCTCAAATCATAAACCGCAGGGGGTGTTTACAGGAGCTCCCTCCAAGGGCAGCCCGTGAAGCATTTGCCATTTCCCTTTGTACCTCTTTGCCCCCCACCCCGCTCCTCAGCTCAAAGGAGGCCATGCCTTGCACTGCATTGTTTCTAAAAGCTGAAGAATTAAAAACTTCCTGTGGCCCTGTTTAAGTACTTAGCTTGCTTTCTGCTTTCTTAGTGGAGGTGTTCTGTGTGCCTTTACCTTAGAGGGACACCCCTTTTGACCTGAAGCACTGTCTTTTTTCCATTTGTCTTTAGTAAGAGCTATGCTGAATTTTCCTTGCTTTCCCTTCCCCCAATCAGTACTTCATGACTTGAGCTGCAGAATTGTGATCCTTTCCTTTCTGAAACAATTTGGAGAAGGGAGGTCTTGGCTTTGCTTGGATTTCATTTGTGTGCAACAGATGGATGTATCCAATTTTCTAAACCAGCACATCCCTTTTATTAAGCCGTTAAAAAGGAAACCTGCTTGTGGTTCGTGTTGCTTGACAGTACATATAGTAGGAGTCTGTCTGCTTTTTTAGCTGGTGCAAAATAACGATGACTCATTTAGCATTTCCAAAGTATTTTTATCCAAGGATTTCAAATCTTTACAAGCTGATTAAACCTCTCATCCCTCTATGCAACAACTTAGAGACCATGGGAATGCAACTTTTATGCAGTACACACTGCACCACATCTTAGGAGAGCAAGTAAGTTTGTGCTCCTTTAAAATGACAAAAGCAGTCATTTAGGGCTGCTAAAAATATATAGGTTAAAGAGGAAAGGTGTCAAAATGAGATGTGCCTCCCCAGAGGAAGATTAAAACCTCAGCTATCAGATTTTCAGTCTTTTAGAGTGCCTTGCAGATATCCAGCTCTGCTGTTCATCTCCACACCTTTTAAAAGTGTTTTTTCTTTTTTCATTCCTTCTGTTCCTGTTTGCATTTCGAGACATCTCGACCTGATTCATTAGACAGACAGACCCTAGAGATAAGCTATTCACCCAAGTGCTTTGGCACTGGCTGCTAATCTCTAATGGCTCACTGATATCAGGCGAATCTAAAAGACTGCGTAAGGCATCTGCCCTTCCTCCAGGGAGGAGAGTAATGGTCAGTAGCCAAAACTGCACCTTGATGTGCAAATAGCTCAGGCATCCCTTGAACCTGGAATAAAGCTGAGCGTGTTTCCGGAGCCAAATTGTGCTGGGGCCCCTTCTCTCTGCCCATGCAGCCAGGAGCCCCATTCCATGAGCAGATCCCATGGCAGATTTGCAGGCAGTGCTTTCAGCAGCTTCCTTCCCCTGTGCTCAGTCTAATGTGGGTATGTGAAGCACATGTGCGGAGGCGGGAGTGGGAGAGGGGAAGGTCAAGGGCTGCTCGCCTGCAACCTGCGGGGATTCCCCACTAAAGTTAATTTGCCCAGGCGCTGTATGCAGAGCCCCTGTCCCTCTCAGCCTTCATGAGGCCTTTGATTAATGGCTCTGGAAGCCGAATGCAAGCAGTGCCCCCTCGGTTTTGAAGGTCGCAGGTAAATCCTGGCCTTATTCTGACTCCACTAACGCATTTATCTAAATGCCACTTCTAAGTCAGAGCCACTCATCAAAGCGGTGACTAGGCAGTGCCACTATTTCCACTGAAACAGAGAGCCCTATGTGATAAATTCCATCTGCAAGATTTGTTTCATATGTCAAGCACACATTACTTCTAAATCAAATGCTAAAACATGCCTTACTTAGTCAAAAGTAAGCAGAATGCTGTAATTTATAATCGTCTCGAAGCACACTGCAGTGAAAATGAAAGGAGACTATTAAAATTTAATGCCTGCTTGGCTGAGTAGCGCATTTCTGGCCATGTTTGCTGCAGCGTCGTTTTCTCACACCATTGTGCATGCACAAAAAGTTGGTTTGTGTTTGCCCACGTTGGTGGAAACTAATTGAAAAAATGATTTAGCTGTTAAAAGTTGACACCAGGTTGGAAAATGCCTGTGAGCAGGGAGACAGGATGGCAGTGGCTGCTCCCTCCTCTCACCCGCCTCTTTCAGCGATTGCCTGCTGTTCTTTGCCCTGGCTCCCGGCAGTACAGTTGCTAGCAAATATTCACTGGGGTGTCATCTCTGTTTAAAGTCAGCCTACACGCCCATTCATCTGCAGTGAGCGAACAGCAGCATCAGCTCAAATTAAGCTGGCATGAAAACAGCCACCGTTGATAATTTCTGCTGTGATTCAGCATAGCTCTGGATAACAGGTGAAGATGCTTCATAACCGAGGCAATTACGGCCGGGGAAGAGCTTCCCGGCCGCCTGCTTCATCACGGGGATGGCGAGCCGGGGCAGCCGGTGCCGGAGCGAGGGCGGGAGGGAGGGATGCTCCGTGCAGGGAGGAAAATGTGAAGCGGCCGCAGAGGCCTGGCGGGCTGAAGGAGCCGCACTCCCACTGACCCAGCAGCAGAGCTTTCCCTGAGGATCGAAATCCCCGCACCCAACCTCCCCCGGGCTGGAACGGGGGCTGGGAGAAGGACACGCCGCGTGTGCCTGGCACCGCACACGGCTCTGTGGCGGGTGGGCAATTAAAAATAGGGCTGCACGGAGCTCTGCTTCGCCAATGAGGGCAAAATCCTATTTAGCAAATAGTAATAAACAGTGAACTTCAGAGCTGATAATCAGGTCTGCTAAAGAAGTACTCATTTAACAGCTGTTCATTAAGATGCAGATGAAAGAGCGAGATGGGTGGAAATTAATAACTAGCAAAATAAAAATGAAGCCTGTACTTTAATATGAGAAATGATACATTACTCTGATGGATCTTTGGCAATTATTTTTTTTTAATTAAAGAACAATGTATTTCCATCTATTCAATCTCTATTGTTCTATTATTTAAGTTATCTTTCATGTCAGTGCCACATGGTTCAAAGTATATTAAAACACAGTTATATACTTAATTGCGTGGATTTGCAGATGGTTCATTTCCAGCCAAATATTTTTTTCCTCACAGCTCAGAAGAAAATCTCTACCAGCCTAAATTGAATTTTTATACATTATGATTTCCAGAAATGTACTTCTTAATGGTTTCTGATGTGCCTAAAGGCATGAATCTTAAACTACTTTTTTAGAAATGTGCTGAGAAAAATCTGAAAAATGTATTGTGGGTTTCTTTCCCCAGTTGCAAATACTACATTTCAGTTGTGTGCACTAACCTACTTTTAGTGTATTGCTGTACTGTTTCTTGTGCGTTTGCAATAATCAAAATATAACAGTGTGTATTTCAGGGGTACTTGAATTCCAGAAATAAAAGGTATATCCACTTCCTTGCCCAAAGCACAGTGCTGGTTGCTTTGAAAATACCGGGGGTTTCGCTCTTACAAAGGAGGCAGTGCCGAGACTGACCTATTTCCTTATTCTATTCCCCACCACCATCACCGTGAAGGATTCTCCTTTCAATGCAGGGAGAGTATTTCTGCAGTTAGTATTTTAAATGCCTGAAAGACAAGGCTGGTGGTCGGCTCATGGCCATATGCAACTTGCATCTCTCGACAATAAATTGTTTAGCTTGGTTTTGACTGCTCTCCATCTACTGTCATCCTGGAGTGCAGCTCTGCCTACCGCATCTTCCCCTGATGATTGAGGCTGCTCCTTCCTCTCGCAGCCTTTAAAAGCTCAGTGTAACATTAGCCTGTCTTGCCTAGTGAAAATGTCTTTGCAGATTAGCGTAATGTTAATACTGCTGGCTCCCTGCTTTTGACCTGAAGTGGAATATATCGTGGTGCCGGAGCAGATGGGATCTGTGGGAAGCAAAGATTGGCTGGCTGGCTGCCAAAGGCAGCGCGCCGGAGGCGGCCGCGGCGCCAGCGCGGGGAGCAGCGCTGACACGGCTCCGCTCTCGGGGACGGGGCCCGAGCTCTGCACCGCTTTGCCTTGAATCCAAATGCTCCTGAAGTGGCATCTGCAGATGCGTGTGCAGGCGGCTACGAGGAGATGCATCTGCCTGGGTAAAATGGCAGCCTGCTTGCTCTGGCTTCTTGGGGCTTTCCTTAATGGCAAACGCGAGACAAAAGGAGTATAAGGCAAAGAGCACAAAGCTGTGCACTCATAATAGTCCTCTGGATGAATATGCAGCCATGAGGTCAATTTAGTACAACGTTCGTCTTAGTGATTCAAATAAATTTACCCCTTTACTTTTTTAACGACCTGCTGTAATATCCCTATGAAAACTGTTTTCTTAAAAATACTCTGTTATGGACCTCCTACCAAGTTCATGAAGCACAAAAAATAGAATGGCGTGCAGGATTAGAGTTTGGAGCTTAAGTACATTAAGCGCAACACATGCACTTGAAGGTACTGTTACTACCCCGAACAAACCTCTCACTAAACATTCATATTAAATCTGTCACACCAGATTTCTACCTTTTTCCCCGTTTGCAATTGTATATTTCCTCTCAAGTATTACATTTCCATAGCAGTAAAACATATGCTGTTTTCTGCCTAAGTAGATGGGTAATGTAAGCTGTGATGAGGAGAGTATTTTTTCTTATCATTTTCTTTTTGAGGGTGTAGTTATAGTAACATATATGTGCTTTTATCTGTGATAAGAACTACCATCTGGTAACTAAATGTGCACAGCTTACTGCTTGAAATGCTTACACATATTGTGAAAACACACAGCTTTTGTGTATGTTAGGCTACTGCCTATATGTATTATTAATAGACCCACATATTAGCTCTTTGACTACGTCAAATGATTGTAAAATAGAACAGCGATTCTTGACGCGAAGGATTAGGGCTGGCGTGATGCCAGATGTGTATTTATTCCGGCAGTACTATAGTGACCTTTTAATATCACATTGTTTGCAACCTCTTCCAGCCGATAATTGTTTAAGGGGGAACATGGAGCCTCTTTGACAAGGGAAAGGCCTTTGTTATATTCAAGGAGCCGCGGCTTTCACCCTTGCTATACCAATTCACAAAGACGTGTGGGGAATGCGGGTGAGCAGCGAGAGAGACAGAACATATAAATTTGAGTTCCTTTGACCTTTAATCCAGGAGACCAAGAAGAGAAATGCGCTAGGAAGACTGGCTTGTTGCTGTCTGGAGACTGATAAGCTGTAATAAAGGTGCACTTGGTTGCAATTCATCTAAAGCTTCCATTGCTATCATCCTCTTTTTTCGATTTTTGTTACCTCAAGTACTTATCTAAATCCCTTTCAATGCCAGCTTGAATGCACTTTGTATTCGCTCCAACTGTGACTGGTGCTGTCTGTGTGTGTCAGTGTGCTTCAGCATGCGCTCTTTCCCTTTGTTTGACAAGAACCAGTGCCAACACCTAATTAAGGATAAGCCATGGAGCGCTCGCCTCCGTCTTTGTCAGCCGCTCTGCTCCGAGCTTTCCGCCTAGTTGAGCTTTTATGGCATGAGTAACGTTTCGGGTTCAGCCTACTTCTGGCCTCCCACTTCCCAGCACAGGAACTAAATGCAACTTAACTCACAAGTGTTGATTTTTAGAAACATTTATGGTAACTCAATCCAGAGTGCTTTTGTATCTCTTTCTAAAGTGCATACATGCACAGAGTCCGTCCGGATCTATACCCCTAAATATGAGTGCGCATGTATTTCTGAATGCAACTAGGTCATTTTTCTGATTACTTTTTTGCCCGTTCTTTTTCCCTCTCAAACTGTTTCCTAGGAGATGATCAGTGGGGTTGAGACTCTTTTATTTTATTTTATTTTTTCCCCCTTTTGCAAGGACTGTATCTTAAAATCTATCAGGAGACTAATTTAGGAGGACAAAGCAGCCCTAGTTCAGGCTCCTGTTGAGCTGTTTTATACATTTATTGTCTCAACTATTCAGATGTATTTAGGTCACAAAGCAAGAAAGTCTTTCCAAGTGTTAACCATTCAATAAGCTTGAAGGCATACAGAATAACATGACTGATAGGCAACTGCCGGACAAGCAATTAAATGGGCACTCTTAATGATTTTGAGGAGAGTTTTAAGTGTATGTGCACGTTTTTTTGTGTGTTTGCATGTCTAAGTTAAATTATATCATACGGAATATTTATCGTTCCTGAGCTTTCAAACCACAAGCTGAATTTTCTGGAAACCGGCATAGCTCTGTGGACGCAGCAACATAGCAGAGTTGCTCTGGATATATGCTGGCATAGCTCAGAATAGTATTTAATTTATTGGCTGTGTCATTAAAAACAGCTCAAACTTCTAGACTAAAACTGCCAGTTACATAATAGGGACCTCCCTTATTATTGAATGTATTTCTAACCGAAAGGCAAAAAGAGGCAACTAGTGGATTGAATGCTCGAGTTCCTGCTTGTGGTGTTCTTGATCTGACAAGAAGTGGTGGGAGTTTGAATGCCAGTTTCTGCAGGCAAGTTCCAGACTTTGTCTGTACTAGTTCATCTGAAAATTGCATTTGTAGAGACAGGGACAGCTAGAAAACTACGTACAACTACTACTAGGACAGATAATGTGCTTTTAACACAGTCTGGATGGGCCTTCCTAACTATGTTTGTATTGTTTGGCCAGCTCTTCATTTTGAAAGATTTTTTAGAAGCAATTTAAATTACAACTTTGACTTTGTCCCTTCCTTGAGTTTTGGCAGCAATGGTAGCCTCTGGGCTGCTCTAGTACTAAGCTGTTCCCATTAGGCCTTCTTTGATTCACCACTCTTATTTTAGCATTATATTGAGAAGAAAGGGAGAAGTTGTCGGAAAGTCAAATGGTTATGAACTCTCTGTACAGCTTCTAGCTATCTTTGTGAAATTGCTTTGTGTTCCAGTATGCCTTTTATGGCTGATTTCCAGAGATATTGGGGAGGGAGGGTAAAAAAAACAGGAATTTTCTTCCTGTTTTTTAGACTTTTGTCAATATTCAGTAAAATCATAGTGTCTCTGCTGGCCTTTGCACAAGTGCAAAAAGGGCTGCTCTTGTCGTTGGTGTGAGCTGCAACAAAATTGGCTGAAACCCTTCCATTTGCTCGATTATGATACTGCCTAGCATCTGATCATGTGCGGGAGCTTTAGGGGGTTGCTCCATTAGAAGTAGTGTTTCCTGAGGAGTAGGTCTTTAGAAAAGATGTTTATGAATCCGAGGAGAACAGAGAGACAGAGTGGGCTTTACTCATTACCTTAATCTTGCACTTATTTATTTATTTGATGTTAAGTAGCTCTTTAGCCAAGACAGCTGGAGGCTGAAAGCTGAAACCTGGCAGTGAAAGAGATGATAATCGGCAGACGTGCGCTTTGTGTACTCCAGAGAAAAAAAAAAAGGGGGGGAGGGGGAGTTGATTTGACTAGGTTATGAGCCTTGGAAAATTGTTCTTCATGCAAGTTCAGTACATTTAACAGTGATAGTAAAATTAGCTTTGGTTGTATTAAATTTTGGAAGTTACATAAATGAAATTCAGGGACTCTGCTGAGGCAGAGCATGGAAAATTGCATAGTGTTGCAGAGATGGTGCCTGTGCACCTGGATTCCACAAACACCCCTGGACAAGCAACGTTGCTGTGTTGTGTTGAGACCTAATGGCACAGGCACCTTTTAAACTTAATTTTATTGATTGAAAAGTAATTCTAAGTATATCTATGTTCAGTGATGGCTTTTGGTCCCTCAAGTCTCAACAGTATAACTTTTTACTGCTTTTCTGTTTTGTTGAAGCAGTAGTCATGAGTGTGCTGCTGCTACTCACTGAACATTTTGTCTCTTTTACTCACCGTTTTGCTTGGAGTGTGCCAAAATTACTGGGGCGAGCAGGTGTGTATGACAGTGCAGCATCCTCATCTATTCTTCCATGATGCAAACAGGAGCTTGTGAATTTGACCTTGCATTCCAAGTCCTATTTTCAGACATGACTGAAGTGGGTAGATCATAAAGATCTTGATGTGTGTGTCTGCATTAGCAGCTTTAAGTAAAAAGAGCTTGAGTATTTCATGTGAGTATTTAAATTGAATTACCTCTCTGGTCCTGCACTCTTATGGAGGATTTGTGAAGAGCTCTGATACAATTGCTTTGCTTCAGTGTTTTGGTCCAGCTCCTGCAGGAAAATTGCTGTTATGAACACAGCCATTGACTTGCGATGAGAGCTACAGTCTTTCGTGTTCAAGTCATTTCTAAAAACAAAAGGCTTTGGAAAATATTACCTCAAGGGGATGACACGCTTATCGTTTTTTTCTGAACACACTCGCAAAGAAAAATGACCAAAGGAGAGGAAGGAAACATTGGTCTGAGGATTATGCATGCAGACTTCACTTTTTGGCATTTTTTGGCAGAGCTGCCTAACACTAACACACTTTCTGTTTGGGTGATGTGTGCCTGCAGAATTATGAACTCGAGGTAGGGAAAGCTGCAAAGCTCTGAAGCTGATCTCCCAATCCTAGCAGAGAGAGGGGAGGAAAAAGGCATAAGCTGCCTCCCAGCAAGAAAAACTGATCTGTGTAAAGCAAATTAACAGCAAGACCTGGATATCCTCGGCAAAATGCAATAAATGGCACTGGTGTTTCCATCATGCAATGGTGTGCACGTGTGTCTTATGCAGCACCAAACACGCAGCCAAAAGAAAGATATTTCCTAGCTCTGAGATGTTACAGTGAGCTGCCCATCGTCGCAGGCCTGTGTGTGTGCACACGTGTGCACTGCACTCTTGGAAATGGGTGTCCTTACCACGCTGCTCCTCACACAGCACATGTATGTGCTGGATGTGCCAGGCTTCCTCCCTTCCTGCGGCTTCCTTTGTGGTTAACTCAACAGCGAACGTGCCTGCCACATCTTGTCCCGAGCCTGCTGCGGCTTGGGCTGTGCGCTGCAGGAGCTGCTTTGTCCCTCTCGCTGGTTTCCTGCGCTCCGGCGGGGTGTTCCACACGGCTTGCTAGCCTGGCTGGCCCCACTGAGCTCTGCTTGCCCTCAGGAGGAATATCTCTGCATCTGTAGCAGAGTCCTTAGTGCCTGACCACAGAGCAAGGGATGAAGTCGCCTGGTGCTTGTGTGCTAGGCTCCGGGTGCTGCTGCGCTTGGTCCCATGCTGGTGCATCCTGGCTGGCAGAGTGGTACCTGCGGGGGCTGGAAAACACGCATATTGTCTTGCATACTCTAGGCACATTTGCTGCACCCTTATGCTTGCCAGGTCTTTTCATCTTGGTGGAGGTTGTTGCTGGCTTGGATTTATCTAGTGATCAGCTCCCATGGCACCTTCCCTGCACGCCGTGGTCCACCCTCAGGAGCACCTCCCTCCTACAGCTGCCTGTGCTCTGGGTTAGTCAGATGGTGGTTAGCTAAGACCACAGAAAAGTTGCTCAGAAATGTAACATGGTGGAGTGCAAACAGGTTTTAATTTAAAATCAGAGGTTACTTTTCATTTTTCTAGTTATTTGGAAGTACCGTGAAAGTAACTGCCCAGCAAACAATAAAAAGCAAACTGGAAAAGCTATGTGTAGATTTAAGTAGCTTTTGTGGTAGACTAAGGTAGATGAGACAAGGCTAAAGTTGTAGTTGCAGGTTTAATTTGATTTGGTTTAGTTTTCGTATTGCTGAGAAAAAAAAAATGCATAGGTGCATTATATGTGCAAGTGGCAAGTCTTACTATAACATTAAGAAGTTGTTCGGGACTACGGTTGCTTGTGCTACATGGGCCGGTATGTGTGTCTGAACTGCCAATATTGACATTGTTTTCTCATTTTTATCACTGGGCTCAGGAGAAAAAGATAAAAAAAACACCAATTTGATTCCTAATGTATTTTCAGTGATAACCATAGCTCCAAGCACCTAGGATGAGAAGTCCAGTTAATGCTATTCTTCAAATAACAGCTGTTCTGAATTCTCTAAGGCTGCTTTAGCATTGCTTTTCTGCAAATATACTAGCACTTAGAGAATGTCCCAGATCCACACACCTTTTCTAATTAAGGTTAAACGTATTCTCCTCTGTAAGTATATATAACTCTCCTTAAAGCAGCATGGTGTTAAATTTCTGTGTTGTCTAGAAGACAAAATGTGATAAATTTACTTTTGCTCAGTGAAAAAAATAACAGTATCTCATTACAGTAACTTGGTCAGAGAGGTATAAGTTAGTTTCACCTATAGCAGAAATCTGATGTCAGCCTGGTAATTACTAGGCAGAGTCAATAATACCTCTCCTCAGTATAATTGCAAATCCAGTACAACCATGACCAGAACTAAATTGCTTGAGAGCAATCAATAGAAATCTCCTGATTGCATTCCCTGGTGTATGCATTAGATATAAAGAGGAAGACTGTCCATCCAAGCAAAAGGTCAACTTTACAAAATGAAAACTGCAATATAAGTTAGGAAGGAGTATATCCATTGAGAAGCTCTGTGGTTAACTCTGCCTAGAGGTGACAAACCTGAATGGAAAGATGTGTATTTTGAATGGTAGAGGCATGAGCAGCAATTCAATGTAACTAGAGCACAGCAATAGATTCAAGTAGTTGATGGTGAGCCCCTGGTATTTGTTGTCTATGTGGCTTGTGGCTTTTACTCATGGGAGATTTAGTCCAGTTCGCTAGACCAGATTTTCTCATCACACATGGTTCCAAGCCGTCCACAGCACCAGGCTTTGACACGGGTGCCCAGGTCTCTGCTGGGGTTGTGCCTGGTCTGCAGCTTCTGGTTCTGCCTCCTCCACGAGGAATGCAGTTCAGGTATACCAAAAGTTTGTGGAGGACCAAGGCAAAGCATAGTGAGTTAGGGAATGCTCAAGGGATTAATTTCAAAACCTCACTGTTGCTGAGCAAAAATATTGTAACAGACACAGCCAAAGATTTGCCTGAGCAACCTAAATTTTTGCTTTCCTAGGTGCTAACTTAGGGATTTATGCTTCTGCGCTTCCCTTCCTCCTTGCCTTTTGCTTGTACATAAATTCCTGAATAAACATTTTGGCTTCAGTGCCATGTAATTTGTCCCACTTGAGTGTTTTCTGTAAATGTAAACACAAAAATGGATAATGATTTTTGTAGAATGCAAGGTTAATTTTATTTATTAGCCTGGCGGAGTCTCGGAGACAACAGATGAGGTGTTTAGAGAAAAATAAACTTCTTCACTATACGCTTCCAGATTCAGACAGTTGGATATAAGCTTTGCAAAGTGCTGATGCTCTGCAACAACCGGGGAGTTTCAACAAGAGTTTGTAGGCATGCCAGAGTCCTGAGAGCCCAGCTCCCCGTTTAGGAGGGGGTTCTCAAAAGCCCTGTGGAAGATAAGCACCTAATAGTCCTTGAATTGCTTTTGAACATCTCCAAATGCTGTTAGTGGGGAGTAAAGTGTTTACTTCTGAGTATCTTCAGTGTTTTTTCCTGTTTTATTCTGTTAATTGTTATGCATTGTGTGTGTTCTTACTTTTCCTTTTGGAGGTTTCTCTTGCAAAACTCTGGCTTTCTAAACTGTTAGGATTTTATGAGAAAGCTGCTTTAGCATAAAATTGTTAGCTTTCTCACTACTTCCAATTAAGCTGCCCACACAGTGCACAACACAAAATAAATAAACCTGCACAAAGCCATGGTGTGCGAAACATTGAGAGTACTTTTGCTTAGGCTGTGCTGACAGCAAATGTTTTCTTTCCAGTGTAACTCTAGCTTTCCTTTGACATGGCTTTTGTTACAAGCTTATGAGCCAAATATTTTCAACAGGTGCCAGATTAAAAAAAAATACATTTTTTTTTCTCCAGATGCCTTTGTCATTCTACAATGGGAGAAAAGAGTGTTTGCCCCCATGAGAAAGCGCTTTGTAAAATATGGTATAAAATTCTATTCATTGCTCCGTAGAAGGAAAAAAAAGTGACAGGCAGGCATTGCATTTGCATTATGGTATGGATTAAAGCATGGCAGTCAGAGCAGCATAAAAAGGCTGTTAAGTAGCTGATAATTTCATCACGTTGGAAGTAAGCGCTGGAAGCACACTGCGCTTGCATTAGGCCTGTAATGCCAGCAACATTTTCAGTCACCGTGCTTATCTCGAGCAGAAGCCAAAGGGAACACTATCCTTACACAAGGTGCAGGGCTGCCCAAAAGCAGCGGGTGATTCCCTGGCTTTCCCCCACTGCCTCCCAGCTTTCCCCCAGCTCCACACAGTACGGGAAATATGTCAGCTTGCTCTTGCCCACACCGTTTCGGAATTGCTCAAGCAATTGCTTTGTAGTTTACAATATTGAGAGGGAGGAAATATGAGCACCTTCCTCCCTCAGGCTGTTCCCAAGCCTGGAGTTTTCAGGGAAGGTAAAGCGGAGGCTGAGGGACAGACAGACGCACAAGGAAAGGGAGGGAGATGGCGGCGTGTTCCTTCAGCGGAGGCTGTTCCTATCCGTGCGTGCCGAACGCCTCTTCTCACGCGGCGCTGGCAGCGACCGCTGTTTCCCCTGGCGTGCAGAGGCCTGGGGGAGAGGCGGAGGGGCGGCGCATGCACGTGCTGTGTGCGTGGGGCACCCACGGCCCCGCTTTGGGGCACTGCCTCCGTTCCTTGGGCCCCATTGCCCCGCTCAGGAGAGATACGTCCCTTCCAGGGGCGAAGTAAAAGCAAGCAAACCACTGCCAGCCGCGCCGATGCTGCGCTGCTCTCCGTCCTACCTATGAAGGGCAGTTGGAGCTGCGCTTTGGAGGGTGTTGGGCATGAAAAGCTACAGCGAGGCAGAGGAGAGCGTTAGAAATTACATAGTCATCTGAACCTGGATGTCTCAATACTATCCAGTCTCTCTTTTAGTATATACTTTTAGTAATACAAGGAATTTATAACTCTGTTGCCTAAATACCTTTTAAAATCTCATGTTCTTCAGGTACGGAATTCCTCGTCTTCTTTATTTTTCTCTCCTCTTTATGCTGTTCAGAATAGCTAAATCATCTCTATCAAATCCTTTAGAGCTTTTTCTCCTGCTTTCCTAGAGAAGTTTTCCTGCTCACCCGAGACTGAGCAAACTGCAGCAGGGGAACTAAAAGAAACAATGCAGAAGAGAATAAAGGGACTCAGGGAAAAAAAAAACATTACAACAATGGGGTAACCAAATTGGCTTTTTGCAGCCTTCCCTGAGGCCTTTCCAGGCAGTGCTGTTCACCTGCACACTGCGGAGAAGTCTCTGGTGATGGTTAAAAGGGAACCTAAGGTGGAGGTGTATGGTTGTGATGAGCCGTTAATATAGCAGGCAAGCCATAAAGGTTAGAAGGAAACCTTCGGAGAAGGCAAGAATTTTACTTTTTTTTTTTTTTTTTTTTTTGGCAGTAACCAACTACTGCTACCGACTGGCTTTAACCACAATTTTCCAGTCGATTTTGTTACAGATCTTAAGTCTTTCAAAAGCCTGACTTTCGTGGCAAATGGATCTCCCTTCCTGGCAGCGTATCTTCAGTCGCCTCAGGGTTACCCTTCCCTCCTGTTGAGCTTCAGTCTTTTTAGGCTCAGTGCACTGGAAAAATAGTGCCTTGGGAAAAGGCAAAGGGCAGGAAATCAAGTTTTCCTCTGTTCATTTCACCTTGAGTCCTTACAGCTTTGCTGCACAGTCTCCACAAATGAGTGGAAAGTGGGTAGTCTCCTGAAAATTGCCAGAAATCTAGTTGAGGAGGAAAGGGGGCCTTTTATAAAGTAAACATTTGTAATATTATCCCAGGGACTTCAGCCAAACTTCTCTTTACTTATATTTTGGCAAGTATTGGTGTTGATTTTCTGGCTGCTTAGTAAATTTATTTTCATTAGGAACTTAAGCAAGTATGTTAAATAAATGTTTAGTATTACTGTGGACCCTGGAGTGTGCTCTTTTTCAAAGGTGTTAAATTCCCAGCCATCCTATTGTAATGCAGGGTGGGGAGGAGGAGTTTATCTCCATGCCCAGCACACTGTCCCTTCTGCAAAAAACCTCTCTGCTCAGAAAATGATGTCAAAGCTCATGCTAGCCTTTCCATAAGGCAAGGAAGGACAGAGTAAAACCAATATGTCTCAAGATGAGAGGCTTCCAGGTGCTATTCCGCAAAGGGAGAATGCTACTTGAGGTAAGCAGCTGTGCAGGTTGCCTAACTCTCCTCTGGATGGTCAGAAGCCATCTCAAATCCTGTCTCTGGCCTCCATAATTAGGCTCTCATTGGTCTAAAGAAAATCCATATGCACAGAGAGGGCAGTAAAATTGCCCTGAACTCCTCCCGATGCCTGGGCACAGCTGGATTTTTGAAGAGAAGGGACAGAAACTTGGGGGAAAGAAAAAGGGATGCACACATTAATCAGGAGATACTGTTTGACTTAAGTTTGGTGTCTGATTGATTATAACCGAGAAGGAAGTTTCATCTTGGAATCAGAGAAACTTGGACTTTATTTTTACTAATTGTCATGGATATGTTTTCCAATTACAAATACTTAAGTTTCCAAGATATAGCTGGTGTTTACCCTAGCAGCTGATGAGGAGAAACCTTCTACACACGTTAACTGGAATTGTGTTTTAGCTTGGTTTCCTAAGGAAAGGGGACTTATGGAACTACACTGCTTTAATGTCTCCCTCCCACCAACCGTCTTAACTTTCAAATGAGTTTCAGACAGTCAGCCTTTGAGTCAGAAGGCTGTTTTATGCTGAAGTAAAGCGTATGCACTAGGCATGTGTTGCTGCTAATCTAGCAAAGCCAAAGCAGGTGCAGTTCCAACATGATATCAACACGCTGAGGGAACAGCTAACATTGCAAACTTGTGAAAACATTCCCGGCTTTCCCCTTGCCCCGTGCCTGGCGTGTTTTAGTGCTGCCCTTCGCAGCAGTTAAGTGTGGTGCGCACCTGTGGCACTGCGCTCGGTGCAGGCGCCCTAGGCCATGTAGCCTGGATCTGTGACCTCCCTTCTGCTTGGTGCTGTCAGACTCTGCGACTGCTCTCAGCTGCTTTGGATTTCCATGCAGTTCAAAGCAGGAAGAAAGGGAAGTGAAGGGGGGAAAAGCAGTAATTACAGCTGCTCAGTGCCAAGCCAAATTTCCAGCCATATGTACAATCATCTCCTCTTTCTACCCTTGGAGATTTCCAGAGACAGTTTTCAGGCTCTTATGTATCCTTATACAAACATCTCTGATACAGATATCCCGCTCTTGGAGCAAATTGTTGCATGAGGACCTTGACAAATTCTGACTTTTTGTTTATGACATCTGTACTCCATGGGCCAGAGAAAGTTAGTAGCAGGAAGCCAACATTTATGCCTAAGGGGATAGAAAAATGTTATGTACTGCCAGATACTGCATACAGATTTTCTTTGTATTTTACTGTCTTTACAGTCTACTGTTTAAAGCGCTTACTTAAAAAAAAATCTGGAGTCCCAGAAACTTTTCTAAAGCTACCCACTCCCTCAAAATTCAAAATGACCCTCTTTTCCATTGAGCTTTTGGAACTGCTACTGAGATTACACAGTATCTCAACACAAGCATGGTTTGCTTTATGTGCTTTACCATGCATTTTGCCTTCTCTCTTTCCTCTTTCTCACTTTTTATTTTTTAACTTTTTTCTGCTTGGTGACTGCAATCTGACTTCAAGAACCCTTCATGGACTTGTTGTGGAAAGCACTAAACTCCCTTGGCTCAGCATGTTCGCTCCATTCTACCTGCCCTATAGTCTTGTTTTATTGTGGTTTAACATTGCTGTTATATGGTTCTTAGATTTTTCAGCTGTACTGGATCTTTGAAAGCTGGCAGGATGAATTGCTTGGTTTCCAGACTTTAATGCTTATCTCCCCTTGGATCTCACCATCTGTTCCTACTTGGCAGTGCAGGTAAATGACTTATTTCAACTTCCTTTAGTTTGTCCTGTTTCCTGCAGATATTTACCTTGTGTGTTTCCTCTTTCCTTCTCCAGACTTCATCAAGTAGGATTTGGTGTCATGTACTTAAGCTGATGGAACTGATTTGAACTTCCATGCTGGACTAGGAAGAGAAGTTTTTTATTTATTTATTTTATTTTATTTTGTTTTGTTTTGTTTTGTTTTATTTTATTTGTTTATGTTTGCTGGTACATGATTATGCAGTATAGTGCAACGATGTCTGTGAAGTTAAGACTATTTTCTCCTTTCCTTCACGTTTATTTTCTCCTAGCTTCTTCCTTTTGCCTCTTTTTCTTAATGCCTCATCTTTGAGCGCATCTGCAAGCTGAAGTTCCACTCCTTAAGAATTCTAACTTTGCTTTGTGAGAGCTTGATCCCAATGTAGTTACAACCAGCAGAGGCAACCTCTTCTCACGTTAAGACCAGTTGTGCAATGTGGTGTAATCTTGAACTTCAAAGATGGTGCAGTTTTGCAATTTCCTTGCTTGTGTTCAGTCTCAGATTGACTAAAGTCTTTCATGTTCTTTACCTTTGGATTGTAAAACCCTAAAGTGAGACTCTCAAAAAAACTGTGGTTTGATATTCAGTGTCTGTACTGCTAAGGGAAAGGGAACAAGGGTGAAGTACAGAGTATGGATGGGGGAGGGCCTTTCTTTTCCTCATTTTTCTTATCCATAGCAGGAAGCCTACTTTCAAAACTGAAAGCTCCTAGTTAATTGCATGCATTGATATTTGGAGGCACAAATGCTCTTTTTCAGAGATCTGACGTGCTATACTTTTTTGTGCAGCATTCGGTTAAGGCCTTTTACAATGCTGTTTTAGAATATCTCTGTTTTTGTTATTTAGGCATTGAAATCAAATGGGATCATCTCTTGGTGTTGTATGCCTTAATAAGTTATTGAAGGGTGCTTTAGGATCTGTTTCATGAAAGGATTAATCTGAATGAAAACCCATCTGCTGTTCTCATTTGTCATTTATCAACTGTCCTCAGATTCTCTTATCCGTCAGACCTATGAAATAATTTGCCAGTTGTTGCAGTCTGTCGGCTATGCCTATTAACTAAAAGTCATTTCCATATAGCAGCTGTTCCTCTGTAGCTTCTGTGTAATGAGTTGGTTGTCGATCCTGTTCCAAAATATCTTTATGTCACCAGAAACGCCAACCACTTGGTGTTGTTGGCAGTGGTATTAATAAAGAGTCCAAGACCTGAAATGACATCAAGGCTAAATGTCTGGCTCCCTCCTGCAATGGTCTTTAGGATTTTCTCTCATCTCATATAATTCATTGGGTCAGAGTGCAGCAGAACTGGCAAAGAGGATTTTGCGTAATGGTTGCTTACGTTTTATCTGTTGCATGGCTAAACAGAGGATTTCAGTTTTCAGTACTGTCAGCCAAGCATTTTTCCCCTGCTACTGAATTAATTTTTAAACTGTGCTGTTAGGGTTTTTCAAATGAGCCTTCCCTCCTTTCCCAGCCATTTCTGGCAGCTCACATAGCTCCATGCAAAACTATCAGAGCGTTCGGCCCCTTAGCAAGAGGCGCTCCTGCTCTCACTAGAGCTGAAGAAGCTGTGCTACATGTTATAGGAGACTATCTGGACTATTGGCATAGCCATTTTTTTTCAAAGACAAATAGCTCCTTACGCATTGCAGTCCATGACAATTTTGGTTTTCCAGTTACTCTGTCATAATTGGTCTCTCCAGCAGTTTTGGAAATAGCTACAGGCTATCCTAGAAGTTGGTTATATAACAAGACTACTATATCATATCTGGTCTTTAAACTGCGTAATGCCTTTTATTTTTGCATCTGGGTGGTCTTTCAGATGCTAGAAATGTGCTCCAATGTATTCAGCAAAGTGCTTCAGGCTTCATGATGTGAAAAATGTTTCCTAACTTCAGCCTTGCTTGTTTGATTCACAAAAGCTTGTCTGCTTTTATTTCCTTGAGCTTAGACTAATGGCTCTGCTTGGTGACTTACCTTGTAAAATGCTTTACACTTTAACTCTGTGTGAAATTCTGCTGCCAGAAAAAAAAAAAAAAAAAAAAAAAAAGGAAGGGGGGCAGAAAAAAGCAGAATGGCCCAAACTTGATCCTTATTTAGCACTGGTTACCCATGCAACAAAAGATAGATTTCAAGGCACTAGTAATACTCTGTAATATCTTCTATCATCAAGTCCTGGATTATATTTCAGACTTGGATCTTGGTATTGTGCGAGATGTGTTTCACATATGAATGTACTTGGTGACTGCAATGGAAACCACCACCTAAATCACAGTGCTTTCTCTCATGCTTAAATTACCTACGGGGTGCCCCTTGCGCTCTCGTGTGGGTTATGCATGCAGGGATCACAGCCTTGGCAGAGCGGAGGAAGAGCACTATACACTAGGCCCTCTGTTTAACCACTCTAAACCACACAAGCTGTTGTTCAGGTTTATATGAGTCCACTTTAAATCTCAGTTCTCAAGTGACTTAAGCTAAACCAAAGCCAGAACAACTGCATAGTACTGCTGAATTCATTATATCACTAGAAAATAATGCTTCTAGTTAAATCGGGTTAAACCCTTGGTGAAAGGGGATGGTCCGACACGCTGCTTCGGTTGCAGCTGGTTGAGTTAGGAAATGAGTGACTCCATTTGCTCCTTGTCAGCTGGTTCAGATTTTCTGGTTTAACTGCCTTTGTTACTGTTCAGAATGACCTGTGTGAACTTGTGTACGTTTTAGGTAAGCCTTTATTTAGTTGTAACATTTCTTTTTACAGAAACTGGTGAAAGCCTCACTGCTCATGCAGTTGGCATCTGTGAAGGAGCAGGAGGGAGGAGGGGGTGAGCCGTTGAGGATAGCAACCTCTTAACCAAGTTAAGCTGGAGCCACAGCACATCTGACCATGCTCTGAAAAAAATAAATTAAAAAAAAAAAAGGTTGACGTGCAGTTGGCCGGGAGCCAAGGATGAAATTCTGGCCATGCTGAACGTGCAAGCGTAAGGAATTTACTGGGTCAGTGAGTCCATCCCATGTTTTTGCAAGGAAACTTTTCTTAAACTGATCACGATCCATATTAAAGTTTATTTTAAAGCATTATTGACCTGCAGCCCTTCAAGCTAAATCGCTTATAGACTTCCTCTGGGGTGAGAATTCATTTGAAGTGGCATAGACTAGCATGGCCTTAAATATGCATAGATTCATGGTGACTATCCCTTCAAGCCAATGCTTTCTCCACCCGACCCCCTCATTAGATTTTCCCTTATTGCTAGTTTTCTACTTAACATCTGTCAAGGGTTGCTGGTCTCGTTTTTATATGGCAGATGAAGCACAATTCTGTGTGATGATGAGCGATTGCTGTTTTCTGTACACTAAGCATGCTCAGGCCCACAACTGAGAAAGTTTTGTGGTTGTGTAGGTGTTTTAAGTGTCTTTTTCCCAGCACTTAGGTGGGTGGCAGGGGAAGATTTTTTGTTCCTCTTCTCATGCAGACCATGCTTGTGCCCGGGCTGTGCTTTCATGTTAAGACTTTGCCCCAAGCTAAAAGGCAAAGCTTGGGAGTCTCAGAAGGTAAGGCACCAACCCAGCTTATGTTGTAGTAAATTTTTGCCATTGGCTTTGTGCTAGCGAGGGTTGTTTCTTATCCTTGTTGTGCAGTCTTCAGTTTTCTTCTTGGCCAGTTCACATGTCTCAGTTGTGCTCATTTTCCTGCCAATCTTGGTGGAAATTTGTCAAATGATTCTGCCCTTTGCTTTCCTAAAATCATTCTTCTGCGTGTTCCAACTTTCCTTTCAACACAGGGTTTTCTGTGTTTGTTTCCTGATTTTGTCCTTTCTGCATATTTCCTAAAAGCGATGGAAAGGCAGACTCACAAAGACAGCCAGTTGTCTATGTCTGGTAAGGGAAATGGTGTGATTTAAAAGTGGTTCAACTAATGAAATACTGAGACCTCCAGGAAAACTCTAACATTTGTTCGGATGTTTTTGTTTATTTTTGGAGCTGTGGAATATCCATGATTTTCAGTGCTGTGACCTTTACTTTGAAGAATGTCATAATTGTGCCAGCAAACTCAGCTGTCAATATTTTCATTTCACACCTCTTTATAGGGGTTCATAACTGACCTATAAAATTGCACATACTAAGCATATGCAGTCTCAGGCAGGAAGGGATTTAATAAATAAATACATATATACAAATATGTCCATTTTAAAGTTATACAGCCACAAAAAAAAAAAAAAAAAAAAAAAAAAAGCAATTGGTGACTCCAATGCTTTTTATAGCCCTGTAACTCAGAAGGAAGCTGGTCAGGGTTTTCTTCTTTTAAACTCAAGATAATTAACCTCCTGGTCTTTAATGTCAGCTGATGCAGTGCCTGTGGCTGTTATGGCAAATAACCACATTATTGCATTTAGGAAATTAGCTACTGTGTGCTTGTGATAATTTCATCTCCATGCAAATAGGTCCCAAATTTTAAGCAGGCGGACTTATTACAAGAGTCAGTTCTACTTTCAGATACACACCATCTTTGTGTATTCATGCAGGTTCCTCAGAGTGCATTTCAAAGGATTTTTGTCAGCCAGCTTTAATATTAGGAGATTTCCCCAAAATGACTTTTTTTTTTTTTTTTTTTTTGATATTCCTTCTTAAACACATAAAACACTCTGGAAAAAAAAAACTTTTTAAAAGTTCACCGATGATATTTTATTGATTCATATTCCTGTTTAGCATTGGATAGCAATAGTTCTGAAAATGTTGTTATTCCACTATGATTTCCAAAGTGCTACACACAGGTTAAAATTGTTGCTACATGAAGGAAGGGATGAAAATCACAGTACTTTTAATCTTCATCCTCCTACAAGCCATCTTTCATGGAATACCCGGTCAGCAAGCTCAGTTTTCCTCTGAAAATATGGCATGAAATTTTATTTTTTCATAAAACACAACTTAATATTTGTGTAGCTGCCCCCTGTACTGGTGCTGTGATGGGAATGTGGGTCGGAGACCTTCTCTTTTTCTGCTCCCCAAATATGATGCTGGTGTGAAAAGGGAGAAAATAAGTGTGTGTACTTTGAGCAGACCCAGGGAGAGAAGGGAGATTTGTTCCTGAGAAGACAGGAGAAGGATGTTTTGCTTAGAAATGGCTCATACCAGGCAGTCTGAATGGTCTTTGTGCTTACCGAGACATCTCTCCCAGGGACATGTCATTCCCTTTGGTCATCCTGTTCTCACATAAGCAGCTCCAGGCAGCGTAAATGGCAGCCATGTGATGTCCATCATTTCCACATTGCTTCCACTTATGGAACAATGGCTGAATCAGGGGAAAGCTTATTTTAAAAACTTAGTTTGAGTGAGAGGAGAAAAAAAATGTGGTGTTGACCCAGCCTTGGAGATTTCTGAATGCCCCAATGTTTCAGTTTGCAGTGAAACCCTAAACCCTACTGTGGCTTGCATAGTTCGGCGTTTCAGTGGAAAGAGTTCACAGAGTTCGAGTCCTAGGGTTATATCTCTAAATAAGCAGTAGTAATTCAGTGCTTGCAATGTATGAAGGTTTTGTGCCTAGAAATCCGTCTTATGCATGTCTTCAATACCAAAGGCTTTTTAGTTCAGTCTTCTAATGATTAAAGTAATTGATCCCTGTGACTTCATATTCTCTTACAGATACACATTAGCATACTTTTGCTCTGGAGTTTTACAGAGTCAACTAGCAAATCTCCAACAAATAATGAGAGGTGTCATGGAAACCAGTTTGAAAACAAATGTTTTTTATCCCATAACTTATGTTGCAGGACTGAGTAAATAGTAGATAACCCCAAGAAAATGTTAGGTTTTCCAGCAATTCCCTCACCTCTGTTACAGAGCAAAAAGAGCCTGTTTCTTTAAAATGTATTGGATTCTTTTTTTGCACAGCACTGGAATGTGAAATGAAGATTGGTGTCAGCCTCTGTATCAGACCTGTATGCAAGTTTAATAATAAAATTCCAAATGCATTGAAACCCACCTGGTTTCACATTATCTCCCTTTATATATATATACATATATGTATATATATTCTTTCTTTCTTTTTTTTTCCTATTGTGAGTTGTGAAAACGCTGAGCAAACTGGAGCCATATTCTTCATAAGGCCATCTTCTGAAGCACCAGGGATAGCTAGGAAATAATGACTGGGTCTGGGAACATTGTAGTGCTTTTCTCTGTTCTGATGATGCTTAATAGTGAAAGGAGACTGGCAGAAAATGTAAATATTTCCATCCATCCCATGAGCACCGGGAGTGGTTTCCCTAGTTCAGCAAAGTCCTCCAGAAAGACAGGGAATCTATAAGGAATTGCTTATAGCCTCTCTATTCCAGAAGATTACAGTAATATTGACCTAATTTTATTGAAAAGCATTTTATTTTTATGATCATCACATATCAGGACTTTATTTATTTCTTTGCTTAGCACTTATTTTGAGCACTTATTTCTTGAGCAAATATAAACCTGAATTCCCTCCTACGCCATTTTCATTTTTTGGTGGTATGCCTATTATTAACTGACAAAGCATAGACCAAATAGAAATAAAGATTATATGAGAATTATGGATGCCTCATCTTAATATACTTTCCTGAAACTATTCACACTGTTACAAAGCCACATTTTTCTGCAAAGCATAGTCTACAAGACAAACTTTTCTCTTTGTTGCACTGGTATAAAAGTGTTAATTAATTCCCTGCTCATATCAGTACCTGGGAAACAGTATTTGGTCTGTGTGTTATTAACTGAAGACTTCTGACAGAGCCATGTTCATTGCATCTCTGCTTAGGAGGTGAGGGAAGATGCTGTTGTCAGTTTCTCAAAGAAAAGGAGGAGTGTGAGCAACTCTGTTAATTATCCAAACCACTTACGTCCCTCCTGCAAATGGAGTTTGACCCAAACCCGAGAATCTTAATTGCTCAAAAAATAGGAAGAGGAAGGATTTTTACTGTTCCTAGGGAAAAGGCTGCTAGAAACTCTGCATTTAAATGCTCTGGTGATACGAGTTTTGGAATGTGTTCACAGGATTACAAATGAAAGACAGGGGCAAATGCTATATTCTCCAGAACAGCTATTGATTGACTGATGTACTTAAAGGATAAGGACTGAATCCTGCAGAGAAGGCCAGGGGGCTGCAGACAATCATATATAAAGAAAAGAAAATCCTGTTCTTCCCAGAGCTTGAGTCCAGTACTCAAGGTAAGGAGCATATATCTGGGTGCTGCTGAAAGAAGGCTTTACTTAAATAGTGGGAGCACTGTATCTTGTAAGACAGAAGACTTGGTTTTCAAGGACAGACACATACATCACTGAGCTCGGGCTCTTAAATGGTATTCTTGCAATTTCGTAGGTGATGCTTCAGGAAATTAAAGCGTTTTGATTTTTTGGGGTTTTTTATTTTTTTCATGGTAAGTATCTAAGGAATGATCTACTCAAAAGACGGAATACAAAACTGGAAAACTCTCTTTTGTTAATCTGGGTCTCAGATTCTGTCTGCTACGGACAGGGACATACAAGGACCGGGAGCCCACAAAATTTTTCTCTTGCATGAAGGTGTTGTGAGAACATTATGGTGATCCTCTCCACAGGCTGCCGTCATTGGCAGAGTATACATAATTAACAGGCCAGAAATCCGAAGCTTCATGTGAGTGAGGCATACCTCATAGCTCTCTTATTTATTGATGAATTCATATGTAGTGTCCTTCTCTGCATTATCCTGTATCCCCTGATATTCAGCTTTCCTGTCCTCTCCACAAATCAGAGGAGCGGAAAGGAAATATTTTCAAATTTTAACTATTAAAATTCTATCTCCTGCCACCAACAGCTAGCTAATTTCCATTGAGTTGTCTTAATTTCTGTTGTGATGGATATTACAATGCCCCTAAGAAACCAGCAATTCTGTCCAGATCAGGAGAGGAAAAAAAAAAAAAAAACTATTTTCACAACTGATTGTTCTCTTAATATTATGATTTCACTATTCTGTGCTGAATACGTAACTTTCATTGTAAGGAGTTGATTCAAAACAGATTCCCTAAAGAGAATGTGCAATTACAATGCTAAGCTAAGTATCAGCAAATGGAAAAAATGAGTTTTGAGAATTTCATTGTACTTCAGGATTTAAATGCAATTGAAAATGTCAACAGTTTTTATATGCAAGTAGCAAGAGACAAAAGAAACAAAGATAAAGTGATGCACAAAGTGGGGAAAGTCTTTAGGGACATTAAACCAATTCAGAACAATATGGAAGTAATCAAAAGTCAGTCAACAAACCAAATAAGACTTCATAAAAGACAAGTACAGACTATAGCTGAGGCAGCTTAAGGAAGGCTGGATGATGGTAGATGCAGTCTATTTACATAAGAGACTAGGTGATTACAAAGGAAGATACGAAATAATTAGTGTTGGTTAAATCTCAAATGGCTTGGAGCTTTGTTGCAGTTAGAAAAAGCATCATGAAGCTTGGCAGTTTACCCAGATCTTCCCCGTGCTTCCAAGAAGTTGCCAAACGAGACTAGAAAAAGCTCATGAAAGAATATATATGGAAATGCTTTTAATGCCCTTTTTCAAAAGGTTCCTCCCCTATATTCTAATCTATATATTAATGCATTAATATCAATGCAATCGATAAAAATGAATAATCTCAATGTTTCTTCAAAATGCTATCTGGTAGGCAAGGTGTTGAATTTGCAGTGAAAGTTTACTTCATATGTACTTTCTCCAGAGTAACTAGGCCCATTTTAAAACTTAATGTTAGGAAAGGGTGTGTACTACTACGTAAAAATCAATATAACTGCAAAAGTGCAGATACAAAGTTGAGGAAAAGTAGATCATAGTGCAACACTTTTTTCAAAGAGGTATGGGGAATTGGGACAAGAGGAATATCAATGATAGCAAGGTTTAAAATGCTTAATTAGTTATCAAAAGATTTAAGACATAATCTATGGTTAACGAAAACTGCGCAGAAGGGGGAGAAGAAGTAAGATGGATTCAGAGTTCTGCCTCTGACTAAATTTCAAGTGAGATACGAATATTACAGTAAAGGGCTCAGTGTAGCAGTGGATTCTGTTGAACATTGTTGCTATGTATGTCCTCTTGGACTGATAGACATCGCTGTGCCCTGCAGTCCTAGTTTCCCGGCACTCACCCCTCACACCACTTTTTGGGAGTTATTTTCAAAGGGCTGTAACTTTTTCTTTGAATTTACAGGTCTTATGCCGTTGGGGAATAGGGACATAGATTCAGGGCTGGCTTACCCTGACACTGCTGACTTTGGCATAGCAGCAACATAGCTTTTAAAGGCTACAGGGAGCCACTGGGCATTTGAGAGTGTGAGCAAGATTAGGTGTTCTCTGTCTTTTCAGTAATGAATGGGCCAAAAGACTTTTATCGACTCAAGTCTCCCCTTTAGCCCTTTCCAAATATTTTTATCTCCTCCCTTTCTGGGGTAGAGGCATAGATCACTAAATCTACTCCAGATATAGCTGTATTTCTCTACTTCACATTCTTTCTCTACTTCACATTATGTCTATATTTCTCTATGTGGAATGTGATGTATCCCTCTACCTCACATATAGCTGTAGCGATTCAGGATATTGCTGGTTCTTCCCACTGCCTGTACTTAAGCTCCAACTTACATACTTGTCAGAGCTTAAACCTTCCTCTACATCTTCTCAAGGAATTTTCTTAGTGTGCTTTCTAATAACACTGATCATCATATATTTGACAAAAATCATGTAAGTTAGCTCATCAACCATTAATTTCTAGTAGAGTTAAATGCTGTATTTACCTAATGCAATTGTGCTAAAACTCCCAGAAATGTGCTTATGGAGAGCGCAGCATCTTAAATTTGGTGCCTGAAATCAGTCTGTTTGAGTATCCCTTTTAACACCTATTTCTGCTCCAAATACCTGCTGTGAAATATAAGGAATGACTGAAAGCAGCAGGGTATCTTTCACAGGCTCCAATAATACCCTGGATCAGCTATAAGAATGCCAAATTCCTATTAAAGGAGGATATGCCTTGAATGTATCTCCTGTGAAGCCTGATGCCCATGTGAAGGCACCATCTTACGCTGGAAAGAGGTGAGCACTGATAAGTGGAAGAATAAAGATGGCAGATAGGTAACCCTTAACTTTTTTCCATGGTAGGAAAGTGATCTAAGCTTCCGCATGAGGATGTAATTCCAGTCTGCACATATTTCCATGGCTTTTACCAGATAACAGTTCTAGGAACCTGTAAATAGCAAAGGCCATTTCCTAGTCTACTGCCTTGCTAAACAACTCTTCTCAGGTCTTTATGAGGCTCTGGAAGAACTCATGAAGTTTGAAGGGATTCAGATATGAGTGTGTACGGAGACCATACTTTTTCTGGAGAGCAGCTCTGCAGAGAAGGACCTGGGTGTCATGGTGGACGACAAGTTGACCATGAGGCAGCAGTGTGCCCTCGTGGCCAAGAAGGCCAATGGGATCCTGGGGTGCATTAAGAAGAGCGTCTCCAGCAGGTTGAGGGAGGGGATCCTGCCCCTCTACTCAGCCCTGGTGAGGCCGCATCTGGAGTATTGTGTCCAGTTCTGGGCTCCACAGTACAAGAGGGATGTGGAGCTGCTGGAGAGAGTCCAGCGCAGGGCTACAAGGATGATCAGGGGCCTGGAACATCTGCCCTATGAGGAGAGGCTGAGGGAGCTGGGCCTGTTCAGCCTGGAGAAGAGAAGGCTGAGAGGGGATCTAATCAGTGTATATAAGTACCTCAAGGGAGGCAGTGAGGAGGATGGTGCTGGCCTCTTTTCGCTGGTGGACACTGACAGAATTAGAGGAAAAGGCCACAAACTGAAGCATCAAAAGTTCCACAGCAGCTTAAGGAACTGCAAGAGTGATATTTTTCAGCATGCAAGTTAAAGTGGAGTTGATAATTTCGAGTGTCAGAGCACACAGTTTTGTAGCTAATTTTGATTTTCTTTCGGTGTCAGTGCTACTTTGATTGTACTTCTGGTATGACTATTGCTGCGAAATGTGTTACAGATTTTGCATGTTTCTAGTTGCTTAAAACTTTTTCACTAGCCAGCCACATTACAGAAAAAAAATCATGCTCTGATTCGGTAGAAAATGCATTCCTGATCTTTAATATGTGACCTGATCTATAGGCTTTACTCATTTGTAGTTTCTACCACTGAGCTTTTTTATTTTTGCCACCAACTGTAAATTGTCTTTGTATGTGATTATAATTGTAATTTAATCTACTTCGGGAAATGCAGTTGAATGTAAAATCAGTTGCATCAGGTAGATCTATCTCCTACCTCCACCATGAAGATTCTGCCATTCTCAGCCTTGCTGGTGGGCTGAAAAAAAAAAAGGCACAAGTTAAAGAGGGCAGGAGTTGAAAGTAGGCGAGATAAAAACTACACTGTTGCATGTGAAGAGTATTTAACAGTTATGAAGCAGCTGTGTTCCAGAAAAATCCTGAGGACTGAATAAACACAGAATCCATCCAAAGAGCCATTGACATCATCTACCCACATGCAGGCTAGATAATAAGGGGATCATTCAGTTCAGCAGTGTTTTATGCAGAGCAGCCTTATGAATTATACTGTCTGTCTGCAGCACAATTGTATAGTGATAGGATTACTCCAGTTTTCAAAACTTTTTATAAGATTGTATGGTATTTAAACATGAATTCTGTGAACCTCTAGGGACTGACTGATAGCTGAGGGCATTTCATCTTTCATAGTGACACACTTGTAAAGATAAATCTGGCCCTAAGAGTTTTCAAGTCACACAAAAAGTAACCTCCATGGCAGAATGGCTGAGCAGTCATTTGTTGACAATCAGTTTTCTGAAATAAACAGAATTTGGGAATAAAATCAAAATGGCAGACTATAAGTCAAACAAAACTAAACAAAATATATGTAACTAATTTATAAACTACATAACAAAGCATTGCAGTCTATTCTCTTTCTGTTCTCATTTCTTTTTATCTTTATCTTGCTTGTAAATATTCATAAAATATTCAGCAACAGCCTCATTACTTGTAACTAGAATATATGATGAAAACAGCTGAGAAGCAAGGCATTCTCTGTCAGATTCTGTAGTTCTGTCTCAGAAGCTGTGCACACTCCTTTTTTGATTGAGAGCTTTCCAGGATCAACAGGAAAAATATCCTCTAAATCCAAACTAAGATCTATGTAGATCTCCTGTCCAACCTGCTTATGCAGTTTAGTCTGTTAAGCACTGGTGCTAATATTTATTAGACCCTGAAGGAGAAATTAATTTCCAATTGCTACATTTGCCCCAGTTCTGAAAATTGTGAAGTCCAGCTACACTAATTTAATTTCACTGTCTCTTTTGAATACAGAGAATCCAATCATGCAAACACACACATGCTTAACTTTATATACATGAATAATTCTATTAGGTAATCTACTACTGTTTTCAAAGAGAACCCAGCATGAAAAACACAGTGTGTTTTGAACTCTCCAAACTTAATGTAACTATTCTATTTTAAAAGTATAATCTAATGAATATGTAATTTAAATACAATTACATTTAAAATTTAATTATAAGCTTGCCGTTGAAGGATTTTGAGGAGAGTGCCTAAGGATATTCCAGTAACCTGGAAGACACTGTAAACCCAGTATGTTCAGTGCTAAGGAGCATTGTACGTAAACTTATCTGTAATGTTGAGTGGTACATTTACAGCATCTAAGCAAAATGAGATAAGTTAAAGAGTGTGTAAGGAAAAATATAGGCTTCCAACTACTTTAACAAGAACTAAAATCTCTGTACCTGCTCATTAAAGTGAATAAGAAAATAATAATATTTCTGTAAAAATTGAGACAAATCCAACTCCTCTTTTGGTGATCATAAAATGAACATGAAATTAAAGCTGAAATTTAACTCTCTTCCAAGAGAAAAATGCTACTGTAAAAGCAGGGGACTGTAAGAAAGTGGGTGATTAGACTATTCTCAATCAGAGTCTTGAGGCAGCAGTAGGTATATGTGTGTGTGTGTATAAATAACTTCCAAGCAGCCTAAACAAGAAAGGATCCGCAAGAACAAGGATGGATGTTGATAGCATGCACTGGAAACTCCAAATCAGGTCAGGAAGCACATGCTGATATTGAATCCATGAAACAGTAATGAAAGTGAAACAAATTATATTCTAATCAATGGTGTTGATCTTAAATAACTGTAAGCAGTACTTGGGGTTTGCTTATATACTTGTTTTCTGGATAATGCTATTTAAACAGATGATGCTGTTTTCACAGCTGTGCCAGGCTGGAATGGATGTCAGATGCTGTTTTGACAATTATATTTCTGGTGCAAAAGCAAGAAAGCTCAGAGCTGAAAACTATGAGAAAAAAGGAGTTTTTTTTCCTTGGGACTTACAAAGGGTGAAATCTTGGATTGCTTAAGGATGTTTTCCTCTGACTTACTTTTTAAGTGTTGATAATGCTGTTTCTCAAATGTTAATTTAATATGGAATTGAAATGGATGAAGTATTTGGTGATTCAGGGTATTTAAAAAATGATGTTTTTATAATGATCACATACATTGCCTGATCAGTCTGAAAATGGTATTACCTTGCATTACAAAAAGCTTGTTCTTTCCATAATGGTATTTTGATAGAGTCTGGATGGAATCAAATGGTTACTAGGGCATTAGCAAAGCAATGACATAAAATCTTTGTTTTCTATAGATGTTCATTATACCTTGAAGGCAAACAGACATGATATATTTATGTGTCTGTATATATATTTATATGTATATATACACTCATATATTTATATATACATATTTATATATCTGTGTGTGTGTGTGTATGTATATATGAAAATCACACTAAAAAATGGCATATCACTAGATATGCACATCCAGGAATTATAGATTATGCTTTCATTGTCATTCATTAATATCACACCTTGTCCTTTGACAATCACAAGCAATCTGTGGCATTTCTTTTAAATCCTCCATAGCACAGAATCTGACTCATATTTCTGGGACCAAATGGCATTTTCATTTTCCTCTGAGACACTCATTCAAGCATCCCTATAAATGGGCTCAGAATTTCTCTCCTCTCACAGGATCTGTGAGATGAGAACTCTGGAGACTGTCTATTGCAGCCCACTGCTCAAAGCAGGGCCCCCTATAGAGGATTGTTCAGGCTGCATTCAATCAAGTTCTCCAAAGATGGAGAATCTATGACCTCTCTGGCAGCCTGTTCTGGTGTTCGACTATCTACATGACTGTTTAAGAGGAATTTTCTGTAATTCCATTTGTACCACTCTTTGATGAATACCACTGAGAAGACTCTGAGCGCGTTGTCTTTTCTGTCCTTCATCAGGTTTTTACGCATGGATAAGATTCCTTCTGTGTCTTCTTGAGGATAAGCAATGTCAGATCTCTTAGCCTTTCCTCGCATATACTCCAGACCATTAATTGTATGTGTGGTTCTTCGCTGCGCTCACTCCAGTAGCTCCATGTCCCTTGTTCTGGGGAGCCCAGGGCAGGGCACAGCACTCCAGTTGTGATCTCAGCAGTGCTGAGTAGAGGGGAAGCATCACCTTCCTCAACCTGTTCACATGCTCTTCTAATGTAGCTCAGGATGATAACAGTCTTTTCTTCAAGAACACATTGCTGGCTCACCTTTTACAAGTAGAGAATATATGGGGTAGGGCATATAGAAGGTTTTCCTGTTTGGTTGTTTTTAAATGTTACTAATTTGGCCAAAGCAGCCTTGTTTGATCTCTTTGGCAAGTAAGGTAATGGCCCCTCCTGAAACTTTAGCCTTATTAAAAAGAGAGACATCTTCTAATCTTGTTGATTTGGCTGAAGTTTTCCCAGAAGATCTGTGATGTAGGGCTTTCGCAAATGACTGACAAGCAATGTGTATCCATTACTTTTCTCTCTATTCTTTGGTTACCATGCTGTTTAAAGAGTATGTAAAGGTTTGGAAATGTCACTGGAGTGTTGTGGTTAAATAGGTTACAACTATCCTACCAACAGCACTGTAAACTTCTCATACCTTCCAGTATTAAAAGCATGATCATGAGATAAGTATTGAGACTGGTGAGTAATAAAAATGAGAGCAAGGTCAAGCCCAGAGATCATTTTTATTAGCAGCTGACCTTGGTGTTGCTGTTTGGAGACTCATGCTTTACCATTAGGTGCTACCCAAATGTTACAGGGTTTTCTTTCTCCACTTTGAGAAAGATGATAAATGATTTCTATGATGTACTTGGCCAAGGAACAACAACAGAATCAGTGAAATAAGATTATGATCTCCTCCGTAATGTTGCTTCCCTAATCTGTCTAGTCAATGTGGCGGCATTCCTGAAAGTCCTTCACTGCACTAGCAGGTCAGCATGGTCATGAGTGAAGGGTGATGGCAGCAAAGCAGGAAGTTGCATTACAAAGAGGGAAAATAAATATTTTAAAAGTAAGATAAGGTTTTGTTTATATACCCAGGGAGAGAGCATTCATTTTAACAGTTTGGTTAGTGCAGTTATCTTGAACAGGCTATAAATCCAATCTATAAAAAAAATCGTATTTTTCCTCTCTCCTTATCATTTAAAACAGAACAATAAACCTATCCTGATGCTTCTTTAACTATCTCTAACTGTGTACAGTATATCTACAGTCTGACTGCCAGCCACAGATCAACACAGTTTGGCATAAAAAAATCTTCTGCTCCTCTTTACTGACATGTGAGGGGTCTTTCTCCCCACCACACTTCCCTTTCTCCTGTGTTTTACTGATTCTTGGATACTGCCTGCCGGTGGAGTTATGTGTCTGTCAATATTTGTGTTATGAACCCTCTATCTGGGAGTTCATAATTTATTTGTTGCCATTAGCCATCAGGACAGGCAGATCTTTTTCTTTCTTTTCTTAAGAAAATTGTCTATGGTAATGTATCCCTGTGACATTTTCAGCTTTGAACAAGATGCTTATATATTTTTGCCAAAATAAAACTAGATAGACTTAATAAATGCATGTGTGCGTGCATACAGTTAGCTTTTGTATATGCTTATATGTAAACAGGAACAAGAAGTAAATAAACACAATGGGGCTAGATTTTCTAAATTAAATGCCATTTCCTGAAGTTCTTTTAACAGACAAATCCTTTCCACATGAAGATGAATTCCAACATTACATTTAAGTAGGGAGCAGAATCTCATAGTTTGTACTGAGAAGCAAACAAACACTGCATTGGCATGAGAACAGCGGTTGGCTTATTATTTAACTTTTTTTCCCTAATCATAAAGATTTATGTGGCACAACGTTGTTGTTTTCGCTTGTAGATTGGCTTATATTTGCGTCCTTTAAGAACATTGTCTTACACTGTATCTCTAGGCAGTAAATGAGGACCTGGAAATACTCCTGTGTGAGAGGATAGGTTGCATTGCTGATATTACAGATTGTTCCTAAAATGCAATATATATGGAAACCATTAAAATCAGTTATTATAATTTGTATGATAGAAAGGGAATACTAAAAATCAGGTACTTGCTCATCAGCAGCAATTTAGAACCAAATCACTGTATGGATTAAGTGTTTTGCTCAGTTTAAGAGTAAGTAACTCTAGCTGTTAACTCTCCCACAACACTTTCCCTTTCATGCAGCAAAAAAAAGAAAGAGAAAGAGAAAGAGAAAATCAGTAGTTTATGATTCTTATGAAGAAAAAACAGCATCAGGTGATTCCTTTTATGACATTTTGTTCAACTCTGCAACATCCAGAAGCAACATTTCCTTTTAATTTCCAAAACAAACAGAAATTAACTTACTTACTTACCCCAAAAGGGTAAGTCTTGTGTCTGATAGAAGGTAATCTAATATTGCTCTCATTTTGTTAGCAATCATTTAGATATCTCTGATCATGACCTTGCTGCATCTACTTTATATCATCAACCAGGAATGTGTATTTTTGAATCTTCAGTAGGACTAGTCTTCTGAAGCTTAAAGCTTCAGAAACTGACAAGCAAAGTGAATTTTAAATGGAATTTTACTCTATTGTTACTGAATCTGAAAATGTATTTTTTAACTGAGTGATATCAATCAACAGGAATGCTTCTGTTAGGAGAATAATTCATGATCCAACAATATTATTACCAACAATTCGTAATGATGATGCCACGTCCTTTCTGCAATATTTTTTAAATGGGACAAAGGTTAGTTTAGCAATAATAAATAAAAAGCAAAGATCACTTTTTACAAACTGACCTGAATCGCTCAGTCAATTGCTGTTCAACTCGCATGTTATATTGCAGCCATGTGCAAAACAATACATGGGAGTACCACGATTCCAGGAGATGACTGTGAGATGGGGAACTCGGGACTGGGAAGCAGTGACTCTGTGAGAACTTTGGAGTGGCTGGAGAGATGGCTGGAGGGGTGGTGCTCTGATAAAGAGGGCCAAGGCTACCTTTCAGGCTATATAGGAAGTAATTCAGTGCAAAGATAATCTAGGATTTAGACAGATAGACTTGCATTAGGAAGCTTCATCTCCAGGAAGTTCAAGTCACTGAAGAGAAAGGTGACTCAAGTTCACCTGTTGTATCTATCCAGGTACATACAGTGAAGTGGAGACCTCATGCAGAAGGGGTGGACATCTCCATTTGAGTGACAAAAGCACAGCAAGCTTGAGTGTCTGGGAGCAGGTGATGAAAATGCTGTCTTCCATCATCGGGAATTTATCAGGGCAGTTATTAAAAACTTGCCTGGACTCTTAAATTTTGTCTGAAATAGATGTGGATTTTAATCTGCTTCCAGGGAAAATTCTATAAACTCTGTGTAGATTTCTAAACTCAGGAGTGATAATGATTCCTTCTCCTTTTCAGACCTTTGAATCTCTGATTCTTTGTGTTGATTCTTTGTCCTTCATGGGCCGTGGGTAACACGGTTACTTATGTTCCTCTCAACAAGGTCATTAGGCTTCCTGCTCTGCGCTAAGTCAAAGAGAACAGTTAAAACACAGTTTTTAAAGACAACTAACCACATGACCAAGAACAAGGTTTTGGCCTAATTGGCCAGAGATTTCCTTCAGCTTTTTCTGTCCTCCTTTGAAAACCCCAAAGCTGATCACATTTGGAAAAAAGATGCTGGATGAAGGAGAGTCAGTGAAGAAAGCAGAACATAGCTGTTGGGTCTTGTTTGTGTATTTGGCATAAAACTGACCGGCCATTTTTAGAAGGAAGGAATGCTCCCAGCATGTTTTTGATAGGGGCTGGTAGTTTATGATTTGTAGTGGAATAACTTGCACTGATGGTAACTTTACCCATCCTCCACACTTGGGCACATCATTGGCAATATTTATCCTTGATCACTTTATTCTCTGAGGTCAGTGTTGAGGCAAACCACAGAAAATCTAAATAATTAGTCTAACATTAGTTGACTGATTATGGAGGCACCTACCAGCAAAGCCAAAGAAAATCTATGCTCTTCAGAAACTGGGAAAATTTATGTAGATAATACATGTAGCTATTATGAATGTTGTTTTACACTTTCTGTCGTGGAACTTAACTTTTTGGGAAAGTATAAGCAGCTCATATTCAAAGAGGGAATTACAGATATCCATTTGAAATGTATAAATGCCTTTTGTTAAGATGTGTCTTGCTCTAGGAGCAATCTTGTTATTTTCTGTATGTTAATGTCCTTATTTCTTTATGGTACTGTAACTTTTCTGTAGCTTACTTTATTTTAAAGACACTATTTTTAATGGGAGGCATGTTAATAAGATCTTACACACCATTTACAGCCAATAATGTAAAATGATCATCTTAATATATACAATTTCCTTAAAATAGGTGTCACTATTCACGTATGTTAAATTAGGTGTATTAGGCTGCACTCCTGAAAACACTCTCAGCAATGATGAATTATCTGAGTAGCTCTTTCACTCTGCTGCTTCCTATTCTTATGTTTGTGTTAAATTTAGAGCAAATACAAAGCAAGGATAAGCCATACAAGTAATAGCTGCTTCTTGAGATAATGCTAAATCAATGTGAAAAACAAATATCGCTAGTCCTCTATATGCTGGAGAAAAATACGTGACACAAGTCACTTTACACAGTGTATGGTGTTTGCAGGTAGGCTGAAGAATACAGATTTTTTTCAAGTGGAAAAAATGTATGCAACAATAAGAGGCATATGCAATTCATAAAGGGTTATTTGATGTTTTTCTCCCTCTGTGATATTCTTTCTGCCTTAATTCTGCCATCCACCTTATGTTCAGATCAATACCATCTGGTCTTCAGAAAATTAGACTTGTACGAAGCCTGACTGCTTTTTCTTCACAAGTGGGTGAAACTCAAAATAAAAATGTCTTTCAATCCATAAGAGAAAGACAGGCCAAACTAGGCTTATAAAGGAAAAAAATCCATTTCATGCCTTTTAAAAGAGCCTTCGTTCTCGCAGTCATTGCCCAGGCACAATGTGGGGAGCTGCAGCCCTCTGCCACCATAATCCTCCTTTTTCTGATGACCAGTTTTCTTGCACATCAGCTGCTTTCTTTGTTTTAAAACTGGAAGCGTGATACTGCATCACTTTACCAAGCGGGATATTTTTGGAACAATTAACTTCCAGTGATGTAAGGGGCATGTGTGTAGTGTCCCGTTTGGGCTATTCCACTAGTTTAAAAGCACAGCAGTCAGGAGATGATTTATGAGCACAGGACTTCCTTTTTCCTCCAGAACATGATACTCACGCACACACTCCCAATTGTTCACTAGGGATTGGAATTTATAATTTATGGTTGTACTATTTCATTTTTTGTATTTGCCTCAAAAATGAAAATTGCCAAGGGCACTGCTTGAACTATTTTTTCCCCCAACTCTGACAATGAAGCAGCCTCTGCAATTGCTCTGGGATGCTGCAGTAATCCCACAAAGAGTAGCATTTATTGGGGAATTCATGCCCCCACAGCCCTTATAGCAGCCCAACAGATCCGGATTCTTAACATTAAAATACACTTCAGTGGTGCTTAGGATTGCTGTTCTTTGAAACAATTTACAACATTGATTCTCCCAATTAGAAGCAAGGGCATGCTCTTTCTTAAAAATAATAATAATTTTGCAAGATTTACATCTCAATACCCCACTTCTGGCTTACTCTGTTGTTCTAGTTTTATATGATGAAGTATTACGTTAAGTTCCCAAGAATAATTGGGTCCCTTCATTCATTTTTCACAAAAAAACACTATATTTTCTGGTGGCCTTCATAGATAGAACTGTGTGCTTTCTATATGATGAATGTACATAACTCTCATGCATTCTTACAGCTGTAAGTAACTCTCAGGTTTATGTGCTTATAAACAGCCTGCTGCTCTCTAAGAAATCCTTGCTAAATCTGTGACAAGAGGCAGAGCTCTGCTATTTCACATGGATCACTCAGAACATACAGCTGATGACCCAGGTGCTGTTAGACCCATTGAGTTTAGGATCCTGTTGTCACTGGAATCTGTGAAATAAGTCTGTCATAGAAGATCCACAGATCATTTGAATGTGATGGTGGTCACAAAGCTTTTAACTAACCTCTAAGACAAAATTAAGACAGAGGAAAAGCTTCTCCTGAACCCAGACATGGAGATTATTTAAATCCTGGCAGGGAGAAAAGCATCTCAAATTGGAGCCTGAGAAATTCTAATGTTGGTAGGAGCCCCCTCACATATGGATCTTTCATTGCCTTATTTCTAATTGTAACATCTCTCAGAAACATCAGAGGAACCTGATGAACCTGATGAACCACCTCTCATGCCTCTCTCCCCATGAATATGTGAAAGGCAGAAGTTTTACCAGCTTCCTGTGCAGCCTGGAGATGCACTAAAATTATAGAAATATACCAAATAATATCAATATATTAATGTATCACCCACAAGGACTCTGCCTCATTTTGCAGTCCCTGACAGACATCAGTATATTACAGTGTTGGTAAATTAATTATTATTTTTCAATACATAACAATTTAGAAGATGATCTGGAAAGTAATTTAAAGCAAATCAATGCAATGAATAACTCCTTTGCAAATGTCACTTTCTTTGTTCAAGAAATCTTTGTGAGGCTGTTCTTCCCCAAAATTAAACTACTAAAATTTCTAATTTTAGAAATAGAAAACAGTTTAGATGCGATGTTTTTCATTGTTTATATTGTCCTAAAATTTCTTGCTGGTTTGGAAAAGCAGTATTTGACCCTAGCTGAAGCAACTTTAAGTTGAAAATAATACGAATGTTTTCATGTATGTGAGGCCCATTCATACCTCTTGTATTGTTATTGTACTTCTACCTTAATAATTAACAGAACTTTATTTTGTCCATGCTTATGTATTTTTAAGAAACACCTGGTTTTATCAGACAGGTGCTGATTTGAGACTTGCTGTCTTAAGAAATCTTTTGTCCAGTGTTACTGGATATCATTGTTGTAATAGCCTGATGAGCTCTGTTAAGAAAAGATGGTTTTACCAAGATTAAAGATACCATGTTGGAAAAACATATTATTATTTTTGGATGTGTGACAGTTTTGGATATGATCTGGAAAGGAATTTAAAGCCCAGGAATATAAACTTATTGGCTTATCTGGTTACAAAGCTCCTCCTGGAGAACACATGATGCCCATAATGATGCCATGACATTCCAGCTTCTGTGGAACAGCTGATGGCTTGAAATGTCCAGGGCTCAGTCATGTTAGCGCTGCTTGATTTTTGAGATGCTTGGCAAAAGGAGAGAATTGGTAGCATTATATTATTGTTTTCAAAAATTAGAAAAATGTAGGTTAGATGGGCGTGATATTTATTCACAATCTAAACACACAAAAAACAATAAACTTCAGATATGCTTCTGACAGTTATGTACTTGGAATTCAGAATTCCATAGCTGTTACGAGTGTAAATTTCAGTATACTGTGATGTGTAAAATAAAAAGTGTCTTCTGTGTGGTACCAATCAGCAATAAACCTAGGTAGCTCAGATATTTTGAGCAGTTCTATACATAGGCATCCACTTAAGTATTTTTAGTACTAGCTGGCCTGTAATTTTAGTGAAATTGCAAACATAGTTTTGTTGTGATTTCATCCAACTCTAGCATCTGTGTTTGGTTGACTTAAATCACACTCATGTTTCTCAAATGAAACCACAGGCTATCTAAAGCCAGTTTATTAAAGTCTTTGTGTTCCCCCTATAAGCTTCTAAGCAACTTATGGAACACAAACTGAAAATAAAGTGGGGTTTCAAGCCAAGATTACTGCAGGATAGAAGCAAAGATTGGTCTTTTGTGGTTGTAAAATGACAGAATTTTTTTTCATAAAAGATAAAAGTGCAAATTTTTAAATATCAAAAAAATTCAAGGTCTCTGTTTTTTTGAAAGCACTTCCTATAAAAATGCTTAAAAGTACTTAAATGTCTGCTTTCAGCTTATACTGATGTTACATCTTATTGAAACTCTTTTGAAATTCCTATTTTGCCTCCCAAGCTACCCTGACACTTGCAAAAGCTTTATTCAAAGGGTAATACAAGTGGGACTTGTTACAACATGGTCGTAAAAGAATGATTGGAGATTTTGATGTTCGCTTTGAAAAGTCTTTGTTCTGGGTTTAGGAAATATATAAAGCTCTGGAAGAACTGTTTGGGGAATAGATGCCTATATACTGACTTTAGCGGTTGTTTTTTTAGAGTTTTATTTTTAACATGGGTTGCTTAAGTTACCTCATTTGTGGTCTGGCTCCCCAAATGGTTGTATCAGCAAGATGCTTCCTAGGCAAAGAATTACAGCAGAGGTGCAGGTACCAAAAAGCAGAAGCTCAGGAAATAACTATTTCTTAATAGAGCTGTGATGCCAGGCTGCCGTTTTAGTTTGGTTGTTTTTTTACTGTCTCAGTGTTCCTTGCTACTAGCCACCAAATTCTACTTTAGAGTATTGAGAGTAACGTTTACTCCAGGATTTAAAAGACTGGAGGGGGCCATTGTGGTGACCCCAGGTGGATGTCCTGCCTCACAAAAGCTGGAGATGGTGTTCCCTGAATCACACTTTTGACCTACATATATCTGATATTGGTTTCAAGATTTTGGACCACCACAAATAATCACATTTCTGCTCATTCAAGTGATTCATTACTCATTGTGTTTCAGTTCCAGCATGAACTGGACTATCATAACCCTCCAGTAAGTGGATTTCAGTATATCCTCTTCTGTTAGTTCTTTACAATCAGAAACCATTTATCCCTTACGAGCAAAATAGTCTTGAGCTGAGAAATTTTACTTAATTTATTGCCGATAAACACAAACTTCTTATGACTTTGAATATTGCAGGAAAAAAATATACAAATACGTAAACATCTATCCCTCCCCCTTCTCAATCTCAGCTTTTCATGTTTCGCATTTTAAAATTTTGGTATTTGCTCAGTCCAGCAAAGTTCCTGGGCAGGGCAGGAGGTTGGGGGTGGCTTTCAGCTGCCCTGTGTTGTGTACTGGTTTCTTTCTGCCATGCTCTGCAGAACAGTTTCCTGCTGCTGTACACATAAGGGTTTCTGCTGCTCTGTTCCTCCATGTCATGCTCTGCCATGGGTCACCCCGGGGCTGCAGTCCCTTCAGGGATGTAAGTACCCCCTTTTGGCATGACTGCCACCAAGAGTGTCTCCAGGAAATGGTGGCATCTGTTTTTTTTTTTCTTAAATGAGTTCTTATATATGTAAGTATATTCTTAAATCATCTCTAATGAGATATAGTCTTGGAGTACAGTGTTTGTCAGGTTTAGGTCCCCCACACACACGCACTTTTGCTTACATTGGTTCCAGAGCCAGCCACATCCATTTTTGACTGGCACAGAGCAGTATTCCTGCTTGCAGCTGCTGCCTCCGCTACCGCCAGCCTGTGGCTTCTGCCCCTTACGGATGTGCATGCACTAGTAAAGTCACTGCTGGTGATCATCCTGGGCAAATAAGTAGCTGAAACTACCTAAGTGTCTGCAGAAGGCCTCTTTTCCAAACAGCAGACTCCTCTGACACTTATTTTCAAAATTTTTAGATTTTCGTTTTTAAGGAAAGGACAGTTAATGTGACTTGTCAGAAATTATGTATTAATAATGCATACAGATGACTTCCTCTTTTTTTAGGTTCAAAAGTTTTCCTACTGCAAGTATTTTTATTAATGCTTTTGTGAGTAATGTTAGCTGAGAATGTTGTTCAGTGATTTACGTACAATTAGTGTTATGGCTTCTTTCAGAAAAAAAAATACGGTATTGCTTACGGGAACAGAAGTGACATTCTTTATTATTACCATTTTGTTTTTGCTGCCTGACCTAGAAGTCACACATAACAAGATTGCTGATCTATTGCCTTGGGCCTTACAAGTGGTATAAAGACAGTGTCTTGCACTGTAATTTCAGATGTGCGAATAATTAATGGCTACTATCTCTTCTATTTTACTTTATGAGAACCAAAGCAGGGAGATTAAGAGCGTCTCCCACTAGCCTTGTGAAACAGTGGATTCAAGTTAGAGCAGCTTTGCATAATATGAAGGCAATAGTCCTCTGAAAGAACATAGGAAATGTTTGTTTGCATTGAACTTCATTAGACAACTTGCAGTGAACTCAGTTAGCACTAAACATCAAATATGGGTAATGATTTTTCAGATATTCAGCAAACGAAAGCCATGCCAAATATGCTTCATCTGCTTGTGCAGGACCACCTCTATGTTAAATATCCCTAATTTAAAAATAACCTTTTCCCACTGGTTTGGGAAGTCCACAGGCTGTAGATTGCTGCATGGTGGTGAAGTATTGATGACATTATACACTTGCATCCTGTTCTGGTATTCCCTGGGAGTTTGCTACTGGAGAGAGGCCATTAGGTCCAAGAATGGGCCTTTGGCCTGACCTGGGAAGGTCTGCTCTCAAGTATCACTGGGGAGCTCAGTGTACACACATCCACAGAGCTCTGCGTTGAGAGGGAATTAGATGGAGGATATAAGTGAGTATTTATTGTGTGCTTCTGATTATCTGAATTTTCTCTCTTTGAGTCAGCTCGGTGCTCTTGGGGCAGAAGAGATGCAGTTTTTTCCTAGAGCCGTTTCAGTTAAATCAACAGAAATGAAATAGTTTCCTCCAGTGGCCTGTTGTCTCGTGTCCTGTACCAGTGTAATTGGCTGTCTGTAATTGTTGTCCAAGTTGAAATAGGTTTCCTGTCATATCCTGAGTTTATGTAGGTCAGTTGGTATCCCAGAGAAGTTGAACTGCACATGGACATGAAGCCAGTCTGCTTTACCTCTGATCTTCCTCATTTGCTTGCCTTGAAGATGAGCCCTGAGAAAGCTGGTTTAATCAGAGAGATGTCTTTTGAACTCTGGAGCCATGGAAGTAGAAGAACTAATAGCAATATATTTGGCGTTTGAATGCAGATTGCTTTGTGAAATTGCAGTTTTCTGCTGCATGTTCTTGTTGTTGCAGACAGGAGTTGTTGGATGGTATGTGCAGTCTCAGATACGTCTGTGAAACTTGGACAGCCTCTGACAGAACATAGCCTTAGTTTCAAATCAAGACTTCATGTGCTCATAAATAGCTGTCCAGATGGGGTATACACACAGCTGCACATGTGAAAAATACACCGCTTTACTTCCAAACCTTGGCTTTTGGCTTTTTGTTTTGGTGACTACAATGCCCTCCCATAAGGTTTTCCTGCTTCCTCCTGAATAGTGATACACATCTCAGGTGGAAATTATGCCATATTTTATTTGTCTTTAAAATAAATTTGCAAATATCATTAACCATGATCTGCGAGTAGCTGGATATAGAAGGAAACTTCAAGTTTTGTCTTTTAAGATCTTGATCAACATCTAATTAACAGAGGAATTCCTTTGAAGCAGTGGAACTAAATTTTCTATTAACTCACTTATAAGACCATCAACATCTAATCTTTTAATATATGTTTTTTTCGTGGGGGAAATAGTTCAGATTTATTCGGCTGTCTATTTTCCATTTTGATTTGCTACTATTAACTTGTATTTTAATTCTATTACAGTCTTTTTCTCCATGCTTTATCTTTGACTGTAACAGCATTTCACTGGGGTGGAATATTCCTCAATGGGCCTGAAAACAGGACTCTAATTTGTTACCAGGTAGAGAGACACTAGCAATCTCTGTTCTTTTTTGACAGTTTGAGAGATAAAGGGCTGCGAGTTTGCGCAATTACAAGTCCAAAGGTAATCATTAGATATCTGCATATGTGGCTTGTTGGTCTTATTCTACCTTTTGCCTGTAGTAATTTGCACACCTCCTTGTGTGCCAAAGCAGCAGCCAGAAGCCTTGTACGCACACATCAGGATCCAAGTAAATTACACTGAAAGCAATTAGATAACATTGTTAATGCAACTCACTTCAGCACAATTTCTTTGCTCCTCCCTGTATGATTAATCACAGCCAAATTGATGTTGCCAGCAATGATTAATTTACAAGTTCAGATGCAGAGTAAATGAGCTAGCAAAGCTGAGTTGGCATTGCCCCTCATTTAAGAAACTGCACAAGGGATCACAATTCACAGCTAACCCCCATGATCCATTACTGCACTTGCATAAAAATCGGCTGGGTTGAATAGCTGCCAAATTATTATTTATTATTTTGTAAGAGTTGCCTAAAAAAAAACATCCTTGGGTTTGTTTAACTAAATGAGGAGACGAAGAGGGTGAATCGGGCTTCTTCTGTGGAATCCCTCTGTAACTTGAATACTCATTCAGATAAAATGCAAATTCCAAGCCTTTGATTAGAGAATTGAAAATGAGGACCATATTCTTGTCAAATCTCCAAAGTTCTCTTTGAAATAAACTCTCAAAAGAATAGATGCTCTGCACTTAAAAGCTACATACACTTTAACAATAATAATAAATCCATTCTCTAGGAATTGCAGATAATTTCCTATATTGGACTTATGTTGGAAGTGCCATTTGTGTTAGTGTTTTATGTTGTTGCATATCACTGCAATATTTGAGCATCTTTCACATAAAATCAATAGCAGTAGTAGACTTGTGGGACTTCTGGAGATTCTTGCTCTACAATACACTAAGTAAAATACACTAATTTCTCTGTATGGGGTTTATCAGTGCAGAGAATATATTCCGAATTTGCTTTTGTCTTTTTGATACAGCAAAGTTTTAAGCAGATGACTAGTATGTTTAAGACGTGACTGATAACCTAATTTAAGCTCCTTTACTTAAAAAGGTCAGGAAAAAAAAAAATAGATGTAGTCTTCAGCAATTGGTATTTGCAGTTTCCTTTCACAGCAGAAGTGCTTATAAGGTTATAAAACTAAGGTTTTAGGAGGAGCAGGATCTGGAGAACTTTCAGCAGTATTTTCTTGTACTCAGAGCAAAACAGTTACTGATCCTCTCTGCCACAAATGAAGTATAAGGAAAAATGTCTCCTGATCCTGAGGGTCATGTATCCACAAGACATTTCTCATGGGAGACAATGCCACTTAACTGTGTCCTTGCAAATGCTCTCCTTAAATATGCCATTTAAGTGGCTCACATATTACCTGGGAGCCTTTTTCTATGCAAATACTGTGTCCTGTTGCATGGTGTGTGCCCGTTCGAACGCAAAGGGAGCGGTGCTCACAGGAATACTTAGCAAAGGCCTAGGATGGACTGAACTGTTGCACTGCAGAGATTCAGGAACCTAGTTAAAATAAAAACAAGAAAGGTTTTGGAAGGAGCTAGGACGAGAGCCATATGTCAGAAAAAAATCTTGCTCCTCAGGCTCCTCTTTTCCAAAATTGTCTGTGCAGACAATTGTATAATCTTTGGAGTAGGAGCTGCTACCTCCCAAGCCAGGTTCCTAACCACGGCGCTGAAGACCTGCTGTCTCTCTGGGACAGTGAATATATCCTCCCTTGCCTGAAGAGGAAGGGTAGGAAATACAAAGAGATGCCCGTGTGGGAAGAGCTGTAGCTTAGTGCTGGCGTTGGACCAAGTAGCTGACCCTGTATGTTTTTAATCTAGGTGAGTATCCAAACTCTCAGACTATTTGTTGTTTGGAGGATACAGAGGTCACACACAGGTTTTCTCCCTCTGTCTCTCTCTTTGACAAGTGCACTGTACTGACATACTTGATATTTATTCCAGTAGAGAAGCGAAAGACTACTTTAAACCCTAAAGCTGCATGGACTGGGAAAGCCACTTCCTACTTATCTCTAAATCTAAAGACAACTAGAATGTAGTTTTGTTAATTATCAGGAAATCAACCTGCAGAATGCTTGCCAACCTTCTGCTTTTAGTTAACCGACAGTGTGCTATGGTTGTAGATGTGGCTTTTCAATGCAGTCCTTCTATAGAGTGGCAAATGGATTAAATTAATTTTTAAAATGTCCCATAATAATCTAATCTGGATTGAAACCCGCAATTTGAGATGCAAACTAGTAGAAGCTCATTTAATTTAAAAACTGAACTTCCCTTCCCTGCTCAGCTATTGTTAATGAGTTACATGACTCACAGTAACCTTTAACCTTCTGTATAATTTTTTGTTGTTGAGCGTTGCTATGCTTGTTGCATTTCTAGTGTCCTAAAACTTGAAGCCCCCAGGAGATATAAAGCATTAGCTTTCATCTTGTGAAATTCCTCTGAAGTCTGCAGGGTTGTGCAGAGCAAGACCTTCACCAAGGTTTTTTTGGATGTTGTTAACACATTAAACTTTCAAGTTCTTTATTGTCACAGAAGTTTCCCTTTCTTGACTTATGTTTTGTTACAAAACTAAATGAGGAGATTTAATCCAAAATATGCTTCATTTTGTCTTGGTATAGGGTATGTGAGCTCATTCAAATTAAAAAAAGAAAAAAGAAAGAAAGTATTTGGAAACTCAGCCACACTATGAAAAACTTGGATATATACTGGCAAAACACGAGTCTCATAAACTCTTCATCCTTTTCGTGTGTACTACAGGAATAAAGAAATATTGTGTGAACCCTGAGCTGCTAATGCTAGCCTCCATTCCTTTGGAAAGAGGCACCATGTTGCTAAAGTAGTGAAGATTTTCTTTATTACCAGACTGAATTACAGGTGTATCGAAGCTGAGTGATGAGCTTGTGAAAAGCCAGCTGTGCCCAAGAACATCTGGATAATTTTAATAATAGAGAGCCAGGAAATGTACAGGTATTGCATGAATGTAAAAGAGCAGTTTATGCGCCTGTCTTGAAATGTTCCAACTGAAGATGCATCCCAAATAGCACAGTGAAAAAATGAGTTGAGACTATTGAAATTTGAGTCCTTGTTCAAGACCAAATTAATTTTCTGTGTTACTACGTGACACCTGGCTAAAAACCTGGAGCTTGCCAAGCGTCTAGTGACACTGTACAGGCTGTCCGTATAGACTGGGCAGCATAGTGGCCTTTGCATTCTCCATCTGTGTCTTTGGGTCTCCCGGTTCCTATTCCCAGGGCTTTTGGGGCTGGCACTTTGCAGAGTGCCAGTGCTGCCCTTTCCTTGGGACTGCAGCCTACTTTAAGGCTTCCAGTGCAAGCTGTTTGCAACCTGTTGTTCAGTGCAAGCTATCTGCAACCTAATGTTCAGATTAGGTATACTTGGTCATTTCCCACATCTTTTCTTTGCGTTCTGAATCTGAAGCAGATTTTATATGGATATATGGTGTTCTCTGTAACACTAAGACTGTGTAGTCTTATTAAGAATAGTTTATGAGGGGGCATGGTTGAACAGCAGGGAAAGATCCCTCAGAGACTTATAGTAGCATCCACTGAAAGAATGCAAGCTGCACTTTCCTTTGAAATAATGTGATTATAATAAACTTATTTTGCTTTAGAAATGTCCACTTTATGCACAAGAAGCATCACCACAAGTGGTTTCTGGTTCCTGCTTATTGGGCGCACCAAGCGAAAAAGCAAAAGATTATGTCCATAAAAAATATGCATTCTCCTATGGGCAGTTTGGGCTGTGATAAAGAACCTTCATTTTCTGATAATCTATGTGAGAATGACAAGTCTGGTTGTCATGTGATAAACTGCCCTGGGGTCTGCCATTACTATGCTGAGATTACTGTAACCTCTTCTGTAAACAGGGGGTTTCAGTCCAAAGTCCTATCAATCTGGCACTCTTCAAAGGCTTTAAATCCTATTTAAATTAAAACGGACTCATGATATTTCTCCCGAGATGCAAGTAAAATGTAATCATAAAAGAGCGAACTTCATTTCTGGATTTAGCAACCACCACACGAGTGGCCTTTTCTTGGGAGCTCAAGAAAGCTGACTACATGCTGGAGTTAGGCCAAGGATTAGTTTTTCATTTCTCTCTCTTTTTTTTTTTTTATTCCGCCATTTACAATACAGCAGCATGTCATACCTTTTCAGTTATCACAAGATTGCAGGAATGGTTCTGTGGAATAATTGTACAGAAAAGCTACTGAACTTGAAGGGGTGAGCATTCTTGCTTTTACATATGGGCAGTCCAGAATGCATGGATCTTTGTTTGTTTGTTTGTTTCCCAGGGAAAATGCTTTTCTTAGCTTAAGTATAAATTTGAGAGGAAATGCAGGCTATACCTTTTCAGTCTCGCTCTCAGACTTTGAAAACTTCCTGAATTGACACCTGTAGCAATAGGGAAGCTTTCTCTGTGTGCTTTTCCAATAATAATCAAGCAATATGGCTATTTCAAAGAGTGAGAGTCTGTAGTATTCAAAAACTTGCTACTCATGCAGTTTGTTCTTCAACATGTGACGATGCTATAATTCTGCTATTTGGGTCCACCTGGTCACCCTTACCTTTTCTGGCAAGCCAAGCAGGCTGGTCCAGTGGACATAAAGCAGTGTTTTGTTTCAGCTTGCACAGCCAGTACTCAATCCAGCACCCACAGTTGTCAGTGCTCACAATGATCTGTTGCTTTGTAGCCCAAGCTGCTTTCAGCTGGCAGTGCCTGTTCCTGGTACTCGGCAAAGTCCTACTTGTTTTGCAGCTTTGCAGCTGCAGCTGGTTTGAATATCATATGATTCCAGCAGCCCATATGGAAATGACATGTAGACTTCTGAGGACCTTCCATCCCGACAGTGATGCTGATTGTCTTTTGTTTCTGTCACAGAAAATATTTATGTCATTAAAATAATCTAATGGGTACACTCTATTGGAGACTGACTTGCAAGACTGTTTATAGAAACCTGTTAAATTCTAGTTTCCTTTTCTTCCTGTATATTACCAAAATCAGCTATGTTTTCAGTCTCACCAAGTTATTATAATCTCCTTTATTTAACCGGGGAGATATTCTTATAGTTCTATATAATCAAAGGTTGATTTTTTTTTTTTGAATTTAGATAAATATTTAAACAGTATTTAATTTAAGTAACTATTACTAAAACAAACCGTCACACTTCCGTTACCTACTGCAGTAAAACCTTTTCTTTTAAGTTCAGTGTCAGTTCAGGTGAAACTTCAGGTTAACTCCTGTAGTGTCTTTTTTCTTGGTGCAACCCCAAAGAAAAATCTGTTCACACAATTTTCTCTGTGAGATTGTATAAATATAAGGAAAACATAACAGTAAACACATGGATGGTGAGTAATGTAACAAGATGCATGGTATCGTGCACAACAGAGCAATGCAAGCCTTGAGGGTTTGGAAAACTAAAGACCATTTGATGCACTTTACAGATGTGTGAGTTTTGTACTCTGCTGGCTGGCATAGTATTTTAAATAATAAACAGTGGTCATAATCCTTGGACATGGTTTAAATCAAGTCATCTAAGGACTTGCATGCAGGCTTTTACGGAAAGGAGTAAAGATGTGATTTCAGAATGAACTCACTGTGTTTGAAAATCTTTATTTATTTGTTTCCTCCATCAACAGTCTTAATTTCATATTTAAATGGTAATATTAAAGAGACGGGGAAAATTTCCTCAGTTACTCGTGCAGAACTTTTCTCATATGAAGTTTCATCAGCCCTGCTGTGTTTGTTGTGTTTGGCATTTAAGTCCTCACTGATGCTAATGAACCTTATATCTTACTAATTTAGTTAGTTATCTGTACTGGGAGTATTTGGAGGTATTATTTCAACCAAGGCGAGTTCTTTTCTCAAACAAATGTTGCCAAATCTGTAAAGATCCTGGAAGAGTTTGAAATTCACATTTTTAAGCCTGTACTATTTGATAGAAATAGAGCAATGGACTCTGACAGTGAGTGTAGCAGATGTTTGTTACTGGTCTCCCACTAGATGTCTAGAGAAACTGAAGGAGAAGGGACCTGAGAACCTGAATAAATCCCATTTGGTAGTCAACAGCATGAGCATTTTTATAGAAATTATTTAGTTCTGTCCTTAAGGAAACAGGAAGGTGCTTTTCTAATTAGCTGGCTAATATGTATGTCATACCAGCACTTAAATTAATATTGTACTATCTTGAATCTTTTGTTTTCCTGTCATCCTTACCAGCAAACTTTTCCTAGAAAAACTTTTCTTTAAAAATCTTCTATATCAGGATTCTCAAAAGACTAATTGTGACCTATTTACATTCAGGCATTACTTCTTCCTCTCAGATCTGACTTAGTTTTCATAAACCTCCTGGCATCCTGCTTCCTCTTAGGGGGCTTCAGAAAGGATGAACTCATAAAACTAATTCATAAAAACAAAAGCCCTCCTAGGGTTGCACATGCCAAGTCCTGAAGAAATGTGTAAGCCAGTGGCTTCTAGTGAAGAGAGAGATGGTCAGAGGATGGATTGCTCTCATCTGCCCTATTTTTACAGACTTGCCAGCTACTGTAGCCCTTGCATGAGGAAAAGAGTCTAGATAGGGAGAGACATCAGGCTTGACATGATACATCTGTTTTTATGCTGCTAAAACTCCTTTATTTATGAGATTCTTAGTTTTCAGTTTCTGAATTTTCACTCCTCACCTGCCAGGCTAAAAAGTTCTTGATCGGTAATTTGGTAAAGCAAGTTCTTGATAGCTTCAGCACAAGTATGCCCGATTAATACAGGTTCCCATCCACAGGAGGCCTTGTAATATGCTACCGTTCCCCTGGCGTGCGTATGAGGAGGAGGTTGTTGATCCCGTGTTTCAGGTGGGTGGGCAAGAATTTGAAACCAAGAAGAGGCCAAGCTGTGCTTGGGTTAGCAGCCAAGGTGAGTTCCATCACTCTCTTCCTTGGCAGCAGAACCAGGCTACACCTGACCAGGTGTAAATCTAATACTCTTGTGGTACCCAGTCAGTCCATAGCTCCACAAGTCTGTCAGGCTGGGGGCTTTTTACAGTGGGAGAGTAGGTGTCCTTTAAAGTCAGGTCTGTGGTTTCAGCTTTTCTGTTTTCCTCCTGTTCTTTCCCTGTAGAAGACATGGGGGAAAAAAAAAAAAAAAAAAAAGCCAATGGGCAAGTATCACCTTTCAAAATCTTTCTAAATGCTGCTACCAGTGCAGTCTAGGGGAAAGAATGAAAAACATGTGTTTAAACTTATCCATTGCCCGTGAAAATAATAAACAAGTAAAAATGATTTGTCTTTTCTAGTGTTTGGCTTTCTGTCTTGTGAATTTTGCTCATAGCAACAAATGGTTTTGACATAATTCACTTTAGACTTTCTTTTTTTTTAGATATTTTATATTATATGTTCAGGCCAAAGCTGTAGCTCCTATAACCAAGCTGAAATATCTTATAGCCAAACCTAGATGCTGTCTTTGAGTTATGCGTAGGGCAGCACCACTGCACCTGTACCTATAGTGGTGGAAGAAAACTTCTTTCTGATGAATCAAAGCATTCCTCTTTTAGGGAGATGGGAGAGGGATTGAAAATAAGAGAACCAGAATCCTTTTTCTCACTATTTATTTTTGTCTTGACTCTTAGGCAAGGTTCTCAGGAACCTGCAGCCCTTGCCAAAATACAGTTCAGGCTCCTTGCCAGCATCACTTAAATTGCTAGAAGGCTGAGGGTTCGAGGAAGCAAACAGAGCACAAGAGAAAAACAAAAGTCATGGAAGAAACAAAGGTCTGAAAGTTAAATAATTTGTTATTGACCAACCTCTATTGAATTCTGCTTAAAAAAAAAAAAAAAAACTCCAAAAATGGTGTTCAGAAACAAGCCCAGCACTAATAGGCAAAGAAGAACAGTGACTTTTTTCCCCTGGTTCCTGCTATCCTGTCTCCGCCCCAGTGCCCTAGGCCCGCAGGAGCAGCCCGCAACACTGGCACCCCGAGAGGCTCCTCAGCGCGTGCAGCCCAGCTAGGCCTGGCAAACGCTGCTGACATTTGGCTTCGCGTGCAGCGGAGGAGGAGGAGGCCCCGCACGTATCCCGTTCTCGGAAAGCGCTTGGCCTGCTTTTGTGTGTGTGCGAGGAACAACAAGAATGCCACGTTAGTGAACCGGCATCTGTCAAGCCGGCATCTGAAAACTGTTACTGAATCTTACGTGGTGCCCTTTGTTTTCTGCAAGCCAATAATTAAATCTAATAGTAGCAACCAATAGCTGCACAAAAGCGAATGAATAGATTTTAACTATGACTCCAGAGAAGCAAAAAGAATGAAAGAGAGGCCATATGTGTCGTATATTCGTTGTTACAGCTTGCGCTGATTAAAAACGTGTTTGTCGTATTATACATCATTGTACTGTAGTTGTAGTAAATGTTCCTTGTAATGCATTTTCAAGTACAAAAATTGCTTCAGAAAAGAGCATTTAGGAAACTAATTCTATTGAAACCAATGAAGTGTTGACACATTGCCTGATGTGGATTTGTTTAAGGAGGCATATTTTAGGTTATAAAAGTACAGTCCTTAAGGCAAAAGAAAAAAAAAAAAAAAAAAAGGTGGTTGCTTGGTATAGTGACTGCGTGAACACTGCAACAGTATGTTCAGCAAGAAACCCCTCATTAATCCTTTCCTGTAATTCTACCCTATTCACCTTCTCCCCAGCCTGGCTCAATAGGATTTAAAACCTGCTGTCAGCACAGTAACTAACCCAGAACCCATTCATTACTCAGTCAAGGCATTTGAAATGTTTGCTGATTCGGCCATGAATAGGAACACAGTGCAAATCTGGGCCGAGGAGAGCTTTCCCTCCACCCCCCTCCCTCGTCAGTGTAATTGCTGCTGCGTGGGATGTGCTGGAGCATTGCGAACCGTGGAGCGGGGGCTGACGCCCTCATCCTTTCGCTCCGCTCTGGCGTTTCATGGAGCGAGAGGAAACCGCAGGGTTTGCAGCTAGGCAGAACTGCAATTAAAAGCTGCTGCTTCGCCACAACCCAGGGCACTGGCACACGGGGCAAGCTCCTCCATTAGGGTTAAGCGGGGGAAAGCAGGCGGCCTCCTGTGTGCTGAAACGGCCTCCAGCATGGTTCAAAGAGGCCGTTTGCTGGAGGAAGAGACGGTGGGTTCAGCAACTCAGCTGCCACCAGCAAGCTGCACGCTGCAGTTCTGTAGGGCCTCAGCTGAACAGCAATTTGTAGGGAATTTATGCAGCCCCTAGGTGAGCGCGGACTCCGAGAGCGGTCTCTGCTTGCTCAGGGCGCAGCAGTGTGGCTGTGAGCGCAGTGCCGGGCTGGCCCTTACACAGGGGAGCGCGTGCATTTTGGGCATTCGCCCGGTGCACTCACGCTGCGGCTCGCTGGCTACGAGCAAGGCAGCGGGAGACACTTGGACATCTGTGATGAAGCGCAGAGGGCTGCTTCTTTTGGCAGCGCCGTGCTGGTTTTTTGTACGAATCCTGCATCGCAAGTGAGGGTCTTTTTAAAGAGGTGAAAGCTTGTGCTGTCTGGTGCTTTGCCACTGGGAGTTAGGCGTGAGGCACAAAGGTTCCATTCCTACTTTCAGGCAAATACAGAGCTTACTGAGAGGAGGGCTCTCTCAGTAGTTTGACTAAGCTCTGTGACTCCTTTCTCATTCCTCACTCTGCTCCTTCCCTCTCCTTCCCCCGCGCTGCCTCAGGTGATTTTCCTATTACAGGGTTCTGTCTGCACACCTTATCTGAGTCGATGGCCCCACACACAGTGATGCCCACGCATGCAAAGCTGCGCACAGCCCCTGTCTGCTTCGTACATGCTGCCTGCAGCAGTCGCTCAAGCAAACCACCCTGAGCTGCGCATCACGGAGACAAGGCAACACATCCATGCCTGCCAGTAGACCAGATAAATCACGGGCGTAATTCCACTTGCTGCTCCGGGCCAGGTGTGACTGAGCATGTGAGAGCCTCTTTGCGCATAGTGCAAAATCACAATTCTCAGCTGCGCAAATAGGTGCAACCGTGAGATTGGCAGCGCTGTGTTACCTTGCATGCCTGGCAGTGGGTGCTTTTGGCTGCAGAGACGCTTGTCCCTGTTGAGGCTGGGGGCTGGACTGTGCTTTCATAAATCTCTCCCTCTCTGGCAAGTGTGAAAGAGATTTCTGGCAAACCTGCCCAGTTAAAGCCGTCCTAGCTTGCAGGGCAAAAGAGGCATTACTTCCGTTAATTATTATTGTCAAGCCTCATTCTAAGAGGTTTTTACACCGCGGTTTAGGGTTTCATGCTGATCCAGTTGACATAGCTTGGATCAATTTGACCCGCTACTGCAGTAGTTCTCCTTTGATCCAGAGCAGTTTGTAATTTGACCCATTCAGATGACTTTCTTATAATAGCCCGAGCAAGACAAAACCAAATCAACTCCATTTATCTTAATGGGCTTTTTTCAGACATGAGGCCTTGCCGATCTTTTGTACAGAAGAAAAAGGAATCTGTGTATCTGATAGGCTTTGAAATACCATCTGGTGTTTAATGTTATTGTGCTCTGTTCTCATAGTGGTGTGCTGAATCATATCTTAAAAGTTCAACAAGCATTCACTCGCAGCCCCCATTCAATGCGCCTGTGTCATTACTAAAGATTCGGATTTACAAAATGCAGCCTGCAAACAAAGCAGATTTTGCAGACGCCTCTCCCTGAGGCTCCACTAGAGGAGAGGAGCTTTCAAGTGTGAGGTCTGCTTGTCATACATCTTCAGCGGCCATTTGGATGTATAGGGCTCCTGCTTAACCTCCCAAATTATTGTCTGAGAGGTGCTTGGAGGTGTTGCAGGGATGGGAAGAGGTTTTGGCAGACATGGCAAATCTCCTCGAAGATGAGGTTTTGACAGCCTGCCTATTTTTAGGTGGAGCCTTGCTAAACAAAATTTCCAAATACTCTGTCCCCCCCTCACCTTGAAATAGTGTTCCAACTTTTTCAAATTTATTTCACAGTGTTTCATTGAAAATAAGGGAAAAGACAAAGGTGTTTTTTTGCTGCTGTTCTTGTTTTTTGTTCTTTTCTTGTTAGCTGAATAAGATTGTGTTGTACAGAAAGAATGGGAAAGCAGCTCTCCCTCTCTGAAGTTAGATTATCCGCCAACAGGTGACCTATAGACCAGGTGATGTGATAGAAAGCATATGTGTCTTTAAATGCTATTCCCCAATTCTCCCCCCTCCCCTTTTTCTTTTTATTATTTTTGCTTGGCAATCTCTGGATTAAATCTGGGCTTCCTTGAAGTCTGTGGCAAAGCTCCCAGTGACTTCAATGGGGTCAGGATTTCACCTTCTGTGTATTTAGTTTTCCACTCGGTTTACTCTGAGCTCCATTTTTCTTTGCAATTTTTTTTTCTGTGCCCTGTGTCTGCTCCTTCCATTCTTCCCTTCCATTCCCTTCCCTTCCCCCACCTTTGCAGAAGAACAATGTGAACCAGAGTACTTCAGGGATAAATTTCCTACCCACCATCTCCAAGAAGTTATTTCACAAGCCGCCACCCCAGCTTCTCATTCCACTCCCTATGGTTGTTATAGAAATACATGCCTGTAGTATTTCTGTCATTGTAGGTATGGTCTCCCAGGATTTTCCATGTAAATAGACTTGAGTGTGTATTAATAACTTTAATATCAAATTCAAACACATACCACCCCCCCCCCAAAAAAAAAGCCTTTGTATTTGGTTATATTATTAGGTTTACAAATACTAACACTCTTTGTGTAGAAAATAATCAGATAATCTTTCAACAGATACCCTAATTCATCTTGTGCTTACAGCTTATATGGGGAAAAAAATCAAAAAACGCATGGTATTCCATTTTTATTTAATAATGGTTGGAATGCTTTTGTATGAGCCACAACAGTGGAGCATTTTTGCATAATATTCACAAACTCGCTATTTCCCCCCAAATGCATTTTTATTTTTATACCTCAGCGAGCAGCTCCGAGTAAATGATCCATCCTCGACGCGCTGTGTATACAGAGCTGAGCTCTGCCTTTGATTGTTGTTTTAATAAACTGGAAGCCTGCCAGCCTTCTCCGGGAGGACGAAGAGAGCTTTAACGATAGCACTGTGAATCTAGTCCTTGTTTGGTCTTAGACTAAATTTAACCCTCTACAGTCATTTTTGCCTACCAAAAGGGCTACTGCTTGGGCTAGTTGCAAAGCACCAGATAAGAAATGTGGTGATCTGGGAGCAAGAAACTTTCACGACTGCCGAATGTGGTATGCAAACATTGTGTGTTTTAAATCCTTACAGCACTTAGAGGAGGGTTGATTAATGAGTTTGTTATCTATCAAAACGCTTTAGTTTGTGTTATCTATCAAAATGCTTCTCTCCTGCTGCCTAGCGCAGGACAGGATTTATGGTAAAGAAAAACCTGCCATCCGTCCATACTACCTAAATCCATCAGCTCCACACATCCATGCAAATAATGTTAAATGATAGATCTGTAGCGATCAGAAAATAATAAAAAAAAAAGGCAGGATGGGGAGAGCATTTGAACACCAAAATGGAGTGCTCTTAAAAACACAGACTTGAAATTATTTCCTTCCAGCCTCTTGAGCTATCGTTTTATTCCTAGCATTACTTTTTTAAAATAAAATAATAAACCACTAGCGATCGAGTGTTTTTTTTTTTTTAGTAATGCACTGAGATATAGATACAGGTATATATTCCAGAGAATTACAGGGGATAACTGTATATATATATATTTATATAGTTTTTTATATATAGTTATATGTAGTTCTCTGGAACTCATCTGCAGTATATCTGGAAAGGGTCATAGATTTTGTTGCAGAGAACTCGTAATTGTTCTGCTTTGTTCTGCAGCTCTTCAGCTTTGATAGAGAAACCCGCCTGCACTTTGCACAAAACACACTTCTTTCCATCTGTCAGGCAGGGAATTCTCTGTTAAAAAAAAAAAAAAAAAAAAATGCAGAAAGAGGAAAGGAACATATGGCCTGTCCTACTCCTCCCACCCCCCTCCCCCTGTTGTCTTCTGATTGCTCTCTCTGATGCATTTACATTTTTTAATCAATTCGTATAATGTTTTATCAATCTTTGCATACTAGCTAGGGACTGCAGACGTGCCAGTTTCTGCCACGCCGTGAATGCTGCAGCGCGGTGATTGCATGAACAGAGGGGCCTCTTTTGTGTTCCCTACCTGCCTGGCGGGGGACCATCGGCCTTGTCCCTTCTATTCCACACTCGATTCAGCCTTCCTGCATGTGAGATTTACAGGAGCATCAAATGGGCCTAATGGCACAGTTGTAATATCCTAATATCCTCCTAATATTTTTCACATTAGAGCCAACAGACTTTTCTGGGAGATAACATATGTTTTTGATTATTAGGGTGGTGGTAAATTGCTGAGTGCTGTTCAGATTTCCCCTTATGTAGAAGGCTGGCTTTGCCAATCCTACGCCAACCTTGAGTTTGTCAGTGAGATCAGCAGCAGAAACTTGATAAATTCATGTCTCTGCCCCTTTGCTATGTTCACTTGCATCATTGCCAAGTTATCAACCAACACCCATGAAAAGTTCATTACTGAATTGACAGCTTGATTGTTTTGTCAGTCCCACATACAAACACAAGCAACAACTTCCTCAGGAAGACAAAAATGTGTTTATTTTCTCCAAGATGTTCTCAGTTAATCAAATTAAGGGCACCCAAAAATGATGTCCTTCCAACCACCTTGCACAAGGTGCAAGTGCTTCAGTCATTACTAAAGCCAGTGCAAGTTCTGTGTTCAGAAGATTTATGCTATTATATCACTATATTCAAGTGACCACCAGAATTTTATTGGTTATTTAACGTAATTGACCTATTATATCTCCAGATCTTGTCAATCATTAGGAAGTTCAGATTTCTGAAGTGTTGGGAGCAACACCCTGACCCAGATTCCAGATGTGCCAATCAAGGCCGATGCTCCCCTGCATTTACTACTCTATAAAGAGCTTGTTGAGGTCTTTGTAATCAGTTAAGTCAAGGCTTACCTTTGGGGTTTTGAAGGGAAGGAGGAAAGGTGGGTGGTTCCTTCATTAAAGAGGAAATGACGTATTAGAAATAATCTAATGTATTAGCTTGCAGAAATATATAATTCTTACCATGGCACTCATGTTATCAAATGCAGAGAAACAGTCAAAGATCAGAAAGAAAAAAAATGTAGAATTTCAACATTACTTCGTGTCCCTTTCAATCCTGACCACTGCATGGTCTTGAACAAATGTAAAAAACAGAAGCCAAAGCCTAGTAACGAGCATTTTGCTTTCAACCCACTTGTGAACAAGTTAGTCAAGCCTGACACTGAAAGTAATTTAATTAAATCTACCCAGTCTTGTCTGCTTTCTCAAATGTGTAATAAAGAGGATGAAATGATATTCTTAGCTGTACTTGTTTTCTAAGGTGGAAAGCATAAAAGTTCAGAGTGATGAATTATGTTATGATAGCAATATTTTTATTAAAGGAGATTTATGTGCTGTTGCTGTTCTCTCCCATGCCCTGCTGATAGCAATTGCATTCTCTTCCAACATTCCTCCTCCTCCACTTTCCGTACTCAGTCATTATCAAATGCCTTCATCTTGTTTAAATAACATGGTGCTTAACCTCTGTTTGATGTAGGGAATGTAAGGTTGCTGAAATTACAACCAGGAGGATATGAGAGTGTGTATGGATATGCCTTTAACTTAAAAATTATTCACTCAAGTAACTGAGTTTGGAGTCAGGTAAACTTATGGCAAACATTTTGCTTGAAAGTTCTGATCAAATTAATACTAATTGACACAATATATTAGAGCTGATGTATATAATATTACTAATACTGTTTTGTTAGGGCAAAATGACATCTAAAATAAGGACTTTTTCTGAGTCAAAAGCACATTTAGATCTTTCAGATTAAAAAATGCGTCTTGTGCACATAGCAGGTAGGAAAGGTACATGAAAATGCAGAAATACACGGAGATGCTTGCCTTGGCCCAATGGGCTAGTGACTATTCTGGAGAGCAAAGCCTTTGGTGGACCTCCATCCCCTGGTGCAGGATGGTTGGGATGGTCAGGTGGGAGACCTGTTGCAAGGAGGACTCTCATTCCCCTGTTCCCATATAATGAGGGTGCAGGGCATTGGGTGCTGCTTGAAGGAGGGAGGGGGTTGTAGGTCCCTTAAAGGTCCCTTTCCTCCAGCAGATCTCCCTTGTCTTAAGTGAATAACCTTTTGAGCCACTTTTAGTGGAGGTGGGACAGTTTAATCAAAAGTCATGAAGAATCTGAGTTGGGACCTTCGACATTATAGAGGGCTGGATGGAGATGGAAAGAATCAAATAGCCTGGATAGGATAGTCGATTCCCTTCTTAAGAGGGAAAGAAAGGAACTGAGCTATGCAGCAGAGATGAAGGTGCCTTGGCAGTGCACATTAGATGAAGACTGGGTTCTGCTTTATTTGTATTCTCATATTAGAGTGTTCTAGTTTTGCAGAGCTAGAGTGTAGTTCATTTTGCAAACAGGTTTGGTGGAGTTTTTGTTCAGCAAAGAGCATGAAACACAAAGGTAGTTCAAGGACCAGTTGCAGTTACTATTCAAAAGTTGGTGAGGCTACAACTTGCTGTATTCTCAAAGGAAAGATTTCACTGCAAAGGCAGCAGAGAAACAATGCACTTACATGGCTTTTACTCTCCTCCTAAATGTCCTGATGTGCAGGAATGACCATCACTCTTGACACTGGGAGGGACCACCAGGTCCTACCTTGCTGGTACCACTTAGCCTTACAAAATATGTGTGTGAATGTGTGTATACATGCCTATAGCTGTGGCTAATGCACCTGGAAGACTTTGCTCCTGCCAGTTAGAACTGGATGCCTCTCAGAAGTCCCTCTTGAATGAGCGCTGGGACCTCGGATTGCTATGCTGAGGCCTTCCTTCTGCTGTATGTAATCCGTGATATTCAGTAATTCACTAAAGTCTTCATTACAGCTGGCAAGTCATGTGAGGTTAGAGAAGACCAAGAGGTTTCTTGGAAAGATGCTAGTGTCAAGCTGTCACACAAAGTGGGGCTGCACAGCTTGTGAATCCTGGCTGCCTGGTTCACATTGTCCCTACACGCTGTCCTGTAGTGTTGGTGCCACTGTCCCTCTTCACTGTGCTTCACAGGGAGACACAGACCTGCCTTTTGTTGTCTGCCACATGTGTGAGATGGAAATCATAGCAGATGCAATAAGCAACAAAGATACTTGTCTCTATTTCATGTTCCACTTCATCTTGCTTTCCAGAACTATGTATTTTCTGCTTATGCTCACTGGGTTGCCTGTCACTTTGGTGACTGCACAACTGGGAAGAATCCTCATTCTTTGCTTTCTTGGTTCATCATGACAATGACTGCTCTTTACAGGAATAAAATTTGGCCTCTCCTCTTCTGGGCTGAAGAACATTTGAAAGGAATAAATTAGACCATTTTGGTCTGATTGAGCTTACACCAGTTCTACATGCCGTAACAGTTTGAGTGCAACAGCTATAATTATTACCCATTCCTCTACAACATGCTTCATTTGCAAATTAGTAAAACTAATTTGATAGAAATAGAGAGCTGTAACATTATATTAGCAAGTGACATGTAGCTGTTATTTTGCAAGCAAGCACTGTAGTCATGTTTTATACGGGTATTTCCAGCAAGCAGCAATCATGCAATCATACATGGCTTGATAAAGACTTTATCCACTTATACTTTACTATTTATATTGAGCTGTTTTGAAATTTTAAGTTTGAGCTTAGTATGTAAGCTATTTTAAATAATTTATAATGGGCTTAAATAATTAATCACGCGAAAGATACTTTTGTCTCAGACAGAGGCTGAATCTGTTTACATTCCATAGTGCTTGAGGAAAGATGGTAGCTGCCTTTGAATTACTACAGTGATTGGTTCTGGTGACTTGCAGGAAGTTTCATGGAAGACAAGAGTATTTAAAAGCCTCCCTCTCCACGCCCACCCCAAACTGCCCCCATGTAAATGTGAAAACTGAGCAATACATTCACCTAGTCTCATTTTTCCTCCATGGACTCAATCTGTTTCAATAGCTGCTGAGCTTAATTGCCTCTTTCCCTTATAATTATTTACTATTTGCAGAAATTGATCTGAATTAGTTCATATGTACACTACTGTTTACAAAATGGCTATTACGCAAGTTTCAGAAACCACACAGGCAAAAACATTTGTGCAAAATAAAAGGTATTTGAGCTCGATTGTCAGTGTGCCATTCATGTACTAATATTTTCTTACTTTCCTGGTGTTTTTCTTTAAAAAAATATTAGTTACACATCCACTAAAAATAGTGAAAAATCCCAAGAATGTGTCATATTTTCCACTATAGTAAAGGCTGTCAGGATTTAGACTTTCTTCATCTTACGTTTCTTATCAGGGTTCTAAAATGACTTTAGTTTATATCAGCTGTTCTCTCAAGCATTACAAGGAATTCACATATGTGCTTGCATTAGTTATTTTGGATTGTGTCATTTTTAATGATACTTTGACATATGTTGACAATAATATTCAACAAGATGAGCCAAACATACCCAATTTCATGAGAAATAAAAAGTAAAGATAGCATTCGTAATCTGAAAATAAACCAAATGTAATGGGGTAATGTGTAATTAAAATGTTTTGCACATTTGTGTTTCTCTTCCCTTGCTGTATGGTGACTATATCTAAGAGACATGCCAGTCTAGTGTTCATAATGAGTTTTGAAATTAATTCTACCTTACTGAAAGTATTTCTTTTATCACATTTCCCATAATTTGAAACATCCATTCTCTCACAATATGTATATGCCTATGATTTACTGTAACCTTAAAGATACAGTAGCACAATGGAGGAATTATTCTGTTGCTTGACTTAGTATGAGACATGTTTTGAATAAATACATGATCCTCTGCCATTTATCATTTGTTTTAAAGGTAGAGCAGAAGAGGACCAGCTTAAAAGACTGATCAGCAGCATTCTTCACGTTAAGCCAGCTGTACTCCTTACAATGACAGTAACGTCTGTGTTGAAGGCACTGGACCTTGACTGTTGACCTGATGCAAGGATAATAGGTATGTTTTTAATCATGATTTACTTGTCTTTCCCAGCTGAATGGGCTCTAAAATGATGTGTCAATATTGTTCCCGATAAGGACAGAATTAGCACAACCTCCCTTTGTGATCTTACACTCCGAACAAATAAACCATCCATATTTTGTCCCTTCTCTGGGCAGTAGCTGTATATTCTTTCTACATGCAAAGTACAAATTCAGTGTTCTTTTGTCTATAAGAACAATTATAGAGAAAACCTGGAGGACTGCCAAATTCCTGCTAATTGGGAAGGGAGAGGAACCTTCTCTAACTCAGATGGGTAATAGAAGGTAACTTTCATTCCCTTCAGCTATAAATATTTATGAAATTGTCTCATAAGAAGAAAGGTGAGAGTGGAGGGAGAAGGCCTTCATAGTTTGTAAGAATTCTTTTGAAGTTTGAAAAGATAGGTCCTGTTATATGATACCCCAGCACTGATGCCCCTGATGAAAATGATCTTATGATGCAGGATACAATTTCTGCAGGGGTCTGTTGGATGCAATTCACAACAGTCTGGAAACACCCTATAAATCCTGTCATTAAAACCAGCTGGGACTTATTAGTAGAGCAATTGTGAAGGAGAATTCACCTTCAATAAGGATGAAGGAGGAATTGTCAGGATTGCCTACAGGGACTGTCTACCTAAGCTTGTTGTATGAAACATCTCCACCCCTCTGCTTTCTATTTTCCATTTCAGTGGTACTGAAAAGCAGGGTCTGGGAATAAATAGATAAATAAATAAATAAATAAATAAATAAATAAATAAATAAACAAACGGTTGCATAGACAAAACTGTTCTGGGCACCCTATCCCTTTGTTTTCCTGTCTAAAGTAATACTAAATAACTTGGTGCAAGAGAATTTATGAATGAATACAGAAGCCAATTCTAAAGGCAGGTTCTGTAAAACAAACATATGCAATTTGGTTAGATAGTTAGAGATTAAAAAGAAGAGACATTTCTGTGTTTTTCGGTAGTGAAGCAAATGATCCAAAGGAGATCTGTTTGGATCAATGTGGATTTACAAAGGCATTTAAGGCAGATTTTCTGAAACTCTAAGGTCCACAGATTCTAGCTGATAGTCTCTTGCAAGAAAGTTTTCCCATGAGAGTCCAGGTGCATTCCACTATAGTGTGCAGTATCAAATGAACAACTTCTCTCATGGCTGAACAGTTCTCTTTTAAGAAGGAAGACATTTTTCTCACAGATCTCATCTGTGTTTGTGTAATATGACACTATCTATTTTAAAACAGGAAAAGAAAAATTGGAATCACACAAACTCAAACATGATAACAGGCAGATCTTAATCACATTCCTATGACCCAGTTCTAATCAACAAAGCAGTTCTGACTCACAGTCAAATTGAAATTATCTGATGGGGCAGAAAACCCCAGTTTCCTTGGTTATGATCTTTTCCTTCCAAAGCAAGTCTACTTGGAAGAGTTCTTCCACTACTCGAGATGTACTGTTATTGCAGAACAAATGTTGAAAACCTATGAAATTGGAGTAAAAATGTCAATGATGCTTTTTTGGAACTCAGAGGGGATTTGTTCAGAGGGCTACAGGTGAAGCAATTAATATCTTTCAGCAGCTCTGGCCTAACCAGGACAGTGATGTGAGGGAGACCTCAGCACTCAGCTGAGGACCAGGCCTGGCTCCTGGAGTTTATAATATAGCAGACATGCAGATGTACACTTTGTCCTGACTCACCAACACTCAGACTGTCCAAATGAGGGGGGCCCTGGTGGTCCGAAAATAGATTGCTACCCAGCTGCATAAAAGCTGTGACTAAAGCAAATTTAAAACTAACCATATCAGTAATTTTTTTTTTTAAAAAAAGGGCAAACCACAAAAACAACTGTCAATGCTGCAAAGGTGGTTTTAAAAAATTCAACTTTTTTCTTATTTTCTGTGGGTGTGGCTTAGCTTCTGAATTTACAGTTACTTCTCACAGAATGGTATTCCTAAACTGCTGAAGGTTGTGTGAGAGGTAGTTGAAGTAATTATCTCTAAAACAACCACAGGTTTGTGCTGATGGAAGTACAGGTTGGTCTTTGGATGCTTTGTTTCTGCTAAAGCAGAAGGACAGGTTTTCTGTGATTGTATAAGGAGTAAATCTCTTGATTGATGTGGCGAAGGAGAGCCTATAAGTGAATCGAAAAGAGCTGAAGAAAAAAGTTAGCACCTGGTAACTGAACATCACATCAGATAAATGGAGAGTTGTTGAGATACATGAAGAGCCCTTGAAAATGTACCTTGCTTGAAAATCTGACTGAACAGCTAATTTTTCCCTTGCTCCTGTTCTGACACACTGAGCAGGTTATGGTTGTAGAGGTCTACAAATGGCCTGTAGATTGGGTTAATGTACTTTTGGTTTTCTATGTTGAACTTTAATAATACTTGATTTTGAAAAGGCTAATTAATCCTATTGGTTAAAATAAGATGCACTGAAGAAAGAAATTGCCCAAAGAGCAGGTGAATAGCAAGTTTCAAATGAAAGCCTAAGAAAGTGGGTAGGGTCACAGATGTAGGTGAGGTGGTAGCAAACAGCTAGAGCTTTGATGTAAAATGAGAATTGAGTTTCACACACAAAACCAAAAAATATTAAAAAGTCAGATTTTTTTTTAAAGGTAACCACATATTTATGCTGCATAAAAGATCAGTTGAAAAATCTAATGTAGAATGTGCAATGTACCTTCCATGTCCCTTCTGAAAACAGGCAGACTCAGTGCATACTCCAAATGAAACTGTTGTCGCTAACTTACTCTGGAAAACTTCTGTCAGCTATAAAATACCTCACAGAGCTGAAGATCCCCACACAGATAGTTTTGATGAACCAGTAAATCTTGGCAACAGTTTTTGTTGCTTGCCTTTTTCTAATGAGTCTGGGCAGAGTTGTGGCATCCATCACAGAGGTGTCCTCAGATGCCACGCAATTTCCCAGGCAAATTCAATGGACAAGAAAAAGGAAGGGGCCTCACTACAATTAAGAGATGTAACTGTGGTGTGATTTTCTGTACCTGTGTGTGTGCACATGTATGTGTTAATATTCCAAAGCAGGAGGTTTGCCCTTCAGGCTGAAAAGAAGCTTACTCTTCTGAAATCTGTTTATGGCTCCTGCATAAATAACATGAAAACTGTTCACTTAAAGATGAGTTTTACTTATGTACTGTAAATTGCATGATAAAGGGGGATTATTGTGGTGTACGGTAGGAAAGCTTTTATTTTTTGAACAGATTTCATTCTAAAACATGAATGCTCTGAACTGACTTCATCCTTTTTACCTTTGATTTATTTGGAGAATGAAGTGATGAACTATGAACCTTTTAGCCAGTTTGAATTTTGCCCCAGGAGTGCCTCTGTCCATTGTAAATTAGTGTTGCTAAGCATTAAGTGCAAATCCTGCTCTATCTGTTTCAGCCCATTCTACTGTTATCTTTCACTCACAAGGAAAATATGCTGCATTTTTAAGTTTTCACCCATTTCTCTTTCAAACAGTTCTGCCTCTCTCATTGTCCTCAGTGCTTGCTCTCAAATCAGTGACTGTGTTGATTTATTGACAAAACACAGTTTACAGTAAATGTCATCCCAGAGTAGCATTATCTGAAGCACATGTGTTGAGTGGCTGAGTATGGGTTGTCACAAAGGATTATTCAAGACCATACTTTCCAAAACTAGCATACATCACAAAAGACCAAAAAGACTTGCAAGATTTTTGTTCAGGGTCCTCATCACCTGTTATCCAGGTGCAAATGAATGAAATGGGAAAGGTTTATGACATGCTGAAATCACTATCATCCACTATAATTTCTCTTTTCTCTTTTCTCTCCTCTCCTCTCCTCTCCTTTCCTCTCCTCTTTTTTTTTTTTTTTTTTTTTTTTTTTTTAACCACAGAGAATGGCTTCAGGATTAGCCAAGCGCAAAGGTGAGCTTTACAGTTGTTGCTTCCAACCTGTGCTGAATCTGGATCTGCCTTACCATACATTTGCACAATTTTATTAGGCCCTCTTTCCGGTTTCTCTTTTTTCAAATAGTGGTATATTTCCCTTTCAAATAAGGGAGTTAGCAAACCTGCTGGCTTTCCTTGAGACACACAGACATACACAAACAGATACACACTGTCTCTCTCTATATATTTATATATACATATAAGGCCTATGCCTAATATCTGAAGTTTGCTCCTCAGCTACTTTCTGTCTGTTTTTAGCTTTGCAAACTAAGTATTTTTATTTATTATTAACTATAGAGGAGTTATTTGTATGGGATTTTAAACAAAAGCCTTTCCAGCAGCTTGATAAGCAAGTGCCTCACTGAGAAAGATGGAAGAGTGATGATAATTCCTCTGGCAGAATGCAATGGAGAAAAAAAAAAGAGCTGTCATCTAGCAAATGACAAAGCCATTTTCAGTCCCTACAGATTAGTAATGTATCTTTTGCAGAACAAATATGCTGTTAAAGGTTTGGGCCTTTAAGCCAAATACATATATATATATATACAAATGTTCTCCTGGTATCAGAGTAAAACTATTAATTTGTGTTTGAAATAGATTATAATTACTAATTTGTTTGTCCTGGGAGGGAGCTCTCCTAGAAACTATCCCCTTAAAGAGATTAGAAGAGCACCAAAGAACTACCTAATATAATGGTTCTTTTCTAAAGTGCCTATAATCTAAAGAGAGAAAAGGTGCCCTAGGGAAATGAAGAATGGTGGCCCAGTGTTAATTAGGTTGGGGGCAGACCTAAAGATAAATCCTAAATTTTCCCAACTTCCGGTCCAATGCCCTATTGACTTGGTGATGTGGGCTGGTGACAGAAGTGATGACAGAAGTCAGATGCAAGACCATTTATACCAATATATACCGATAGCCTCTCTACTGCTTCTTCAGCCTTCTCTTATGCATCTTTTTTCCCTGAAAATCTATCTGCTATTTTGATGACTGAGACTTTCCCACTGCCCTTCTCATAACACTTTTCCTTCCATTATTTTTCAGTTAAGCTGCTTATTAAACAGAACACTATATGCAGCCAGTTGGTGAGATCAGATATCTATAGCCTTTATGGCTTTTTAATTTTTTTTTTAATGGTTTCCCCCCTTTCTCCTATCTTTTAGTCAAAAATATAGAGTTGCTATCTGAGGATGACTGGCCTCTGGTCAACCTTTTGTGCAGGGCTGATTTAGATTTTGCAGCTCAGTCACAGCAGGGAAGATAAACCCTGAACCACATGATGATGTTGGCAGTGTCAGACAGTGGAAATGAAGTCTCCAGGGGATACCAATTGACATTTCAACACTTTGGCTGCCAAGGAACAGGCTTGTACACACGCACACACACACACAAAAAAGAGAAAGTTACAGGGGGGGAAAACATGGAAAGTCTTGAAAGTTGAAAGCACAGTGAAAAACAACTAGCATGTATTTGTAACATGAAAGTGAGCATCTATTTCACTTTTGATTTGTTTTAACATGACAGAGGCTGACCTTAGATGCTTCTTGCCCTCCAAAAATATACACTAAGTTTCTAAGAGTTATAAGTAACCCAGCTGTATTTTAGGACAACAGCAGCTATATTTAAAGTGGAATCATGGTGGGTTTATTTGTTTAGAAATTATCTTGAGGCTCTTACAACTGCAATTTCTTGAGTTTTATATTGCAGGAGGTTTGCTTCTCCTTCTGCTTTATACCTGGCTTGCACCAACACGGCTCCATGATCTCAGTTAATTCTAATTCACACAAGCAGAAAACAAGGCTATTCCTGGATGTTTTGACAGGAGCTCGTTCTCATCTGACTCTCCTGCATTTTAATTTTGCTTCAAGTCCTGTTTCTTATTAAAAAAAAAATTAAAAAAAAAAGTGTGAGAAAAAAGAAGAGCACATTCAAGTCGCCTGCAAGCCCCCATTCGATTTCTCCCATCACCCCCCTTTCCCCTTTCTCATTCTTTTCTTTCCTCTGTGACATTTCCTATGATGAGCAGGGGGGAAGAATAGCACTCGCCTCTCCTGTCAGTTTTGTTTTGGCAGCTCTGAATGCTGGGTCTGGCTTTGCCATTTGCAAGGTCTCTTTCAATGCCTAGGACACAGCTGGCGCTTCAATCAGGAGCTCACACCGTGAAGGAGCTGGCAGTTGATCCCCAACCAGCTATGCAGAAGATATATCATATATTGCGCGGCACACAGTGGAATACCCTTTTCATTCCGTCGTGGTGCAAGGCGCTCCACTCGGGAGCGCTTCTCTACAGAAATATTAATAATGTCCTGCTCTCCTCAGGGATACAAGTGCTTGGGGGTTGAACTTTGCTGACCCCAGCTTGTCAGGTTGACATGGCTTTAGCAAGCTCAGTAGTGGAAGGGTTTTTGTGCTGCCATTGATGGTTTCAGTAGCCTCACCGTCAAGAATGTTTTTTTTTTTTAATCACTTTGTGGAAGAAGTTGTGGCAAATCTTTCCAAGGTAGAGAGGGCCTCTATGATGCTACTTATTTATTGGGTGAGTCTGCTCCTGATTGAAGGATGTGTTGCTGCAAGGTGGCTGAGGGTCTTTGCTTCCTATTCGCCTCTCTGAATTGGGATCATAACACTCAAGCAAGAGGAGCAAGTTCAGTCCTGCTTTACACTTGTGCGGTGGCTCAAAGGAGCCTCATGAAGACTCTTCCTCTTGTAATTTGCATGTACAAGCTAAAGCAATGTGCTTATTAGCATATTTGTTTTTAAAATGAGCATGCTTTAAAGTCAGATGTAATGTGTTAGAAATGTTCATGAAAGAAAAAGCATTGGCCCTCTCTTTATATGGGGCATAAATATTCCTTTTTACGCTCCTCAGTTTAGGATAAAAGAAGACAAAGACACTTGAGGCTCTTAGGATTGTATAGAAGATACTGGAAATAAAAGATCCATCTGAGAAAAATGTAAAGCCCATTTAGTAATGAGCTTGGGGAATCCTGCTTTTTTTTTCTTCAAACAGAACAGCTGTTGAATGGGCAATTCTAGTAATGCCTGAAGTGCATAATGATTATGGATGCAATGCACTGTATTTTTACAGGACATTGGTGAAGTGGCTTAGTATGTTCATAGGACATTTCTTTTCTTCTCTCTTTTTACATTCTCTCAATTTCTCCATTTCCTCTTTCCCCTGCCTGAAATGTCAACCATGGCTAGTTTAGCAAGTTAAGATGTCATTGCAGGTCTCCTTTCCTACAAAGAAGATGTGCCACTGTCAGCCATTGATCTAACAGCAGGCACACTGACCAGAGAGTGGAAAGCTGTTCTGAGCTGTCCTTGCGGTTTTCTCTTTCTTCATCATCTTCATCACCTCTTTGCAGTAATCCTGTCTTGTCTGGGGAATGGCTCCTTTCCTTATCTTAAAACCCAGGTGCATGTTGTAAACAAATTGCTCTTCTCTTGGACAGTTCAAATTGTAACTCTTCCAAATATTAGCTCAGCATTAGGTAAAGCACACAGCACAAGCCTCACAAAGGCTCGAATGCAGCACACTCTAGACGATGTTTGTAGTGGTAGGACGCAGTATCACCATAGTGAAAGCTGGTCAGTCTGAGAATGCTTTCAATACAGCTAATGAATTGACATGCATAATTTTCCAATTATTTGACCTGAGGGGAGGCAGTTCCCATCTTTATTTTCTCTAATATTATTGTAAACAAAGCAATTCACCCTGTGGATTCTCTGACTGATTTAATGCCTACAGAAAAGATGCACTAAGTAGAATGTAAACAGCTTGATATGTTTGTATGGAACAAATATTCAGCTGTTAAACAGGTTTGGGAGGAAATATACCGAGTTTACAGGACTAAAGGTCCATTTTTTCCAATTCCATACTTGCTGTTGCCTTTAATGGGAAGTTCTGCCCCAGTAGGAAGTGCAGATGCCACATTCCCAGGCATTTTAAACTTCATTTTTTAAATAGCCAATGCCCCCAAACACTTCATCTTAAAAATAATAGTTTCCCTAACAATTTAATTAGGTCATCGACAGGGGTTATCTTTGGCACTCTGAAATTAGCTTTGTTGCAGACACATGGGAGGACAATTAGGGCCCATCTTATTAGCACTGAAGGCTCAAACTCCAGCACTGTCTTGTCTCAGGACATAATCTTTCATGCTTCACAGCTCTACTTTTCACAGTGATCTGGGGTGGAAACAGTATAGGGGAGGGGAAAAGGGCCAACCTGAAAGAGCTAAATAAATATCCAGTTTAAGGAACTTCCTTCGGGCTTTTCATTCAATGACCCTGACAAATATGACTCAAGAGAAGAAACGAGACTGCAGGGGATTGGAGAGCTATAATTAGATCCAGTAAATTCCCTTAACTGAATTCCTAACATGATGTTTAAAGAATAGGTTATTTATATGATGGTGAAGCACAGTCTTTTGTGTGGAAGAGTATTAAATATAAACTGTGTTAAGAATTCTTATAGTAATCAGATATATTTCTTGGGATAAAATTCCACTTCATTTTGATTTTTGTCAGGAAATACCATGCTTTGACAGCTGTACTGCTATTAAACATAAAAGTTATGAAAATGGGTTTTCTGTCATGGTGATAACTGTGAAAAAGATTTTTCACATCTCATAATGCCTGGTTAAAAATACACATTATATTTTGCATTCTGTGAACACGGTCTGTTTCTAGATTCAACATATTACATTATTTGGGGAGATTTTTGTTTCAGGGAGATAAGTGTTTCATAAACCTGCCTTGTTTTATTTTTATTTATTTTTTTTTCCTGTAGCAAAGGGAGGCTGTTGTGTCTCACTTGCTGGGTGTTCACAGCCTTTCCTTACGAAACTTCCTTCCCACATGTGCTGTGCAATAACAAGTAAAATGACCCTCCAGGGTCATGGGATAACACTCAGGGATTGCTGCTTGCTTTCCCCTTCCCCCCACCTTTTTTTAAGTGGCACCTGCTGTGAGGTTCTTTATATAGTGCTTGCAGCAAATCACAGATGTTTTACACACTGGAAAAATCAACAGGAAGCAATCGCTAAAGGGAAACCAGAACCAGTGGGGGATGACAAAGGAGGAGAGAAACTTTGTTTTACCATTCCTGGTCATTTTCTTACTTAGAAGTGCCCTGGTACAGTTGTCAGTTTTTTAGTAAAAAACATGCTTAACACACACAGGATGGCTTCACTGTTGTCGTGTTCTCTTTTCATGAGCATCAAGGCAACTCATGACTCTTCTGGGGGTAAAAGGAGGATGGAGCAGTGTTTCTTCTGGTTTTCTTACAAATGTATTAACAACAACAAAAAAAAGTAATACAATAAGAAGTGTGGAAATTTTTTGTTTCTATTTGTTTTTAAACCCTTCTTCGTGTAGCTGTATCTGATCCGCTTCACAGAATGAAGAAAAGGTAGCAGGCCACAAATACGTACTTCAAACAGCAACCAACACCTCCACTGAGCAAGAAGAGAGACTGCTTTGTGAACTGAGCTTTCAGATCCTATATTGCTTTTATTTTGGGTGAACCCTCTTCTTGTCTTCCCCTCAGTGTCTCATAATTCTTCCATGCAAATTCAGTTTATTTTAGCTTTGTAGAGATGGATATGAGTCACCACCAGAATACCTTTAGGAAGAGGAAGGAAAACTTGAATGAAAAGAGAAGATTTGTCATTTGAAAAATGTTGCCTTTTAATATATACAAAGAAAACCCTGCAGATATGTGGACAGGCCTTCCAATACCATAAGACAAAATTTTTCTTTAAAGAGTTTTTCTAACAATGATAGGATCTTATTAGTTATATTAACTTTGTTTAAAGAGTGTCAGAATGTAATAATATATTTGCAGTATGATATGAATGCTACTGAATGACCATGAGTAGAAAGCAAAATGTTGTAGAAATAACACGTACTAAACTACCTAGAATCAAAAGATTCCATGAACCAAAGGATTCAGAGAATCAGGGTGTATTTTTTCTGAATCTTTTGGAAGGCTTCTTGTTTAAGCACAGGGATCCTGTATCTTGATGAAGCAATTGGGTTGTGCTGCATATATATAATATTTAGCTCCTTGGCAGTATTGTCAGAGGTACCGAGGAAGGCACATACCTTTGTGAGCTTGGAATGAAGGTGAGGAGTTGGTGCAAACTACTGAATAGTTTAAGGACACTGATGTTTATTCATGACAATTCAGGGTTAATAAAGAAAAAGAGCCAGAAGAATTCCAATCTCTGGGTCAAAAAAACACAAAGAAGATGAGGCTGTTAGAAGATGACGTTTCGTCAGTATTTTTCCTATCATACTCATCTTCCTCTGGCTGTGCCACAGCATTTTGGCTAAGGACAATATATATGCCTTGCTGTTCTCCTGTCACTTCAGATAGAAAGCCATCATGACACGATGGGATGAGAGGATTAGGCAAGTCCAGCCCGGAGTGGTGGAACATGCAGTTTTAAAGCTTAAAAAGAAGAACCTAAGAGAACACAGAAGGAGCTAGGCCTCATAGAGGAAAGTCAACATTTGCTCTAGAGAAGAAACAAAAAACCTCTTCAGGGTTAGTCATGGCATTTTCTTAGGTTTTATGAAAGTTATTATGTTTACAGAATTCTGGACTAGAAAGTACATACTGTGGACCCTTTTAAGATATACATTATTTTAATAAAGTAAGAAAATATGGTGAATAAGCATATATGAAGTAGGGGTATAGCACCTTTTGCTTCCCTAGACAACAGTACAGGCTGGGGACTGACCTTCTGGAGAGCAGCTTTGCAGAGAAAGACCTGGGTGTCATGGTGGATGATAAGTTGACCATGAGGCAGCAGTGTGCCCTCGTGGCCAAGAAGGCCAATGGGATCCTGGGGTGCATTAAGAAGAGCGTCTCCAGCAGGTCGAGGGAGGTGATCCTGCCCCTCTACTCAGCCCTGGTGAGGCCGCATCTGGAGTATTGTGTCCAGTTCTGGGCTCCACAGTACAAGAGGGATGTGGAGTTGCTGGACAGAGTCCAGCGCAGGGCTACAAGGATGATCAGGGGCCTGGAACATCTGCCCTATGAGGAGAGGCTGAGGGAGCTGGGCCTGTTCAGCCTGGAGAAGAGAAGCCTGAGAGGGGACCTGAGCAGTGTCTGTAAGTACCTCAAGGGAGGCAGTGAGGAGGATGGTGCTGGCCTCTTTTCAATGGTGGCCACTGATAGAACTAGAGGAAATGGCCACAAACTGACACACCAAAGTTCCACAGGAACTTAAGGAAAAATTTTTTAACAGTGAGGGTGACAGAGCACTGGAACAGGCTGCCCAGAGAGGTTGTGGAGTCTCCTTCTCTGGAGATCTTCCAAACCCGCTTGGACGCAGTCCTGTGCCACGTGCTCTAGGTGACCCTGCGTGTGCAGGGGGGTTGGACTAGATGATCTCCAGAGGTCCCTTCCAACCCTAAGCATTCTATGATTCTATGATTTATAGTGTCCATCCTTTCACTAATACAAGCATTGGCACATTAACACATAAACTAGAATCAGCTTAGCTTAACATTGTGGAGGGGTATAAACATACTTACACTTTTGAGAAATGTCTGAGCTCTAGTCAAACCTGAGAAACAGGCTGTGGAGGAAGAAAAGTAGAAAAAGGAGGAATAGTTACAAGAAAGGAATTCTCCTTTCCTTGCTTCTAATTCAGAAAGAGGATATGGAATAAATATGCCACTACCTTTGATTCTTAATGTGTTTTTCTGAATGCAGTGAACTGCCCACTGGAAAACCTTGTGTGTGGAAAAGCAGCTCTATGAGTTACTGTCTCCCACAGACTTTTTTAATCCAGATGAGAACATCTGCGGTGCTCTCTTCATTCAAGTCAGAACTTGGCGATTTCCTAGGGAAGGGAGCTGAAAGCTGTGTAGAGCACTGGATAATGATCTCAAGGCTGATCCAACTGGTCCATGCCCTCTCAGACTTAGTGGTTAGAACATGCAGGCTTCTCTGGAGGGACAAAAAGCAAGAGAGCATCTGCCTAATGACCAGTAAAGGATCTTCCCTAACCTATCAGGTGACATGTGGCCTCCCCATTCCAGTGCCAGTGCTGTCACTTCCCTTGTAGCCATCCGTGTTAGCCTGTTCACCACCAACGCAATTTTGTACTGTGTCTATGGATATAATTTGCTATGTATGAGGAGTGCTGTAGCAAAGATAATTAAATGAAGGAAATATCTGCTCTTTTTAAGAGCAGTATACTTCTCTCACACACATACTCTCTCTAGTTTCAGAATTATCTTTGCCTTTGTTTTTATTTTTTTAAAGCAAAAGTAAATACAGCTTTAAGAATCTGTGTCTGGAGAAATCAATACACATTTCTGCATTTAGAACAAGTAATGAAAACAAGGGCGAAAAGAGAAGGCAACTTCAAATATTGGACATTACAGAGTTCACCTACTTCATCTAAGTATATGGTTTTAAGGAAAAATTTAAAAAGAGACATCATAAACTCTGCTTTTGAAGTATCTTTCAAAAAGGAAAATTGCTGATTATTTCCATATTACAGGTAGCTTATTCAAGAACATGCATTCAGCCTGGTCAAAAGTCTCCTGTCAAGGCTAAGCAGGTGGATAATAGCAGTGAGGTAATAGATGTATTACCTATTAATGTATATATAAATGTGGCATATACAGGTTAACTCCTTAATAATCTATATAATCATGAAACAAAAATTCTTCAACCATGATGCCCTATCTTGCAGTACTTACCAATTGAGCAATCAGACTGGCCTCAGGTAAATAATAGAAGTCAGAAGAAATTACACCATTTTGAAAGAGTCAGAAAATAGATAGGTTTAAAATTTGTACAGTTCTACCCTAGATTGTTCTTTTCATATGGTAATATGCACATCTTAGTCTTCTTTTTTAACACAACTGCAAATGTTGCATAGGGAGTGCATGAGTTAATGTTTATGCTGCATTTCCAGCAAAGGGAATTATTAAACTATGTTTAGCATGAAACTGTAGAATTCTTCATTTCACCATGTGAAATTTATCTGTCCTCCTTTGAGTAATGATCCTAGTAGTCATTGTTTGTATTTATGTGAAATCTGAGACTATATCAATATTCTGGGTCTTGGAGTTTTTTGGTGTCAAGGTTGCTGTTTCAGTAATTTTATATAAGAATTTTAGTACATTTAAAAAAAAAATCTTATTTTCTTCAAGTGTGAATGAACTGTCTTTTTGTACACTAAAAAGCAACAAAGGATAGCTTTGATGGGTTATGTCTACACAGTTAAAAGGAGTCAGATGAGAATTCGCTCCAAATCAGCTAGAACTGAACTTGGTCCAGACTAGAAGCTGTGTAACCACATTACCATGGCTCCGAGCCCAAGCTAATAAGCCCTACTAAGAGGCATTAAAGCAGTTGCACAACTTTTGGATAAGACCTGGCTTGCTTCCAGCCAGCTTGGAGCACAAGCAGGATGAGCTTAGGTTTGTCAGAAAGAGACAATGTAGATAGTGCCTCAGATCCCACAGGCTTAACCTGTGCTCCAAACACGCAGCCGATATCTGTGCTCCAAAATTGTTTTGTAGCTTAATGCAAAAAAAAGGACTAAAAAGATGGTGATTATGAAAACTGTAGATTGTTTTCTACACTGGTATTTTCAAAGTAAATAGTGGTTGTATATTTTACTTCTTATTCTTTCAACTTATGCCATTAACAGATCCATTTGGATGACTGTTTTGTAAGTGCCACTTGAAGGGAAGGTGCAAGGAACATGCTCAAAAGTCTTGAGCAACAGTTATTTACCTAACTTTGCCTAAAAGTCTTTTATTTTTATTCCTCATGTAGGAGGAGGAAAAGATCTGCCTTTTCCTCAGTTCAAAGCCATTCTTTGCAACTCCTTTATCCTCCTGCCACTTTTTCTGGGTTGACCTGGGGGATGAGCTCCTGTTAACTTCCTAAAGTGTCTCTGCATGTGCTTGTCTTTCTTTCCTGACTTTTTTCCTTCTGAGCAGAGACATCCATTTTCTTGAGGACTCTTTCTATTTTGAAATAGTTGGTCTTAGAGTGCTGCTGTAGACCACAGAATCATCAGAACTGAAAGAGTTTATTACCTCTTTATGAGGTGAAGATTTTAAGCCTTGTGCATGTAGGAAGGCTGGAAGGATGCCACACTTTTGTTCAGTTGGCCAAAAAAAAAAAAAAAAAACACCTCCAGAAGAGCACCAATAGAGCAGAGAATCAAGTTCCTCTGTCATCCAGTGTGACTTTTAATGTATTTTAGTTTAAGTCATATTTAGTCTTCTATGAAATGAATTCTTTAATAACTAGTTCTTGACTTAAATCACATTAACAATGTACCCTAAAAGTATTCTCCTGAGTATTCTTGTTAAAAATAATAATAATAATAATATTTGACAGTTTCTCTATAGAGAGGAAAAAGCATTTGAAATAATGTTGGGTATTTTGCCAAGTCTGTCAAATGGGTAACACTTCCACTTTCTCAGCTCTGTCTCATTAAAATTGTATTCTAATTCTGTCTCAACTTGGTCTCTTTGCTTCATAAGTCATTGCCTGCTCATTACTTGTAGTGTGAGAGATGAAATTTATTCAACCCTGATAGCAGGGATAAAGAATTGAAAGGCAGGCAGCTGGGAGAAATGAAATTAGCTTATTCTAATGCTTTTTTGACAGGATTTTTTTCATAGCCATGGGTTACTATAAGTGTCAGTTTGGATTCTGGTACTGTCTTTGTTAGATTTGTTTGTGTTTTTTTTCTTTCCTTTTTTTTCATACACACCATCTTAAATGTAAAATTGGCTTTTCTTTGTCACATCATTTGAAATAATGTGCAGTATCTGTGTTGATAATAAGGTCACATATTACTTGCTACAACAATCTGTAATTATTTTATCGTTATAATTGTTCAACAAATAACACAATTTTGCCATTGCTTTAAAGTAGATTATTCAGCGTATTTGGATAAATAGGATGCATACATTAAGGTTTGGGCTAATGATATAAAATACAATACAAGTTACATAGAATTTAATGTGGAATGCAGAGGGGAGCTGAGCTTTCTAACCCAAATATTCTATCTCAAGTTTTGAATGTCAAAAGAATACACTAAGGAATTTCTAATTTTGAATTTAGGAGAATATTAGAAGCAAATTGACTTAAAGCACAGCACTTTTCCATTATAAAATTGAGTTGTTAAGAAATTATATGGTCTAATTACTGAACTTGGTATTTTTGACTACTTGGATTATGAACAGATATTGTCATTAACTAGCTAATTAAATTGACTGCAATAACAAGCAGTAATTTAGAAATATGTTCCAAATTAGTTTTTATATGAAAGCAAAGTCTTTGTTGATCTGTGCATGTGATTAATGTCAAGTGTCATGAATTAGCTCAGGGATCTCTGGTGGAGGAAGAGTGTTACAAAGAGAAGTATCTGTATTTGACAGAAACAGATTCAGTCAGAGGAGCGGTTTCTATTCAATTAAAAACTTGAACTAGAAAATGTTAATGAGTATGCATACATGTATTTTCTTGGAGAATAACAGACAAAGCTTCTCAGTACACGGAGAATGAAAAATACATCTTTCTCAAAAGACAAAGCTTTTCTTTTTATCAGCTAAACAACTGATTCTCTTAGCTCCAAATCCTACTGCTCAAATTACTTGAAATTTTGCTATTCAAAGGAGGAAGTATTGGGCTCCTAATCTTATAAGCTTACATACTATGAAATTTTTCAAGCAAACTGATTGTTAGCATTTGAAGCCGCCTATTAATTAAACATGATGTCTTAGAAGCCATTAAGAACATGAGCATGAAAAAGCCCTATGTGTTGTACTATACATTGAGGGTAGACTAGCCAAACTCCTAAGCAGATCAGATTTTCATCCAGATGCACTGCAGAAAAGGCAGGTTAATTGGACAAACTGATTGGTAAGGAGAATCTTTATTCTAGAGTTTGTTTTCTGTTCTTGTGTAATAGTTAAGCCATACTTTTCCGGCATTCCTTGTTCCCTGTTCAGGAATTAGATTCTTTGGATGAATTAGTTTAATTTGGCATTTAATGTAAAGCATAAAAAAATAAAAGCATAGTTGGAAAGGATAGCTGACCTGGATCTTTAGGGGAAAAAAAAACATAAAGATGTCCCTGAATTAATTTCTAAGCAGTATTTGATACTATTTGAGATAATACAAGATGAATCCCAAAGTATTCATGAGCTTAATCTGCATCAGTCCAAGTCTCACTGATCTCTGTAATCTCAGTCAGGGACAGAGAAAACATCATCTCAGCTATCAGTCCTCCAAATAGTAACAAAATCCTGTAGGGAAAAGGAGAAATGGTAAGGACTAGATATTCTTTTTCTAGTTGTCTTCTATTTTTACTCATGCAGAAATCAAGGTCTTTGGAAGCTTAAACTTTCTAGGGTTGATTAAGGTAAAGAGTAACAACATAGAGTAAGCTTTCTCTTTCAAAGACCATTTCAAAATGGTTTTACAAAAATAATTGTTAAAATGATTAACAAAGTAATGTTTATTTTGTTAACATTAAATAATTACACTCTATTAACAAAAATAATACTCTTTAAAAATGCATAATTATATTCATTATGCAATTATTTTTGCTCACAATCATATCCTATAAACCGAGCAGTGAATCACAAAGATCTTTGGGGTTTTTTAAGTCTTGTTTTCAATGACAATAGAAATCTAGCTTTGTTGTTTATTTGATTTGAATCAAAATTCAGTAAATAACTGATTGTTCAGTCTAAAAAAAATCAAAACTTCTCTATCTGGAGTTTATTAAATAGAAAATAAATTTTTTGAAGGAATTAATATGCTGGCAAATATTTAGTTGAACAAGATGGTTTGTTTTATCAGATGCAAATTTTATAGCCATGAGACTCTTATTGCTCTCAAGATAAATATTTTCTACCCAGGTATAATAGGTATAATTGACTTATTGACACACAATCTGTAAATGAAATAATTGAATTTAAGAAGCGAGTTCTAAAGCAAAGCTTTAGAACAAATTCTGAAGGAAAGAATAATTGAAGCACAGATATGGGTAGAAAGAAGAGGAAAATGCAGCATGAAATTTCAAGATTGCTTCCCGATAGACTAACAAGTATCTAGAAAACAATTTCCCTTATCAATAAAGTAGGTATTCCCTAACATGATTATCAGTTTGGCAAGTTGATGTAGCCTTCCAGTATACAAGTAGTAGGAGAAAGCAGGCAAAAACCAAGGAAAGTGAATAATTACAATGGTAACATGATGGACTTGGTGACCCAAGAGGACCTAATCCCATGATGTGTATTCCTAAGCAGAAACAAAAGATTTTCAAGAAATTCTAAATAGAAGATCTCAAGCCCAGTTAGGTCTTGGAGAGTTTCATGAGCACATCTGCACCCTGAATATGTGATAGTTTTTACTTTGATGTGAGTTGAGAGGAGATACTCTCTCAGGTTAAGCACTGAAAAGAAGCCTTGGGCAATTAAATGTGAACACTTGGATGTATCTGTAGTGAGACAGCATGAAGCTAAAAAAGAACGCCAGGCCTGATCCACTCGAGCACTGGAGGACTGCATGTGCTGCAATCTGTTCCCTTGACGAATTAATTCCAAATGCCTCTGGACCACTTACTGCACCGCAGTGGGACTGTGCTCTGGCTGAGGGGAGAGGGCTGGCAATTGTTTATGATCGTGAGTGCCTCCGTAAATGTGTTTACAGGCAGACATCAGTGAGAGTGGAAACAGATCATAAATCTTAGGAAGATGCATTACAGAAAATGATCATGAAATTGCACAAGTGTTCATTAAATGTGAAATACAGTTCTGATAAGAAGCTTCTTAGAGCTGACGTTTTCAAGAGTGCCTATAAATAGTGAAGGCAAGGAGCAGCAAGAGAAGTTTAATATGACTTGTGCATTGCCAGCTTGGTAAATGAAATTCAACAAGTTCAAATGAGAAACAAAATGACCTGTCCTTTGGAAAGTGTAGGGAAGTAAGATTAGCTAGATAGCCAGCAGAGAAACCGCTAAACATGAAATTGTATTTGAAATTTAACACATGAAAATAGAATTGTCTCACGAGTGGAAACAAACAGCTTTTGGCCAAAGTTTTAAAGATATTTAAACAATTAATGCCAGTTAAGCACCAGCTGTATGTCCTATTTATTTGTTTGTTTGTGTGTTTCACATTTAGCTACAACATTTAGGTTTAGGAGTATTTAGGTGCACATTTGCTGCAATGTAGATACACAAAGGCACCTACCTAGGTTTTCTGTGAAAAAAAAAAAAGACACGAGTATGATTTAATTTGGTCAGTCATGGATGATACTTATTGAAATGAAGTTATTAGCAACTATCTGGAGATATAGTTCCATATATCCATTCATCCATAAATCACGTTCAAGATACTTGAACTGACCAGTGAATTATTTCTCAGAAGTGAAGTTTTTGAAGACTTTTTAAATACAACTAGTGGAATAACAGTGAAACATTTTCAATCACAGCTAGCTCCCCCATAAAATTTCAGATGAGTTAGTGCAAGATTAACAAATGCCTCCATTCAACCATTCTCCTCCTTACCATACAGGTTCAAGTACACAACAGGAAACTTTATTGTGTACAGACAGCCCACGTAGCCATAACCTCCCCAAATGTAGACAGAAAAGTCTCATCAGGCTCAAAGACCTTTTAACATCACTTATTGTGATAAGATTGTATCCCATAGTTCTTCAGTGGGATTACCTGGCCACTGACTTCCCAAAGGAAGATTAAAGTCTAGATGCTATGCGTGAAACTGTGGCTTTCTATGAAACCTGGGGGAGCTATTGACGCCACTACAATCAGGATGTATCTCCACATAAAAGAAAAAGCATCTTGAACAGTAGCTTTATTAGGTTTACATTGCAGTGAACTGAAACTGAGGGGTTTGATCATTAGAAGATGATCATGAAAAAGAAGTTATGATCTAACTGATAGCTTGGATATTGTGTCCTACAGAAAGAATACAAGGGTAACTTTACATTGTATGCTAAACCAAAGGGAAAAGGAGGAGTGTAGCTTACAGATCTTATGTGATAATTCTTTTTAATTAACTAAGGCCAGCTCTGAGTTTCCTTTACTTCAGAACCTAAAATCTGGCAGCTCTGCTGGACTCAGATCAACAGGGCCATTTCTGGTTTGGACCCACAGGCACCCTCTTAGCTGTGTGATGGAGGGAAAATGAAGAGGAAGGACAGAGACCCAGTCCTTTATTCCAATGCCAGCTCAGGAGTGAGAAAGCACAGAGCTTTTTTTTTTTCCTTTTGCTTAAGCTCCCAGATCGTTTGGATGGCAGGCTCTTCTCCTAGCTCGGGGAGGGAAGGGCAAGATGTGGCTGTCCTGGCTGGTGACGTGATCCTGATGGTGATCTGGAACTCTTATCACTCAAGCCGTGAGGTCATCAGCAGCCAGCTCAGTCCTGGATTCAACCTATAACCTGATCATATTCCAAAGAACACAAATGTAATGGTAGTGATTCTACAACCTTTTTGCGGGCTGTCAGCTGATTACTGTTTGTGACTTTGAGGTTGTGCATGCCTGCCCACTCACTGACCGTGTAAAACAAGAAGAGCAGTGTAAACAGGTTTCATGTGACTGCGTAGCTCAGCGGCTGCACAGGTCAGCGCGGAATGAATTGTTTTGAAACAGAGAAGTGCCTGTGCAAGCAGAAAGCTCTTATAAGCCAGAGACAGTAATTATTGATAGCCCTGTGTTATGAAGCAAAATATCCTGTCATTTATCAGGGGAGTGAGGTGTCACAGTTGCTGCTCTCTCCTATCTTATCTGTGTCTTTTTAATTGACTGTATCACTTTGTGATGGATGTGTTGACTTATATGTGGTTTCAAAAAGAATAGAAAAGAAAAAGAACTACGGCCACTAGTAAATATTGACCTTGTCATATAACTTAGAGGTAACTTTCAAGGCCCATTCTCCGTTCTGTGACTTGGAGAGAAAAAGTAAAGCTTGGGAGAACCTCACATAACTCCTACATTTCATGTCTGCGTCAAACACATACAACAGCGCTTATTTCTGGAAAAGCTTGGTCGTCTTCTCCCCATAATGTTTTTTCTCTGTGGCTTAAAATGGTTGGTCTCTTTCCTTTGCTGAACTGTGCTTTCCTGTCAATCTTCTGAGCATCCTGAGAAGGCAGCCAATCCCTCCTCTGAAGCAGTATGACTAATGCTTTTTTGGTTTTGCTGACCCCCTCTGAACTTACCTTGGCTCGGTGGACTTACATAGCACTGGCTCCTTGCATATTTTCCGAAGGTTCTCGTAGGTGTAAATCTTGCCACAATGCCCCAGCCAAATATCACTCATCTGGAATGACAGCCACACATTTGCTTTAGCTGTCATTCTGTCATTCACCCCAGCTGTTGTTGCACTTAAAGAAGGCCACCAGCAATGAGCTGCTATTCCAGTTGCTGAGAAGGTAGCCAAGGCTTGTGCACTCTTCTTCCCCCTTAGTCTTTTTCTGATAGCTCCTTTGCTCCTGTTTTGCATTTCAGTATAACCGTACAGCAAGACATATGGCGGAGCTGCTGTTGCCAGCCCCTTGTTTTGTTTCTCATTCTGTCTCTGACTTGGAAAACGATCTCTTGTGCCTCAGCTTTTACAGAGCATTTTATAAAGTCCTTTGAGATATACAGATGAAACATATTACTCAGATACAACTTCGGATCCCGTGTTTTCAATTAAGATATAAACGACAGACATGCATTCTAATTTTATATTTGGAAAACTGTATAAAATATCTTTGGAATGTAATCTGTGACCGTGTGAAAACTGACACTTGGTTTTAAAAGCAGCTTTTGCTTTTGTCTCTTTAAGTGACGCCCTTTCTGTTGACGCATAGTTATTTATGGAAATAAATGTAACTTTGAATAAGTTAAGCTAATGGAGCTTGCAGAGCTTTAACATGAAGGGAATGAATTATAGCATGCTGGGAATTTTGGTAGGAGTGGAGCTACAAAGAAGTTGCCACATTTGTTTAAAGTGCAGTTAAAAACACTGGTTTGGGAGAAGACAAAAGGGCGTAGAACTGGGTAGTTACTTTATGAATGTGGATGTAATGGAGAGAGCTCATTGGTTTCATAGGTCTGTGTTAGATTCCCACAGCCTTGAACAAACAGCCCTCAGCCTTATATTTTCTAAGCTTTTGTCTTCCCACTTTGGAATTCTGACTATGGGCACATTACCAAGCCAACTGGATTCACTACAAAGCTCCAGTGTAGCTCTTTTTATCGCAAAGATCAAGACAACAATTGTGCGCCTACAAGAAAAGAACAACTGAAACCATGAGCAAACATTAAAAGAACAATTCTAGAGATAGTTGCCTTTGAACTGCAATAATGGGCAACACTGAGTCCTGAGATTTGAATTCTGAGTAAAAGGAATTCATTACTAACTGCCTTTCCTTGTAATTATCCAAGCTGCTGGCAACATATATTTTCGACGGCATTAATTTTCCCCAACCTAATATTTTGTAGTCATGCTGAACCCCATACAATGGCAGTATTGTAAATCTACTTTATGGAGTTAGTTTTGTTTATTATAGAGTTCGTATTTGAAAAAGGAAGAAATCTAAATTTTGTGTTGGCTTCTCCCCAAACCACAGAAAATGGAGTATTGTTTTACAAGAGCTTGTTCTGAAATATCATTTCCTGAATGTAAAAGAAGTATGGTATTTGTGCAGATGCATTCCACAAGCATGTACAATGTCCAGCTGAAAAAATATAGCAAGAGCAGACCTATTTTTTTCTTTCCAGAGTGGCCCAGTTTCACACTTGGGGGGAAGGAGGGAGGAGGAAGGAAACTACTATTTTTACAATAAATGCTTCATTTTGCAATGCCCAAAAAGTAATTGAAACTGGAACCTTCCAGACACCAGTAATTCACAGTAAACATTCTGTCTGAGGATCTTTGACCACTATTACTTTAGTTTTGGCAGTACAGGGCTGAGCCATATAAATACATTCTGTGAATCCTTCTGCAGTGTTTTATTCCTCCCCACCATGTTTTTAACAGATTAGCTTTGGAATCGTTGTTAATCAGCTGCCTGAAGCTCTATTTTACCATGGAAGGACATATGATAGGAAAAATCCTTTACAGATATTTTGATTTGAAAAAAAAAAAAGAAACTGCATAAAATACAGTGAACTGGAAACATCCAGTCTTGCATTGACTATTGTGTGCATGGATGATGAAATACACATGTGATGTGAAGTCTAAGCAAAATGAACAGTGTTTAGGCTCCTTGGTGACGAAGGGGCAACGTTTTACATTTCCATTCATAGCAGTGTGGACAGATGGGTAGTCCCTGTTTGGCTGCTTTGCCTCCTCTGGTTTCAAAGAAAAATGACAATAGCCTCTGCATGACCCGTGTGGGGAAACTATTAGCTGAGTGACGATTTCCACATGACATAAGTATCAGGCTACGTGATTTCTCCTCTGTGCAATTGAAAGGTTACTGGAATACCTAATGCAAACACATTCAGACTTCTTTCTTCACCTGTTACTCTAGGGTGCCCTGAAGCTGGTACAAACTAGCAATAAAAACTCCATCCTTTTAAACTAGGAAGCTGATTGAGAAATCACTGTCCCCCCTACTTCAGCATCAATTCAATTATAGAGAACAGACCTGAAAAGAGGAACACTAGTGTGCAGGAGGAGAGAATGGATCCTTTGTAGCACTGATGATTTCAGGGTAGATATTCTGGTGTAACTCCAGTGAATTTTCACTTATGTTTGCAGACATATAACACAGTCCACTAAATCCATTAGAACTCTGATATGCTCCAACTTGAGAAGAATTTTCCTTTTTTAAAACTATATGTATATTTTAAAATTGGAACTACCAATTTTAAACACACATTTAAAAGAAAACTATTATCTAGAAAATCTAAACTACAATTGAGTTGTTAATAATTTTCAATAGCTTTTGTGTGTGGGAGGGGACTTGCTTCTTCTTTTTGTTTTTTTATCTTTCTAAATTTCACACAGTTTAAATTTTCCCAAATTATGATATGTCAGTCTAGTAACTATTTAAGTTACTCAGGAAACAGAGTGGGGAGGAGGTGTCAGGAAACAGCTGGTCAGTAGGTGATGTTTACAGCTTATCAAAAATACAAACATCTTTTTGGCCAGATTTCTAGGTTAAGTGTCTTTCTACAAAATAAACAGCCCTACTCATTTTTTCCACTGTGCTCTAACTAGGCCATATAAATCATGCTGACGTATTGAGGCATCAACATATAAAAGACCTTTCCTTTGAACTGAAACTATAATTGGCCTAGATTTGTGGTCCTCTCACTTTGGGGAAGCTCATGCTCAGCATAGCCAAAAGCTCTGATACTTCAATAGCAGGCAAAAGAATATCCTGACGCTGCTAAGTCCCTCAGGGACAGGCACAGTTAGCATGGACATCTCTTCTGCTGCACTGGTAATACTTTTTTTCTCTTTTGCAATTTGATTATTTTCCAGTACAGACAATGCAAGAAATCTTTTTCTGTATAGTACATACCTCAGGGGTGTGTTCTGAAATCTAAGTCATTACTGTTCACAAGGTTCTTTGAACGTTTAAAATGAAAAGCACTGTAAAAAATAGAAATGTTTACTTTTTTCAGTGTACTGTTTCAAGCTCTAAAAGTTCCCATTATATCCGTCAATAATTAAAAGCAATACTTTTCAGGCTTTCGCTAAAACTGTCCATGGAATCATATTAATTCAGTCATGGCCCGTCATGTTTTTACACTAGATTACTGAAGCATCTACATCTCAAGATGATTTTCACTTTCCATATCGTGCTAAGGCAACATCTTACTGCATAAGAACTATGTGACTATTTTGAACCCAACCTTGGGATTTCCACCTTGGTAGTTACTGTCCCACATTGAAGTGGAAATACTGTCCTGGAAAACAATATTGAGGCTTTTTTCTTTTTGTAAATGATTTGCCTTGGTAAATTGCCACAAGTCCAGTAATTCCAGCAAGGAAGTTTCAGTGCTTTCTATGAGAGTTAGATGATTAAGACCAGCCACAGGAGAATAATGCAAGTGAATTAAATGTCCGTCAAGTGCTGTACAGAAAAGGCAATCAAAATAATGTAAAATGAAAGGAAGTGATGAAACCACATTATATCACTACCATTAGATTTTAGTAGGCATGTCAATTTAATGTTTTAAATTATCTGATGTTAATAGAAAGGTGTTAATTTGGAAAGACCTACAAATTCAAAAGAATGTTAACAAGGTTTTAGTAGGAAAATTAAGTATTTGTGTGTGTCCCTCTCTGAGGCAGAGAGCAAAATTCTACTGTAGCATGAATATGCAGCTCTAAGACAGGAATTGCCATTAAAAAGTGATCATAAAATCATATATTATTTATATAGTTCCCCAGTTTTATATTATCATAGTATTATTTACCTCCAATTTCAAGCTGCGGCTTAGTAAGCATAAAATGATGGGGTATTTTTTAATATTATCTTAAGAAAACAAATTTTTAGATTAGCTTCCAAAACCTTAAAAACCCAAAAGGCAGAAATAATCCCCTTAACATTAATTGCTGTTTTACTAAATGAACTGTTCTCATTTATTTTAAAGCCCCCAAACAGAAATCTCATTAAAACACTATCCAGGCTCTAGTTTGAAAGGGAGGAGGGGGTGCTTATGAGGAAAAAAAAAAAAAAAAGTAATTTGTATAAATCTTCCAGTATCTTTTGGAGCAATATTGGACCCATTACAGTTTGTTGCTAATAAAACTATGGGAGCTGAAATGTCACAATTGAGATTAATTTCGTCTTCATTTTTGCCTTATGTTCATCAAAGTGCTGCTGGTACTGGACATTATTTAATATAAATCACCTTATGCTTTTCCAACTTATCTAATATAAACCACCTTACTGATAAAGTAAGCGGTGGCTTATATACTGATATAAACCACCAAGAAGTAGATGGTGTATACATTAGTTGTTATTGTTAAAACAGAAACAATACTCTTGCATCCTTATCTCTACAGTTTTAATTTAGAAGCAAATGAGAAAATCCTCAGAGGAAGACACCTTCAGACCCTTGTTTTGCACCTTTATATCTTGAAAGTGTTTCTTGGTGTCGTACATAGTGTGCCAACCTGGAAATCCAAAGTCTAACTGTACCAGGGCTGTGAGGGATGTGTTTAAACATCTCTCTAAATATTGGTTGTGGCAAATGGTGGTGAGTCTTGATTGTAAGTGTTGGAAAACAATTCTCTTCATGTGTAGAAAGAAATGACCATGAGTAGGAGAGCAAACCTTCATCTCTGTTCTTTATTCTACTTGTCTTCTGAGTGTTGCATTTATGATATTTGTGAGAATTTTGGTAAAAGCTGATGAAGAAACTTGGGGTACAATTTCTTTTCATCCCTTAGAGAACAGCATAACAAGCATGGACATTGTCCAGTCTCGTTCCTACAGTGGTTAGAAGGCTGGGGGAGAATGTGCATGTTGACACAGGTAGACAGAGTGAGGAGGAGACCTCTTTAATAGTTTTTCAAGTCAGTGGTCACTGTGGCAGTGAAAGGAGCAAAATAAGGCCTAGCATGAAAATATCTTCAGTCCTGAATGCAAGTTTGCAGAGTGAGATGAGTGCAGGTAGTAATTTTTGCCACATAGCCTCCTCTATTCCATTTCAACTCTTGGTTAGAAGTGCTGTCTATAGTTAGGTCAGGACAGGTAGGCATTCACAGGGAAATACAAGATGTTCGGTTCGGATGGATTCCATTGAGACTGTTGAAACATTCTTTTGAAACTGAATTTCTGTTACTGAACTCAGGGCTTGTTTATGCTCTTGACTCACACTGCCTCAACCAGAAATCTGCATCAGGTGGTACCTTCTGGGCTGCCTTCAGAAGAGCGTTGGCAGCAGGTGGAGGGATGTGGTTGCTGCCTCTGCTCAGCCCTGGTGAGGCCACATCTGCAGCACCGGGTCCATATCTGGGCTCTCCGGTATGAGAAAGACATGGATGTGTTGCAGGGAGTCCAGCAAAGGGGTACGAAGATGATTAAGGGAGTGGAGCATCTGACATACACAGAGAGACTGAAAGACTTGGGATTGCTTAGCCAATTAACCAATGCTCATTGGCATCTTCTCAATGTATATAAATACTTAAGAAGGGAAAAAGGTGTGGGGAAAGAGTATGGATCCAGGCTCTTCTCAGTGGTGCTTATTGACAGCACAGCGGGGAAAAGACAGGAATTGAAATACAGGAATTTCCTTTCAAAAGAAAAGCCTTCTATTATTGTGAGGGTAGTCAAACATGGAACAAGTTGTCAAGGGAAGTTGTGGACTTTTCATCCTTGGAGATATGTGAAACTCAGCTGGACACAGCCCTAAGTAACCTGCTGTAGTTGACCCTGCATTGAACAGTGGAGTTGTGCTACATGATCTCTAGAGGTCCCTTCCACATGCAGATGCTCTGTAATCCTGTGATTTATCAGGATTTTTACATTGTGGCTCAACACGCTGTGCAAGATTTAAATTTAAAAAAAAAATAAAGAAAGAAATAATAAGTCAGCTAACAATGGTCCAATACTTCCTGATCTTTTAATTTAGCACAGAAGTGTATAAATCTTGGATTTTTGCTTTTTGCGAGCAATATTCTCATGTAATTTCAGTTCTACTTTTTTTTTAAACTATTTTATTTTTTAAAAAAACATTACAAAGTAAAGACTTGATTCGAACAGCTGACTTCATTCCTTTCCAGAAAAGGGTCTGTTATAATCGAAAGAAAAAGAGCAAACTCTTTTATTCCATTTTTCTAATACCTGTATGAGTCTAACATTGTTAAGAAATGTGCCATGACTCATTTCTGATGTATGAGACACAGAAGAAAGAGCAGACACCGTGCTAAATGATCAGCCTGCAAACATAATCTGGGGCCGCTCAGCCATGCGCTATGTGCAAGCCAGTCATGTGAGCAGGACCTGGTGCTTGTGGGAGAACAAAAGTCTCCTTTATTTGTCTCCCAACTTGTAAATTGATACATGCTGAGTAAACTGCATTCTCAAGAATAATACTGAATAATATTGATCCTGAAGAAATGAACACAGATTTTCCCAAATTGCCTGTAAGGTTTGTTGCATTATGTGGGACTCAGCCTTTCTACTCTGTGTGCCAATCATTAATATTTTTTTCCTTTCTAAAAAATGCAGTAAGTGTAGCTGAAGACAGCTATTTCTAGAGTGCTAATGTTTATGTACATTTTTTATTGTATAAACATCTGCATGTGATGATGTGACAATCTACTAATGTATCATTACAATCACACTGATCCAGAGCAAATGACACATTAGCTGAAGCAGTTTTTTTTTTTTTTTAGAAAAATATAATGCTCAGGAATAATTAGGAGGGCCATAATAATTATGATGATACCCTAGCTTAAGGCAATTTATTGGACTGAGTTTGGAAGGCCCCAGCCAAACAAGGGGCTGGTTCCCTTGCCCTGTGAGGAGAAGCTGTGGGCTAGGGCTAGTCCAGGCTGGAGAAGGAGTTTCTCTGGGGCACCTCACAGCACCGCCCCAGGGATATTCCTTAGGGTTATCAGGGGTGGGGATGGAGAAGAGCTCTCCTCTGCGGCGTGATACAGCAAGAGAGGGTCTTCAAGGAGCCCTTTTCTCTGCTGTGGAGACTGGCAGGGGTGCAGGTGAACCAGGGAGCCCAGGCAGCTCTCTCTCTCCTCAGGGCTTCCAGTCCCAACAGATTGAAGCCCTGAATAACCTGGTTTGACCTACAGGGTGACCCTGCAGAGAGCAGCAAGTTGGGCTAGAAACCCCCAGAAGGCATTCCCCACCCACCTCAGTTAGCCCATGGCTCAAGAGACTCTAAGCTCTTGAGATTAATATTTACATCTTAAAATTTACATCTTTTTTTTTTTTTTTCAATAAGCACCTTTTTTTCTCAAAAAAAAAAAACTATCTGGAGGTGGTTGTCTGTTTACAGTAAAAAACTTTTACTTCAACAATTTGCATGGCTATTGCCCAGCTCTTTGCTTTCAATTAACATTCCTGAAAACAAAACAAAACAAAAAGACTTGTATAAATGTTTATGGAAAACAAAAAAAAAAAACAGCTGTGAATGCCATCAAAGAGGATACATTATTTTTATTCTAGCACATGTTTGTGAATACTTTCTTGCAGTATTCTGCCAGCTCTAACCTTGAATTTGGATTTTAAAAAGCATTTACAAAATTCTTTCTCTTCCTTCCATACCATCACATATACTCACTCGCACTGGTTTTCTGTTTTCCATATGTTATCTCTAACAAACAGGCCTCAACAAAAAATGTGAGTGCTGAAAAGCTTGAGGCAGAGGTAGCTGACATATTTTCATTATTAAAATCTTGTGATATCCTTCAAATATCTAAAACCTAAGCCCCAAAAGCAGTGAATAAAAGCCATGCATATGTTGGTGTAGCAGCTGCATCATAAGCCACTCCACCGTCGCTCCAGGGGTTACCATGATACTTTCTGTGTCTACAGTCTTAAAGTTAGCACTGATCTACCTGGGTTTTGTGTTGTTGTTTGACCAGAAGATCCTGCCTCCTGATTGCATTAGTGGAGTGTGGTTATCATCTTCCACGTTTCACAAGAAAAACGATGTATAGCATTAATAATGGATTTCTTCAGAGGCAAAAAGAATACGCTCAGGAGCAGGATGAATGATAAAACTCCAGGTTCCAGACAGACTTCCAAAAGTGCACAAGCCTGCGTGCATGTGCCTGGCCTCTGAAAGGAGATACTTGGCAGGAGCATACAGACTACGAATTAGTACACAAGAGTAGGCTGCTAGCCACCTATAGAGTCATTTACATTACAAATCCTGTTTTACATATGCACAGAGGATAGTTGTCTGGCTAAATTATGTTCACACACTGTTGGATCTACAGTCCCACGAGGCCAAATGTGGGCATTTCTGTCGGTGTTAGACGCTCTGTTGCTTATGATGGTAGTCTGCTTGTTTGCTCCGACGATGGAAAAATGTCTTGGAATAATAGCTGGGTTGTTCTAATTAACTTTTTATGTGCTAAGCTTTTTCTTTTTATTTTCCCTAAAATTAGCCACTGTTAACAACAGTTGGCAGTATTGCTGGTGGCAGTGCTACTCCAGACAAGGAGCTAGCAATTTTATCAGGATATAATATGCAACATTGCTTTGAGAATAAGACTTTTTTTCTTGCATGAAGGAGGTGGGGAGAGAGAGAAGAAAAAAGAAAAAGGAAGAGAAAAAGAAAAAGCAGGTTATCTTAACATCATGCATTTCTATATGTAGGAAGACATACAGAATTCCTTTGCAAACATTTTATAAAAATAAAAGTGTGTTGCTTTTACTTTTCCTTCTTAATTTTTAGTACCTCATAAAATGCACTTCTTGTTTCTTTAACTGTACTGCAGATAACAATACAACATTGGTGGTCTTTATGGTGTTTTGGGGGAGGGGGCTATTTGCTTGAAAGCGGTTCTAAAAAATAATAGGATTATTCTCATCTTTCATTTAGCTTAATAATACACTACATACATTTGTCAATCAAATTAGAATTACTGTCAGACCATAATAATGCATTTTAGTTTAGCCAATATCAGTCAGACCTGATTTATTTGCTTAATACAAATCTAATTGACTTTCAGGCTGCTCTTCTCTTTTCAGCTGTTAACCGACCAAGTACATCTTTAATTTCCAAGACCGATGGTTTGGTAGCAGTTGAGAGGAAGAATGATTTGCATAAGGCCCCAGAAGGGTGCCAAAACTCTTCACGCTTTAAACAACAGCCTTTATTATTCTGTAAGTGGATGTGTTGAATTTTCATGCTTTTGTTTCCAGTTCAGCCCTGACAGAAAAGAATAAAGTAGATTTTGCCAGCACCCCTGCTGTGCCCTAAGGGAGAAATTCAATGTGCCTCATTTGTCTTAATTGGAGAACCGCCCTTAGCACCAGCTTTTTCTATGAATATATTAGCATAACAGACAGAAAAGTCTAAGCTCACTTTTCCCCCCCCTCCACACCTCCGTAGAAGTATTTTTTTTTCTTTCTAAGAAAAATGAAAACCAGGAAGATAACAAAACAAAACAAAACAACAAAAAAAAAGCATCATCCCCCAGCTTTCTTACTATCATTGCTACCATAAAACATACTATACGTTAAAAAAAAAAATGCATCCAGCCTACTTTATCTCCTTGGTGTTTTTAGGACCTGAGTAGAAATATGAAAAATACTATCTATGACAGAGAGCTGAAAGCTGCTCTTTATTCTTCATAATGTACTATTCCTATATATTTGTTCTTTGGCTGGTTGTTTTGCTTTTTCAGATGGGGGAGATGATAGTTTTACACAGAAATGGATGAGCAGTAACTAGGAATTAATCTAGGGAAAAAAAAAAAAAAAAGAAAACTCACAAAAGTGAATTTATTAACACCAAAATAAAATGCAGTTATCTCAGTCAAAGGAAGATTTCAATTCCCATGCCTATTCGTTGGAGAAATAGTAAATTCATCTTCACGTTCTTCATTTCATAAAAGAATGCTAAATCTGGACAAACAACTTGCACAGTGTAAATCATTTCTAAATCAGGACTCTTTCAGTGTCAGATCGAACTAATGGGATTTAAAGGGTATATTTTTAGGAAGAAGTATTTAGTTTACATGTTCCCATGACTGATAGTAATTCTTACATCTGTTAAACCAGCCATCTATTGCTTGTACATGAAAAAAAAAACATGCTGGAAATATGTAATTTCAGAGTAAAGTGGGATGTATAGGTTTTCCTGCAAGTGTGGCTGTTTAAAAAAAATATGATGAATCCATATTTAGTTGTGATATTTTCCCCTTGAGGATCTAGTATACTGCATCAGTCACATAGCCACTTAAATGGAAAATTTTCATGGGTGTTGGAATAAAGGCTTGGCTCTTTGAGGATTTTTTGGCGTCTTGTAGACATGATGAAAAATTAAAATATTCTTTGGGGCAGGATTTTTCAGTCAACTGGATGAGTTAATAGCTTTGAGGTTTGATTCCAGCAGGAGCTGGGGTGGGGTCATTAGCATAGCCCCTGGAGAAATATCCAAATCTTAGTTCTGATAGTTACTCTTGCCTGTTCGCTGTGGTAATTTATCAAAGCTAGCCAGCACTGCAACATTAGAAGTCTTTCACACCTCTCTCTCTTCTTATTACTCATTACAGAACCATTTTTCTTACATGTGCGCCCTCCCTAAAACATGTTCAGCTGCTCTTGGCTGGGCTCTTGTTACATCTTGGAGAGCAGTAATAGAAGATCTATTTACTGTCTTGTGCAAACAGATCTGCAGGATAATTATTTAGCACGATGTATTTTTGAAAGTATGCGGGCATCCCACTCTGAGTGGTTTCGTTCACATTAGAAAAATGGCAATGGTTTACAGCAGTGTATCCGATAATCCACACCGTTGTGCTGAGCAAACAACCCAGCCCATCACAGAGACATGCATGCTTTCCTTCCTGCCCCCATCCCCGCTTTTTCTTTTTCTCTTGCTCTGCACTTTTTGCCTTTTTACAACCTGGAGCTATTCAGACCTGCCTGGTAGAAAAGGGTATCTTAGAATACCTTTTAAGGAATTAGCATATCTTTTTCATTTATTGCCATGAAACTTCCATAGGTATTAATTTCTAATGGTTTGTTTCCTACAAAGGAGGTTCAAAAACTGTTAGTGGAATGCAGACAGGTTAATGGCAATATGTGGCACTTCTTGAAATAATGAAATGGTGGGGGAAAATACCTTATCTCCATGTCGTGCTCAGTAATTTCTCTCTTCAAGAAAATTGCAACAAATGCTTTGTGTAGAAACAAAATGGTAATTTAGGTAGCAGGACACGTTGTGGGGTTATATCATTGCTATTTGTCATCATGTTAGGAAGCTCCTATGTACAGGGCCTTCTTGATGGATCAAGGCCTCCCCTCATTTTTCATACCTTTAAATGCTTTTCTAATACAGAACAAAATGGATGGATAATTCCAACCAGAGGAACATATTTTTTAAATGATTCTCTCTTGATTATTTCCACCTGTACCACACATTTAAACATCGAACATTTAAAACAAATCCTTGCCCTGCCGTGCCTGTTTGTGTTTTGAAAAGTGTTTCATTTCTACAGTTTTGTTGGGTGGATATGACCTTCGCCGTGTTGGATATGTTGTCTGACATGTCCTAGATGGTGTGTAGTGCTGGGTCCTTCCTAACGCATTTCTTCTGGATAACTGTTTTCTAATCTGAAGACTGTTGTCCTGTTTATTCGTTCTGTCACTGTGCTAGGAAGTTGAGAGCTGTTTTTCCCTTCCTTCCTTGCTGAGTGGAAGAGGTGTCCCAATAGTTTGAACAGGACATTTGAGCAGCTTTCCAGGGAAGAAGAGCCACTGGGGTATATAAAAAGGAAGAGAGAATGAGGAATAGATATTTGCTTTCCACAAACATGATAAAGTACTATAAAAGGACTTCATTGGGGAAATGTAAATGGTTGTGGGGGAAATCAAGAGAATATCAGCAGCTGGCTATGAAGTGGGAGCAGATTCAGTGTTACCATACATTTTCCCCTATGAAGAATCCTGTCCTTGGGCCCAGGGAGCACAGGGAACCATAGGGCTAGCTCTGTTTTAACGGAATCAAGGTTGAAAGTTGAATATTGTAGATGTAGCTGTCAACATGTTGATAAATATTATGTAGACAAAACAAGCCAAAAGGCATGCACAACTGCAAAAAGAACATGAACATGTATTCATTCAACTTCTTTTGCTTTTTGATTCAAAAAGGTGTCTATCCACTTTAAAAAATGACCTTCTATTAAGTCTCGGTGTAAGCACCTAATCATCTGTTTCCAGTTATATTCCTCCATTTCTGAACTTTAGAGGAATGGCGAAGGCTGTCCACATGTGTGGTGGCTTTATACATTCTCCATTCATTTTGGAAAATGAATAAAAATCCCATTTGTGATGTTCACAAGGCTGTCCCACATTGCTAGTCATTAAGTCCAACATTGCCTTCCCAGAGCACTGAAGGAGGGTAAGGATATATTAAGCGTTCCAGTGGGTGCACAACCAAAAGGAGCATTCACATCTTTAACACACAGACTGCAGCTATTCATATGTAACATAAATAATGTTTTTTTTCCTGCAGTATGGTTTTCAAGACATAGTTTGCTGAGGGTAAGGTGGTGTCATTCTCACTGTTCATGAATGGGGCAGTGTGCAAATTCCACAAGCCGCGTACCTTATGTGTAGCATCTGTGTCTTAAAAAAGTGTTCTCAGACTCTGTGTCACACAACGTTACCGCAGTAAGTACTTACTCCTAATCAAACTGTTGTACAAATAGGCAAGTAAAAGCCAAGTAAAAGGCAGTTTACTGCCCTGTTCTGTGAGCTGTTGCTTCCATAGGGTAGCAGTTAATGCAGTTAACATGAACCTTTATGAAACTGTCTGAGATATTTGCTGAAATATTTTATTCTGAAATTGTGTCTGTCTATCAGTTTTCACTGCTGCTGTTTCTGTCTGGAAGTCATATACGTTTAACAGAAGCAAAGAGAGAGCTGTAATGTACGGCAGGGCTGGATCTGTGGTAAGGAATTACATAAATAAATTCTACAAGGAGGAAAAGAAAAAGAGCCCTTTCCAAATATTTTTAAAAGATTAAAGGCTGGAACGTTTGCATTGGCATGTGAATAACCTAATTAACTCTTGTGAACAGACACCTAATGTTCAAAGAATGATTTAATGGAGAAAAGATTATGCTTTCTTTAATATTATTTTCATTATCTAAAAGCTGGAGGTATTTCAGCAGCCACTTGATGCCTAGTTCCTAAAATGCTATGCAAGTAGAGCACTGAGTTGAAAACTCAGTGTAAGACTAATTTTTAAATGTGGATTGAATTACAACAGTGATTGTAATTTCTTTATTAATAGTGGAATATGGAACTCATATTTACTCATAAGTAAATATTGGAATATGAGGAAATATTGATGCTACAATCTCACAACAGAATCCAAAGACATCATGAATGTGTTTTACAAAATATTATGGTCCTCATCAGAAAGGCGCTCAAATTTGGAGCACTTCATCTAACTACTCTTGTGTTCAGCTTTCCTGCAGCCGCTTAATCCACCAAGTGACTAGCCTGCCAAAAAGCCATCAAAAGACATTTGTTACTGGATAAAAACCAAATATGTATTCTGTCTGTTAAGAAGGGTTTTTTGGACTAAATGACTGTACCACTTTAGACACTTCTGCAAGATTAATGACGACACTGATTGTCCACTTTTCACCCTTGGGGCAGTATTACAAAGATGTGCCTTTCCCATGCATCTGATGTTACGCATATCAAATGCATCGTTCCTTCTGCTCTGAGTCGTAGTAATGGTCCATGTGTCCCTGCTCTCTGCCACAGGGGAAGGTGAACATGGCATGGGTGCAGTTTATTTTGGGGAGCGGGCGTTGGATAAAAGTGCACTTGCTGGAACTACGGTATGCCTAACCAGCTTGTGTTCTCTGACAGAATGAGACCTCTAGCATACATTTTTGAGCCAAAGCAAATGAACTGTTCCTCTTCATCATCATTCGCTAGATGCAAAAGCTGTCAGTGAGCATTCTGCCTTATCGGATTAGCTTTGTATTCTTTGACCTGCTCCAAAGAATCCCCCTTCCCTATCTTTGTTTCACAGCACCCTCTCTTACTAAGTGTGGCTTGCACAAGAAAGTTCAGAAAATAAAGTTTTATGGAGGTATTTTGCCCCATCTGTGCATTCAAAGACTCCTGAATACCCAGCTCTATTGGCAATGTGCTGTTTCTGTGGAGTGCTTTTCTCCTAGGTAGTATGCGGAGCCACTCTCTGGTGTTTCCATTTGCCCTGATAATGACTTTACATTCAGCTTCCAGCATCATGATTTTCTTTTCACACAGCACTGAGCTGCTTGCTCTCTCCTGCTGCTCGTGTCAGAGGTGGTTGAACTTGGAGGTCAGTGTGAAGAGAAAAGAACAATATAATTGCATGCCACAGAGGCCAGATGTTTAGTAAAATCATGGGGAATCTTGTCAGGAAGCACCATTGAAATTCCTGGGAGATTCAGCACTTTCTCAAAGGAAACTGGAAAACTGTATTCTAAAAAGAATGGTAGTAACTTCTTAACAGCAATGTGCCAATGCAAATTTTTGCCTTTTATGCTGCAATACGTCTTGTCTTTTCTTTCTTCTTCTGACTTTCTATCTGTTTCTTCCCGATCTATCTGAAGTATAAATTGTAGCTGGGGAACAAAGAAGTGCTTTTAATTTTGTGGAAAAGCTTTATTTTTGCTCCTATTTATGAAACCTTGAGAAAGCCATCACAATTTTCTGAGACATTTATTATATAATAGTACAAAAAAAAAAAAAAAAGGCCTCTTCTAGAAATAGCCCTTCAATAGTTTACCACAACTAGCTGAAAAGTTTGACATCTGTTCCCTTCAATATTATGGCTTTGTATGGCATAATAGCTAACAGTTGTGCATTTTGAGTGTGGAAAATATTTGTGAAATATGAGGCTAGACATTAGCTTTTTGAAAATCTGAACTTAAAATTCAATTTTTTATCATATTAAGAGAAGCAGTATTTCAAGGAATTAATATGTGGGTGGTTATATTCCAATTATCGACAGATGGACTGTGACCAAAATTCTGACACTTTAGAAAAAACATTTACAACATGTGTGATTTTTAAAGTGATTAGGACCATGAGAATATAAAATCTTCTCAGTACTTGCCCCCTCAAGGTACAGGTTCAGGAGGAAGATAGTCACACTTGTAATTTGCACAGACTCAAATTTACAGTAACTGCTGGAGCAGGAACCCCGAGGTCAATGCACATTTGCTACTTAGTTGATCCAGCTGAGTTCAACTTGTGAGATGAGTGTTGGTGAGGAATGTGGGAGTGAAAATCCATCAAGCATCACCTTAATCTTTATCGTTTTGAGGGTAGAAATTATAAGCAGTTTTTTGGTGCAGAGCTATGAACTTGGTATCTTTGCAATAGGGTGGGTTTTGAGTCAAAACAGAGAGAGAAAACATTGTCCCCTCTCTATCCATACCTGTGGTAAGCTGAAGATGAATCGGCTCTTCCCTTAGGTAACCTTCGCTTCCGACTTTAGCATCTTATTTTTCTCCACTCTCGTGATTGTGTAATATTCATGTGGGAGAAACCAGGTAAATTTCAGTCTCAAGTACTGTTCAATTACTACTGGATAAAAAATCTCCCCGGTAGATGTATATTATAAAAATCGTATCTGAAAATCGTACTTTCTTTCATACTATATTCTCCAAACCTAGGAAAATGGTTTTTTAGAAGCTTCTCTTCTGAAATAATGCTAAAACAATATTCTTAACCCTCAATCATTTCTCCACTCCCACTTTTAAATATTAATTAAAACTGAATTTTTTCTTTGTTCTGGCTAGTCTTCAGTAGAAGGATATCTGAATAGCTCATTGTATGAAAAGTGAACAAAAGCATACGAAACTGAGGTTTGTTTGTTTTGTTTTGTTTCGTTTTTGACATAGCATAACATATTCAATGGAAGTGTCCACTCTCCTAAAAACTTATGCCAGTGACATCTTGTCTAGGTATAAATACTGCTGTATAAAAGAGAAAAAGGCAAAGAAGGATCTGGGAGAACTAAAGTTTCATTCTTGACACTTGAATATGGAGCCATGTTATGTTCCTGGCCCCAACACTCAGATCAAGCAAGTTAATCAAATTCATCAATGGCAATCTCATCTCTATTACAGCTTATTCTGATGAGCTCAGCCTTCATTTGTTTCACCAACAGGGCAAAGTTGCCCGTTTCTAAAAGACATGTAACTAATTGAACCGTTATTACCCATCTAATAAGCCATTCTGCTGCTTCAAGATGCTGATGTGCTGTCTTTATTAGCACATGAGACAGCACAGTCTGTACTAGTGCATGAGTGCTCTGCATGTGCTTGAGTAGTTCTTTGCACTAAAAGGCCCTTGCCGTAGCCTGTTTCTCTTGGTCGCTGCAGAAAGTTACTTGATCCATTTTTTGGTTTCCCTGCTGTCAGTAGGATGGTATGTTGCTGATAAGCTGAGCAGTTCCGTCCTCAGTGCTTTTGGATAAGGAAAGATCTATGATTGGGTTTGCTATGCAATATAGATATGACAAGACTTTTTGAAACGGTGTAGCCCCCACACAATTTAACATAATTTAAGTCTCTTATTTCCCACCTTATAATTATAATATATTAAGCTGTTTCAGAGATACTGAATATGAAAGTGTACAGGCACTGAAGTATTTCTTGCCCTAATCTTATCAAGCCTGTAACATTTTAACAGAAAAGAAGACCTAAATGCAAATTTCCATTCTCTTTGTATAACATTTATGCAGTAAAGAATGAGTTGAGTACATGATTTTTCATTTCTGGATAGCTAGGAATAGTAATGCATGAGCTGCAGGAAAGAGCATTAATCTCTCAAGCTGCTAAGAAATGAAATGTTGTACAGAGAGACTTGTTCTTCACTCGTGCTTTCCCAGCTTAATTTGCACCATCCCCCTCCTCCCCAAGATTCTTCTTCAAAGGAAAAAAAAATCATACTTCTGATTATATTAGATTACAACAAAGCCATAGTCTGTAACGCATGGATTTAGATACTGTATTTGGAGTATGAATATCTTATGTATCCTTTCTTTCTTCCCATGTATATATAATCTTAAATGAGGGACTAATGTAGGTAGAGGAAGACTGAGACAGTTTTTGAGTTTGCTTTAATCTGTCAGCTTAGAGCTAATTTCTAAATAGGATTTATCTTTTTTTTTCTCCTTTTGTTTTCTTTATTTTATTGTTTTAATTTTAACTCAGACTTGCAGCCACAGCTGCATGATGTCCTCCTGGTATTTGAACTTTTCTCTTGGCAGGCATGAGTACACAGAGGTGCACGCTCATGTGAGCAGGGGCCTAAGGATGCAATTACCTGAGACAGAAACATGCTTGGTTAGATCTACTTCCTCATTCTCCAGCTTTAACACTTAAAGGTCATGACATCCTCCTCCACTTAGTGGTTCTGTGCCATCCTTTTGGCACCATTTCTGCTTCCTACTTAGGATCTAATGGGAACTTGAGTGATATGAAGACTTTGAGTGAAGTCTTTGCACATGGGGATGAAAATCACTCCTGGGGAATAACTAGTATCCTTTGACATGAGGAATTTTTAATAGGACTCATGAGCCCCTCAGGCTTTTATGAGCTCCCTATAATATTAAAGTACTCAAAAACCTAATCCTGTCATCGATTGGCACAAAGCTCCTGATGACTTCTGGAATTTTGCATCAGTTTTGGATCAGGATAATGGAGCTGATCACACAGGATTGTAATCATCATAAAGTCAGCAACCAGTAAACTGATGGTATGGTTGTTTATTTTATCTTGTGTATATCTTCTGCTAAGTTTCAGAGACATAAGATATCATAGACATTCTGTGAACAAAGCTTTTATTTACTTGTGTTTATGTTCTGTGCACTTTGTATACTTCAGTCATAATCACCTACAGTGGTCTCTCCCATTTAATACCATTTAATATTCATCCCTATTTCTCAGAAAGAAAACCTGAAATTTTTGTTATATTTAGAAAAAAAATTAGGGAACAGTTTTGGAAATGTTGTCTTGAGACAGCTGGGCTGTCACAAATTGTTAATGTAAATGCTGAAATTGGTTTGATTTCACAAGAAGAATTGTAAAAGTCTGTTCATGTCTGGATCATTGACTCTCAGTAGAATTCTTCGAGAACCTAGGTCTTCTCTCAAATAATTAATTTTTCCTTTAAAATAGAAATATCCCCTCCAGGAGATCACTGTAGAACATACTGCACTTGGGAAGTGTTACAGAGAAAACAAAACAAAAATGTTCATAAAATAAGTACAAAGTATTTAAAATTTGCCATGTAAAAGAGGAAGAATAGCAGATTTGTGAGCCTGCTAAGACTTCTTCATATACGCAGTGTTATTGCCCTGTTTCTGTAGTTATTTTTCTTAAGATTCAAGTGCTTATGGTGCACTATTAAGCTATGGGTATCTTTCCTGATACCTACAACCCTATGACCAGGAGTAGAAATATTAGAGTTTAAGCATATGTGTTTCTGTTAGGGAAAAGTACTCCCTACCAGTTTTCAGAATCTTGCCTGACAGAAATAGACTTCTTCAAGAAAATTTACATTTGCTTTTTTCTTTTTCTTTTTGAATAGGTGCAAGTCCACTGCTGTTGCTGCCAATATGATTGTTACATTTTCAGCAGTCTATATGTAGCTATAGGTACTCTGGAATTCTGTTTGGCCCACCAGTGAAGAAAAATATCAGTATATCTGCCCTTTAGTTATGGCTGAAGCAGAGCAGACTTTCTTTGCAATAAATTGTTCTCCCTCAAACAATTCAATTAGTTATCAAAACTATAGTCAGCTTGGAATACAAGGCACCCCTATCAATAGATATGGAAATGGACAAGTAAGGACAGGGATTGCTATTGAGAGGTTGATGTCAATAGTCATTGATGCCTACCAAGAGCAATATGGGTTTCAGAACAAAAGCTGAGGTGATTGTGGAGAGGTATTGATGGCTATGGATAGGGCAGGATATCTATAGGTGTCATTCCCTCACAATACATTCAGTATTTGGCACTCAGTGGGGCCTCTCGATATTGTAAACAGTCATCTCAGTCAGATTTGATAGTCATCAGTGCATCCCACAAACCAGATCGTTATAAGAATTAAGGCTGTTGATGTAAGAGGAGATGGACAGTTACCAACAGTGTGAGCAGCAAAGCTCTAGATGCCCGTGGAAATGGCCCTATTCCTATTAATAGGACCAGGTATCTATAGATATAATTCCCTCACAATACATCTGGTAACTAGTGCTCAGTGAGGCCTCTCAATGTTGTGTGAATATTCAGCTTTCATAGACTTTAGTGTCCCAAAAGCAGAATCAGTGGGAGAACAAAGGCTGTATATTCAAAAGATACGGGAAGTTATCAACAGTGCGTGATGCAAATCTGTAGATGCCTGTGGAAATGGAGTAGAATTGATGCCTATTAACAGATGTTGATATCAGTTGGTATCAATAGATACTGATATCGATGCCTATTGTTAGGTACGGAAATGGAGAGGCATGGATAGGGATCATTATCAATAGGTGTTAGTAGTAATATCATTGATGCCCACTGAGAACAAACTGGGAGCAGGAGTGAAAGCATGTGCAGATGTGCATATGTGCAGTACATGTGCAGATGGAGAAATATTGATAGGTATAACAGCAACATAATTTCATACTGTTAATTCAGAGCTCTGAAACTTGAATGGAGTCTGATCTTCTAGCTGAAAAAGTTGCCTTAACCATGCCATGAAAATTTATTTCAAATATGTTCTAAATGTTATGAAAACAGAAATTCTTTCCATTATTTTCAATAATTTTTATTAGGCTTCAAAGATCAAAGAACAGACCACGAAGAAAGGAGAGAGACAGGTGTAAATTTGCTATTTCTTCTGTAACACCTTTAAAGAAACTTTTTCATATATTTGGAAGGGCATGAAAACAACACCCATTAGGATCCTCATATATCTGTGAATAGTTTGATGTTTTGTTAGAAATTACTCCAGATGATCAACAGCAAATTCACTTATCAGCTATGCAATACCATTAAATTCCTGCAGAGTCAGATGATTCATTGATTTTATGGATGCCATTTTATGTCTTGTCATTTGTGTTAAAACAGCTACTCATTCTCTGGAAGACAAATTCTCATGTTTCTCTTTTATGTTTCATAATGTTTTCATTTTCTAGAAAATCAGCAAGTATGTGGAAGTGGTATCATTCCCGCCTTTGCATCTTTCGTCTTTTTTTTTTTTTTTCCATTATTGTTTGTTTGCTGGGTAGTGTGCAACATCCGGCATATACTTGGAGATTTCTTTATATCTTTCAACTGGGATTGGCAGTATTGTCATAAAGAATGAAATTGATACAAATAGAAATGCCTCTACTTTTCTATGGACTATGTTTATTAAGAAGTTCAGTTAAAAAACAAACTAAAAAACAAAACTCAGTTCTGAAATGCATTAATGCATTTCCCTCATTGTATCCAAAAGTTGGTTAGACAGGGCTTATCCAGGATGTATAAGGAACATCTTACTCTTCCTTATTGGATGTATCTGACAGTGGTCTGCCTCATGTATTGGGATTTTCACACTTTCTTCTTTCCAAAGCAGACTTCCACCTCACCCCTAAGAAAGCTTTCCAGTTCATCAAAAAGATAAGGAACCTTTAAGTACTTCAGCAAGTACTTCAAGGTTATTACCTATGGCTATAATTTATTCCCCATACTTCTCCCCTGTAAAGGCATTGCTGTAACACCTGTAGCGATAGTGCCTCTATGCCTCACTAAAGACATTAAGTGCCCCTAGAAGACAGAAGTCTTCTATTTCTTTTCTTTTTCAACTTATCCTTATTTTTATACACTGATTACTACTGTACTGAAAATATTTTTGAGACATTAAGTTTGCCTGTCATTGATCTCAAGACAATATTGGCAGAATCACTGGTATTTTAATTTGTGAATCAATTTGCGTGCTAAAAGCATGCATTTTCTTAAGAAGTTATGGGTTGGAATTTTGCATAAGGTACTAATCTGTTGACAGTGTTCAAGCATGGCCATGAAAGTACAGAAGAATGGAGAAAACTGTACCCTGTGGAAGACAACAATGACTGCAAAACTCTTTTGGATTCAGAAAGGCCAACTTAGCAAGGCCAAGGAGAGAAGACTTACAGCCTCCCGAAGCTCTGCACTAGAGCAGCCTGGAAGAGCAGAGGGAAACAATTTTCTAATTTGTAAGCAAAAACACGTACAAAGACAATACATTCTACATTCATGGGAGCAGTATTCACATTATAAAAAGAGGAAAAGGGTGATTTCAATGGAGGAAAAATCCTTATTCATACCATGCAGGGAAAATAAATTAAGAGCAACATTTAAAACAAATGAGGATGTAAGTAACTAAATGACAATTTATTTGTGATATATATGCAGATATACATATATATATATAAAATATATGTTCACACACACATATATGTGTAAACATAAATAGGAAATAAATATATATGTAGTTGTAACCATCCAGGGAATGTAGCATGGTGCAAATGCCAGCTGATGGACCCTCACAATACTCCTGTAGAACTATCTTACCAATGAGGAAATTAAACTGCAGAGAGGTTAACAGTCTTCCATATGTCCACACACATCAAGCCAGCCCTGCTGGCTACACACAGACTGCTGAAAATGTAATTCATTGCTGGTGAAGAATTGTGTTGCAGGAACAAAAGGAAAAAGGGACCGCTACTCCAGGATGGGAATGCCCACAGAACAAAAGCATTATTCTGAAATGGTCATAGGGGCAGAAAATAAAGTTAGCAGAGTTGTCTTGACTAGAAATGGCTGGGAAAAAAAAAAAAAAAAAGAGAGAGAGAGAGGAGGAGAAGAAAGAAAGCATGGGGAAGCCTTCACATTGAATATGCCAACTGTATCTTCACTTCCTTTCATCCTAGTCACAGCTTTTCTTAATGACAGTGAATTAAGTGTTTGACATATATGTCCAGATCATTCAGAAGGAATAGTACGACAACAAAAGTCAGCACTGTAGTTTTTTATTCACCTCCTTTTCTTTGTCAGTTCTTGGGATAGAAGAGAGGCATCTGCAATAGTAAGAGCAAACCAAATCCAAGGTTAGGAAAATTTTAGTCTTTTAATACAATGATAAGAAACAGCTGTGGTATTTGGAGATCATAGATTTTTATTTCCTAAAGCTAGTTGTGTTTGGATGAAAGCCTTTCAACACAGTCTGGTTTAAAGTGAAAAAAAAAAAAAAAAAAAGGAAGTTAAAGGTATCTGCTGCTGTGGGCTTTATCACACTTTTATAGGAAGGCAGTAGCGGCAGTTATGCAGTTCCATCGTACAATACAGGGACAAGATCATGTTTTACCTCCTGCAGCTTGAGTTTGGGGGACGTGGATGGCATGGGACAAGAAATAAGAGCTATTTTGGCCTTGATTCCGTAGGAGACACAGAGACTACAAATTTGTGGTATGCTTCTGTTGCAGGACCCACGTTAGCCCAATCCAGTCTAGCTATAAAATGCCACATTGCAAAGTTAATGTGTTCTTTATTTGTGCTGTAATGATACTGGATAATGTATTTCATGTTTTTTTTTCTTTTTTTTTTTTCTGAGATAAATGAAAATATTTGGCAATTTCCTCATTGGCCAAACAGTGGGAGGAGCTCTAGGAGGGCACTGGAGGTTTATGTGTTTAGCCTAGATTTATTATCTAGATTTTTATTATCTAATTTATGTAAGAGATTTTTGTGTACGTATGAGAGAGAAGGAGATACGTTTAAGAGTACTAACTCTGCACTTGATTTTGAGCTGGTTCAGAAAGGATACTGAATCAAAGTTTCTCTGTTAATTTAAACTCTGCTTGAGATGGTGATTGATTGGCATATGCTACCTGAATCTTTTTTTCTTAATTTCCTCGATTTCTTTCTAAGTTGAACAATTAGACTTTAGATTGAAACAACTTTGGCTTGCCACTGTCTTTAAAATATATCTTTCTGTGGGCATAAATCCAGCCATATGGGAAAAAAATGAGCTATTTCTTTCTTTCATCTGGTCTGTATTTGAAGTAGCAAAATGGAATGGATCTGTTCTCTTCTATGGTCCATTGAGATTTTTGCAATGATGCTTTCTGCTCTTGTCTGTGTAGCAGAGCCAGTTTTTCGCACAGAATCAGGAGCTCCTACCAAACAAGTTTATTACTTTCTGATCTGCTATAGATTTTTTCTTTTTTAGATTATTCATTTTAGCTTTTTCCCTTGTCCTCTGTCTTTCTACTACTAGCAGTAATATTTCCAAGGTTATTATTGCCTTTTAATACTTACACATATTGTTTATGTGGTTGCATATCATTCTCTATTTATGTTAATTGTCTCTGAACATTCAAGTCCCAACTCTACACAGACTTGTTCACTCTTTAGATTTAAGTTAATGGGACAATTTATAATCATGGGAAAATTCATATTGGGAAAGACCTCAGCAGGTCTGTAATCCAATCTCCTGCTACCTGTAGGGTCATCTGTGAGGCTGAACCAAGTTGCCTGGGGCTTTATCCAGACAAATCTTCAAAATCTCCAAGGATAGACATGGCATAGTCCCACAACCTGTCAGTACGTAAAGCCAACTCAGTGTATATGTTTTTGAAGGACTAGTGTGTTAGAGAGTTATGGTGTTTTGTGATACTGTGTAATACTACTAAAAAAAAATCTCTCTTGGAAGTTGTGTATAAGAGATGCACAAAGGAACACAGATTGTATGTGTGTATTTATGCATCAAAACTAATTAAGCTCACAGATTTCTTAATGTAAAGACCTCTTGTATATATGTATATAAAGACCTCTTGACTATTAAAAATGTCCATTTTTGACAATGCTGCTCAGAGTGTTACTCTCCAAGACAGCTGAGTTGATCTCGTATCTCACTACTCTTTTAAGAGGCAGGTCTCATCTTCCTTTCCTGTCTGTCCTTTATCTGCTTGTTGTAATCTAACCCATTCCCATATGCCAGTAAATCGGTCTAGCTAAAAACGTGGTGGGAGGGAGAAGGTTGCCCTAAGGGTCAGTTTTTTGCAGATTTAGGGAGCTGAATTTACTTATGCGCATGCCCAGGAAAAGGAAGAGAAAGATGGTAGGGGGAATGGGACTGTTCATTTTCAGGGTACCTTGATATTAGATTGTTCATCTGTTGTCAGTCTTCATCCTTAATATCTCTATATTCTTGCTTAAAAATAGGCTTTTAGTAATACTTCATACACAATCTAAAATTCCATTAAAACTAGATTGAGTGGAAAAGTGGACTACAAATATTTATTTTGAATCAAGCAACACTGATGGTTTGATTTCCAGTAAGATTTTTGGTTTAGTTTTTGCTCTTTTTTAATAATATCATGGGTGTATGTATGGATATATGTGTGGGTGTGTATGCATATACAGAAACACACATGTACATTATTCCATATTCTGTGGAATTTTCCAACTATATTAACTTTGTGGTTATCTCTAGACCCATTTAGAAGAGATGTTTCCAGAAAGAACTATGCTGAAATAACGAACTACCCACTCTAGTAGAACTTGTTATCAAAAAATACAGTCTGTACATGGACTGTATACATTTTTTTCAGCAACACTGAACATTAATTCTGTAATTAAGGTTCATTGCACTGAAATGTTTGAAATAACAGGGCTAAGGTGACTATTGAATTCTTATCTGTGCTATCATAATGTTCTCATTAATACAGATCTTTTTCTGCGGAATAAAAGAAAAATCCTTGGTGTTGTAAAATAATCAGTTTGTGCAGATCCAAATTGTGAGATAGAGGCTCTTAATTAAGAGCCTGACTTGGATGGAAAAGCCCAATAAGCAAAGGTCTCCAGATCCAAATCAAAAGCAGAACAGAGAAATGAAAACTTGGAAAATTTCAATGTTTTTACTGTCTTCGCCTCCCTTGCCCAATGCCCTAACTTTTTTTTTTTTTTTCTTTTCTCTCTCTCTCTCTAGAAACAAAGGTGGAGAAAACCCTTTAAAGAAAAGAATACTTAAAACAAGATAGTGCTAAAGTGCTCGAGACCTGCTGATGATCAATCTAAAACTATCGGCAATGGGCAGATAGTTAATAAATCATGAAATACTTTTAACTCAAGGATTCCAGATCCTGGGAGTCCATTGCAATTCTTAGAACCCGGTCAAAACAAAAACAAAAACAAAAACAAAAACATTTCATCATGATTTTAACTAGAGCATCCATTGTAATTTGTTTCATTGTTGAAAAGTACTCCCATGTAATATCACTAGGGGCTACAGAAAGTAAAATGTTTGATTTCTTAACTGAATGTGGGGAGGTATTCTAAAGATCTCTGCATTTTTTTTCTGTATATTTAAGTTGGTTTCCAAATGATAGTATCTGCAAAAATATTTACTTCTTCTCTTGAAATCCAGTGTGCCTTTTCCAACTTTAAAAACATCAAGTGAACAATCTTAGACAAATCTAATACAACTATCTGATTATCTGCTTTTGGCATTATTCCCTATTCCTGTCAGAAAATAAAACTCTCCACGACAGGACATAATGAAATTATAGTAGAAGCGGAAATGAATGTCACTAGCAGTCAGAATCCTAGTTTTACCTATTTCCTTCTCATTATTTTACTTTTTTGAGCCAGGATGAGAGCAGAGGCATGACCGCTGAGAGGCCAGTGCTCCTTCTGGAGCCAACCTCATCCGTCTGTCACCACCCCATGCATGTCTGCATTTATCAAATAAGGACCGAAAGGAGGCTGGGATAAGCGAACGGGAGCCCCGCTCTTTCCATCAGCCAGGGATGCAGCTGCCATCTTCCCACTGCATCACAGACATTTCTGTTTTTTTTTTTTTTTTTTCTCATTTGAGTCTGAAACTTCCTCACTGGGAGGAAATACATATTTCCAAGCATAGAACAGGTAGAGTATTTGGGATGACACAGGCACACGGATGTCACTCCAGCATGATCTGCTGCAAAGTGATTCTTGGTCCAAGCAGACCAAAACTATCCCCATTTGCACAAGAAATAGTAACCGCTTTGCTCCAGGGTAAATAACTTACAGAGGCCTGCTCTAGTTGTTGCACAGGATTTCATGAGAGTCTGCTGCTTACTGTGACTAAACTCACAGTGTCAGCAGCTTTTAATCACATTATCTGAGGAATTAGTGCATGTCTCAATGCAATCTGTATCATCCACCATAAAGAAATAATTAGAAATAAGTGCTTTCTTCTTTCAGGTGGAGATGGAGCAGCAGCGGGGATCAGACCACAGTGACTCAGAGTCTTGTGTCACTTCATGGCAAAGTCAATGGCTCTCCTAATGCAAAGGAGAAAATGGTGCAAAAAAAACAAACTGCTTTCTGTGTGGTGGCAGTGCCTGAAAGGACTTGCCTGCGGTAATCCCAAATCCAGGGGCAATCTATTAAGAACTCAGCATCACAGATCCTGAGAATCAACTGATAAGCACATTCTCCTTCCCCCACTCCTGCCTTGTTTTTTTTTTTTTTTTTTTTTTTTTAAGTTAATCCTCTTAAAGATTGTGCTAAGCAATGAAAGGGTGGGATGAAAGAGGCCTTTTTCATTAGGACCATATGAACTGCTTGTGTAAATGTTTCATTAACACACTGCTTGACCAGTGTTTAATTCTCCCATCCCCCATTGCCCTGGCCCTGCTGCAGCCTGCAGGGCTAAATGTGTGATTTACACACGTTTAAGAGAAACATTCCCACACTTGAATACTGCACTATTCTATAGAGAAGGAGGGAGCTAAAAAAAAAAAAAAGAGAAAAGGACATTCCGGACGTTTTAATTCACAATTGTTTTTTTTTTTCTATGTGCTAAAAAGATGGATAGCTTCCAACAACACACCAATTTTGTTTTTGTTTTTGTTTTTCCAAGACGCCTCTGATATATGTTTGCCTCTCACAAGCATGCTTAGGCAAGCTGACATTTATTAAGCATGATAGGTTTGTGAAGATATTTATATGTTTTTTTCTTCTTGAAGGAAAAGGCAAAGGGATTCAAACGTCATTTGCCCTTTTGTACGCTCAAGTGCAGGCAATATGTTACCTTAGGTACCGGTCAACTCTTTCAGAGCCATGAGTAGAGACAGAAAAAAAAGATTTTAAATTGTCAGGTGAAGGGTTAAAGCCTGTATTTTCGTATTTGAGCTAAAGGGTGCAGTTTTCTTTATTAGATATGGCATTCCAAAATTTTTCCCTCTAGTCATATGATTACAATCATCATGTTTCATGTTCTAGGGGTAATCCTGTAAAGCCTGATTATTTTCTTTATCTTATTAAAACAGAAATAAGGCATTATCCATAGTGTTGTTATTTCTCTGGAAATAAATACGACCTGCACTGTACACTACTTCCTATCAATATTAAATACACAGGGCCAACTAGATGTGCTACATCAGTATAAATGTAAAGTAACTCTTTTGAAACCAGTGGTGTTTACTTCACTGGAGTTACTCTGCATTCACACACAGATGCAGGAATGCATTTGGCATATCTTGCACAATTTTTGTGTAAATATAAAGTAGATTTTCTCTTTAAAACAGGTGTTATTTTAATCTAGTAGAGAAAATGAGAAAATAACAGATTTATTATTACAATCAGCTCTCTTCTTTTGGGGTGGAATGTGTGAAAACATTATCGTATTTGCATTCTAACCCAACTCCTGTTACCTGAATGAGAAAAGTAAATGGGAAATTGATTTAAAATGTAGCATGTATATTGCAAACAAGCATTTCTTTTCACCCCATGTTGCTGCATAAGGGTTAGCACCCCTGCTTTGCTATGAGTTTTCAGTTACTATTGTTAATATAAGTGCCACATTTAGTTTGGTATATGTAAGCTTGTTTACTGCCATGACCATGATCTAGTTTCAAAGTGAATAGATTCATTTGGATCAACAGTACCCCCAGGGGTAAATGCTTAAATGTATTCAACCTTCCTAGGAGCTGAAAACATCAATACCTTCATAAAGCCACTTTGATTTGTATTGACTAAGGTTGTGCTGCTAATTCACATACATCATTGTTTACTTCACCAATCTTTTAACATAGTATTTGATTTATAGAAATAGTGCTTCAATTTCTACAAAGAAGCAGTAGGCTAAGACCTCCCCCAGATCCTTCCCTTTACTCAGAAACACGGAAATTCAGAGTGAGGAAGCCTATCATTGCAATGGAAAATTTCCTCAATAAATACTCATGTGTAGAACATATTTTACTTGCCTTGTAACAGGTAATAGCAGCGTAGATGTGTCAGATAAAGGACAATCAATTATCTAAGCATGTCGCTAATGTGATTGCAACAAAGACATTGATTTATATCTCAGCAGAAAGTGTCTGTGAAGTGCATTTCTCCTATTCTGCTCCATACATGTCAGTGAAAAATTTTTAAGGAAAATAGAGGAAAATAACTGAAAGTCTTTTTATTTATTTATTTATTTATTTATTTATCATTAAGAAAATATAATCAGAGATTCACTACAGGAAACACTTAAGGCACATTGGTAAACCCACATAAATAGCATACAGAGCCCCATACACAAAATTGCAGTGCTTACATTTGGTATGAATTTAGAATGTTTGTTTGATGCTGCATCAAATACAGGCTTAAACATGTCTTTCATAGCTTATTAGCTTTAAGCAGCTACAAACCAATGGTTTTAAACAAAAGCTTAGTCCAATATACCAAGAGGAAAAATTGAATTACTTCAAATGTCTTAGTAAAGTTTTCTTGAACTGCGTTCTTTTGGGTTTTTCCTGGCCTAGAGCCAGATCCTACAAATTGTCATGCATATGTATAACTGAGCTCACAGAAGTAGTTTTGTTCAATGAAATGTGATCAAGACTATACAATTTTATGCCAAAGAGTTTGAAGGGTCTTGCTTTGGTTCATCACTTGAGCCTCAGAGAGAGCAATTCCGATCCGTTATTTTCAATGTTAGATACCAGAGCTGTAAGTCAATCTTTTTCAGCTTTTGTAAGCTGTATAATGTTTGTAAAGGAAATTTGGGTTAATTTGAGGGCTGAAATTGAAGATCTGGGTTATAGAAATAATGCCATCATGAAAGGAGTACAAACTTAAGGTTCTAAAAATAACAGCAGTAGAGCTGTTAATTTATCAGGATTGTATTTTCTGGATTGTGCTGTTGATAAACAGATATTTTTATGGCTACAAGAGAATTCACATTTCCAGGGGAGATAAACTGAGAAAGCTTAGATGCACTATAGGGCTCGTCAGCATCTCACAGTTAATTAAAGGAGCGAGTGGAAAGCATCAAGGCTTGCTCCCCTCTGCATGAATAATTCACTGCCTGCATCCATTATTAAAGCCAGTTACTTCACCACAATGATTTCCGGCTTGCAATGGATTGGTCTCAGAAATGAGAGATAAATTGCAACAAGGCTTGCAGCTATATTAGTACATTGAAAAGAACATTTATTTGCTCATCTAATTAGAACTGTAGTTTTTTTCCAAATGGTGTAGTAATGCATTACCTTGTCAGCCAAAACCTGCTGCAAGAAATAATTAACAAAAATGCTTTATATTAAATTCTGTTTCACTGAAAGCAGAAGTTTTTCCCTTTTTATTTTGTGTCCTTTCAACTCCTGTTTTCAACTGTATTGCAGTAGAGATCTACAGTGAATTCAGCATTACTAAAGCAAATGAGATATGTGTAATTGAAGTACTTGTAAGTGGTTATAAACTTGCAAATAAAATACACATGCAGAAAACAGCCTACTTTCACCAGCTGTCTTTATTAAAGGTGTAATTGTATGATATGACCTCTGAACAATATTAAAAGGATGTGATTATTGTTTCAAAGCTTTGGTTAATGTCACAACCAAATAAAATACTCCAGAATGAAGAATTTGCTAATTTTTCAACAGTATTGGTTTTATAAAAGCTATTACCTCTAACTGCATATCTCATCTTGAATTCATTAATGGAATTCTTGTTTATATTCAAGCACATTCATTTTGATTACCAGATAAAGAAATGGAAGGTTTGAAGAAGTTTCCACATCAGTGTAGTGCTGCGAAAGTAACAGAGGTGGTATAATGCCTCCATAGATAGGTTTTAAATTATAATAGAAATTGTAGTTACCAAACGTTCAGTCTTCCCGTTCTTCAGCCTCCCGTAGAAGAGAAGAGATTCCACCATAATGCCAGGTCTTTGTATGAGGTTTGCAGATTTGTTCTTGTCCATCCAGTTTATTGTTATCATCGGTGCCAATTTCTGCTTCCTCAAGCAAGGGGAAGCAGAAATGGCAGCACATAGTGACTTCCCATCTGGCCCACAGTAACCTTGAATTTGACGTGGAAGAAGATAGGAGAGGAACCAAAGGCTTTGAGAGCTTTTTAATAAGTGTCTGTCTGTATACATATAAATACATGTACAGAGAGCTATAGATATGCACATATAGATCTAATAAACAGGCAATTATCTCAGAAGAGGTCAAATGATGTAAATGCAAGCATTACTCAAGCAATGAGGAAAGCAGCTCCAGAATGACCATGTATCATCACCATTCAGCAATGTTCTGCAGTGGTGCATACTCAGCACACATTAACAGTGAGAATGACTAACTTAGAGAAAAGGAAAAAAAAAGGAGGTTGATGATGAAAGGAAAGACCTTTCCAAAAGATTTTTTTTTTTGATAAAATTACATTCTCAGCTTGTCAGCAACTTATGAAATATTTTTGAGTGACTGTTTTTCCAGGATGGTATTTTCTACTAGAAATGCTACGCAAATTTACTGAAATGATCTGTCTTTCATTTAATATATTCTGGAATAATATTTAAGCACTTTTAGAGGAGTGATAAATCCATGAATATGGAACTAGACAGCATGGCTGAGTTTGAACTTGCAATTGTTTTTATTTTGGGATCCAAGCCCATAAAGAGATTTGAGTGTGCAGCCTCTTCTGGTATGCATTCATCCAGCATGGGAACATGAAGCTTGTGTGCTTAAAGAGGCATGTCAAAACTGCTTTGTTAAGAAGAAGGCAGGGGGGAGGAAAGCCCTAGACCGAGTGACAGGGCTAAGTTTAGTGTGCTAATCATATTCGTTCTTCTTGTAACCTAAGGAGTTGCACTGTAGAATTTAAATGAAATGAATGGTGTTTCACACAAGCAGTTAGTGATTTTATATGGTCACTGTCATTTTTCTTCTTCTGGGAATTCAATTTGTTTCTATTATGCCAAGGTCACAGATTGGGGGAATCTTAGAGAACTTCTCTGCCTTTGATGCAAAGGGTCAGTGGATTAGTACAAAGGAGAATTAATCCAGTGTGCTGCCTCACCAAATGATATTTAAGTCATTTTAAATGAATGACTAGAAGTTTCTATTAGTTTTCCTATGGAAAACAGAAGCAAGACTAGGAACAAAAAACTTCATAAATGAATATTCAAGGAAAAGTATGACTTCATTGTTAGCTCTAATTGCTAGTTTTACCTTATTAGTAGAAGCTTTCGGTTGCTGAGCCTGACATACATTTGTTTGCACACTGTTATTAGTCAAGACTCGGTGAAGTCTTGTAATTAACACCTCCACATTATCTCATGCAGTGAAAGCAAAGTCAAGAACAGATGACTCACTTTGTTTCAGCCTTGCTCTTGTTTTCTGATACAGAAATACTTAAGAAGTGTGAGCTCATCAGAGTGCCATATGGAGTCAACAGAAAGCATAAAAGGGTTTTTCAGGAAGGAGAGCATCAAAGTCCACTAAGAAGGAAAGGGTAAGGCCTTGTCTTGGCACAGCCTTGTGGTGTAACTTTTTACTGGTATAGCCACACTGGTATTAGTCTTTGTGGCAGATATTCTGTTTTACACTGGTAAAAAAAAAAAAAGCATCCGCATCTCCCTGTGTAGTTTATTTCCTACTTAATGCAGGGAAACATTATACTTGTACAGCCTTTCTCACGTCTCCACAGTAATGCCCTCAGCAAGAAAGTATGTCAAAAGCTGTAAGTAGTGCAGCATTTGCTTGATGGAGAGCCCCTGCTACGAGTATCATCATGCAGTATGCAATAGGTGAATTTTCTCTGCTTATTGTCTACCTACATTTTATTGGGGTTAAAACTCTACTTCATCACAGATGCAACTCCCTATTGGAAATCAAATATTCTTAAGTATTAATTAATGCATGGGCCAGAGGACAGATTCAGCTGTAACGGTAGGAGTATGTGCTTTAAACCAAGGTGTAATTATCTTCTGAATATCTGGTTTCATGAAAGTTGCCTTTGTTAGACGATGAGGTTTATCTCAAAAGTAATTTGTCTGCTGAAATTTGAGTTCCTAGTTCACACTCACATGCTTCAAGATTAAGGCTGTTGAGTGCTGCATTGTGTAATGAACCACACTTCTCCCCTCCCCCTGCACAGTATTATAAAGGATAGGGAAAAAAAATACAAACCTCGAAGTGAAAAAAAAAAAAAAGATGAAGTGGTTACAACAATAAAGATGAAGTACTTTATTGCAACAACAGTATAACCTTTCAGTTAACAAGTACTCCCAAAGTAATATGGAATTTAGACATTAAATTATTACTGTTGAGAGCTTGGCTGAGTTGAATATTCTGATAAATAACAAAGCTTGTTTGCTGGATGGAAGCTGCCCAAGAATAATAATAATAATAATAAAGTAAAATGTACATGAAATTTCCCACAACTCTAAGAAGATAGCTATCAGAAAGGAAAATGGGGAGCAAGAGAATTCCGCAGAGCTACTGTCCTTGTCTGCAAGGACCCACTGCCCACATAAGAGAGCTCTGCAGTTTGACACATTTTATATCATTACTACTGTTATTGATCTAACTACCCCACATGTTTCTGTATTATTATTTTGCTCCTCAAGGATAACCATCTTAAATGGTTAGGTCAACAAATGTTATTTCATTATTGTAATTTGGAGAATTATTAAAGATGGGTCACTTCATTACTGAGATCCCAAAGGTATAGTAAAACTATATTAGTGAAGTTCTCTGGAAGCTGGCAGATGCTTATGCACAACTAAGGCTGTGTGTATTTTATCTTAGCCTAAGTATGCTGCCACTGAAGCATTTTCAGTTGCACATTTAGCCAAACTATACTGGGTTCTTCAAACATCTTTCTCTAAAAAACTTGATTGTCCACTGTCAGGTCCTTAGCTGTGTTTGTAATAGGTTGTAGTAGTGGAGTTTGGTAGAATACAGTGGAGTTTGTACTAAAATAGAATCCTGCAATGTTTTGTAACCTTCGAGTGGGATTTCTAGTAATAGCATCACTTCTTGGTTTGGGCACTGGCCTCGTGGCGACAGACATCCAGAGTGAAACACACTAATCAAATCAAAGCATTTCTAGAGGGTATAAGCAGCAATCTGGGACACATTCATATTTTAGAAGCACTCCTGAGAGAAATATTGCTGGACCTGTTTGGGAATAAGGATGCCCTTTGTTTTGTTTTTCCCAGTCTGAAAGGAACTAAGTAGGAACCCCAGCAAAACGGGTTATGCACATGAGCACTTTGCTCTCTTCCTTAGGCTTTTCTGGACTAGTGCACATGAGCGCTATAGCAATGAGGGAAGAGCAAGGACTGCAGCTGCTGCCATAGACAATTACTGCATTGGTCTGTGCCTGGTTGAGATGGTTTCCCATTAACTACGTAAGACCATTTGCCCGCTACACCCAAATGAAATGCAGACTAGCCTTTCAGGCAGAGGAGGTCATCGGTAAAACATCACTATCAAGGTGGAGAAATCAGTGGTTTCAATGTTCTCCCTGTGGGTATTGTCCTTGACTTTGCTTATCAAGCAGACCTCTTGTGCTCTCTTGAGAACTTCCTCCATCTTGCAGGACTTATCAATAAAGAGTCTAATAAAATCTACTTATGTACAACATGCCTACTCTAAGCAGAAATTCTATTTAAAGGCTAAATGGTACTTTTTTATCTGCAATATCATGTTATGTCTGTTTTAAATCATAGAATCATATAATCACTATGGTTGGAAAAGATCTTTAAGATCATCAAGTCCAACTGTAAAGCCATCACCACCAAGCCTGCTAAACCATGTCTCTAAGTAAGCGCCTCATCTACACATTTCTTGAACACTGCCAGCAATGGTGCTGACTCCACCACATCCTTGGGCAGCCTGTCCCAAAGCTTCACCACTGTTTCCATGTAGAAATTCTTCCTAACACCTAATCTGAACCCACCCCACAGTGCAACTTGAGGCCATTTCCTCCTGTTCTACCGGTAGTTATTCTGGAGAAGAGACTGACCACCTCACTACAACCTCCTTTCCGGTAGTTGTAGAGTGCGATAAGGCCTCCCCTGAGCCTCCTCTTCTCCATACTAAATAACCCCAGCTCCCTCAGCCGCTCCTCGTAAGGTCAGTGCTCCAGCCCCTTCACCAGCTTCGCTGCCCTTCTCTGGACACGCTCCAGCACCTCCATGTCCTTCTTGTAGTGAGGGGCCCAAAACTCAACACAGTGTTCGAGGTGTGGCCTCACCAGCGCCGAGCACAGGGGAACGATCCCTTCCCTGATCCTGCTGGCTGCACTATTCCTCATACCAGCCAGGAGGCCCTTAGCCTTCTTGATCACTGCGACCCACTGCTGGCTCGTGTTCAGCTGGCTGTTGACTAGCACCCCCACGTCCTTTTCTGCCACACAGCTCTCCAGCCACTCTGTCCCAGGCCTGTAGGATTGTTGTGACCCGAGTGAAGGAGCCACGGGACTTGGTCTTGTTGAACCTCATACAGTTGGTTTCAGCTCATTGATCCAACCTGTCCAGATTCCTCTGCAGAGCCTTCCTACCCTCAAGTAGATCGACTCTTTCTCCCAACACGGTTTCCCGAATGGAAACCCTTTCTTCTCATATATACAACCATTAAGATGGTTGTTTAATGCTCAAGACATCTGGGTATTGATATCAGTGTTACTGTTTTTTGCAAACAACTAGCACCCATTTTGTTGGTTGACTTCCAAAGGAAGATTAATGGACAAAAAAAAAGTGGTCATTAAATACAGTAACAAATGTTTTTCAGTAAGGTTATTGCTACCATAAACTTTAATCAATGGTCCATAGGCAGGGGCCTGTGGCTCAGTGTTCTGACTAATGACAAATTAACTATTTCTTAGCAGTTAATAAAGGCTTTTCACCAATCTGCATACAGGATATGATTTTCTCTGCTGGTAATTAACATTGTCCCCTACGTACTAACTCCATATATCTGTACCACATTCAACTCTACATTGGCAGAGATTAAAAATACCATTTCACTAGAGATTTTTTTCTTTAAATTGACTATTTAAAACAACCAAAACATTTCCGAAACATTTTTTAAAGAATAGGAAGCTTGACTGTTTAATGAGCTATTGTTCACTGAATGGTAACAATTATATTGATCTTTTCCCTGCCTTCTGTTTGTTTGTTTGTTTGTTTATTATCTCAGATTTAGCAAGCAGGAGGTGGAACTAGTTAATGATTTACAAAGGTGGAAGTTGTTTAATTTTTCTAAAGGTAATTGCAGTTGCTTTGAGAAAAACGTAAGAGAGCACTAATAAATATATGCTCCATCATACTAAAAGGAAAAAGGTACATCTAACCTTTCTAAATAGCCTAAGGCAAGGTTTTGCTTTTCAATAAAAAGGTCATCCAGAATGAATTAATGTCATTTTCCTGCTGAGGTCCGAGCATGTGGCTTCACTTTGAAGGCTAGAATAAAGTTGTTCTTATCCAGGAATCCTGGAGATATAGAGTTTTACAAAATGCCTTTCAAAAAATCTGTGACTTGTTCAGTTTGTCAAGGCAACCCAAAATGCAGCAATTAATAAATGGCCTTCCAAGATGAAGTTTCTAATATTAGCAAAAAGGCAAAAGCTTTTTATAAAGTGGATATTTATGCATGTCAGGCTCTTTTAGTGGCACTTATCTCAGTTAATCAGTGTTTTTTACTCATATTTGCATTCTCTTACTATCTTTAACATTTATTTGATATCTAGGCTCACTTGAAATGATGTGAGAAAATATAGTCAGAATTTCATACTGCAAGAGTGAAAAGGATGGACACTGAAACAGAAAATATAAGAGAAGGCTTCTATATCTCAATTTGAAAGACAAAAACCTATAAATGCACTGTTTATAGAGTAAAGATTTTTGGTTTTGAAAAAGAAAGTGAAAAGTTGTTATAATATATTCTTCCATTTAACTAAATTTATAAAAAGTATTATTTGTACGCAATATCAAAATGTGCTTTTTTTATATATGGCAAGACATTAGGAGGAGAAAATAAAAGAACTGAAGAAAATTATCTCTATTTCAGCTCATTTTCTTCTTACTGTCCTATGCAGGCAATGTGTCATGTCATAGTATGAGATGGTAATTCTCTTGGTCTCAGCTGTTCTGAAGTAAAGAGAGAACCTGAAGGATTAAAAAAGGACTGGAAAGATGACCTGAATTTAAATGATGAATTTCAAATACAAAAATGAACTCCAAATACTTGTGAACTTCATGAGCTCTCAAGGTCCAAATTGTGTCTGAGTTTCCCAGTAAAGAGGTAAGCCAAACTATGTCTCATTCTGAACTCAGTGGCTTGGGCTCATCTCCAAAGATCAGAGTGATTTGTTCTTTGTGGATGTTTTGCCTTTTTATGACTTTTTTTTTTTTAGGATTTATAGCCTATTTTGTAAAAACTATTGCATTTCGCTCAGCTGAAACTTTGGGTAAAATATCCAAGTAACTGTAATTTCATTCAGCAAAACAGTATACTTTTCCCAAAGATCATTTCTATAAACACATTCAAGAACACAAATTAACATAAATTAATTAGAATATAGAAGATTATTCCTTCGCCTTTCATATTTTTCGAAGATACATGTAAAGCTATTGGTACCATCAGGTTTACTAAGAAAAAGACCTGGAATAGGAATAAATCAAAAATTCTCTAAAAAGGATTCTTGCAAAGCATTCCTCCTATTTTCTCTTTCTTTCTTTCTTTCTTTCTTTCTTTCTTTCTTTCTTTCTTTCTTTCTTTCTTTCTTTCTTCTTTCTTTCTTTCTTTCTTTCTTTCTTTCTTTCTTTCTTTCTTTCTTTCTTCTTTCTTTCTTCTTCTTCTTCCTTCCTTCCTTCCTTCCTTCCTTCCTTCCTCCTTCCTTCCTTCCTTCCTTCCTTCCTTCCTTCCTTCCTGTCCTTCCTTCCTTCCTTCCTTCCTTCCTCTCTTCCTTCCTTCTCTCTTCCTTCCTTCCTTCCTTCTTCTTCCTTCCTTCCTTCCTTCCTTCCTTCCTTCTTCCTTCCTTCCTTCCTTCCTTCCTTCCTTCCTTCCTTCCTTCCTTCCTTCCTTCCTTCCTTCCTTCCTCCTTCTTCCTTCCTTCCTTCTCTCTTCCTTCCTTCCTCTTCCTCTCTTCTCTCTTCTCTCTTCTCCTTCCTTCCTCTTCCTTCCTTCTTCCTTTCTTTCTTAAACCAACTTTAGCATGACTGAAAGTCTCATCAATAATTTGCCTGACGTTTGTTGGAATTTTGCCTTTTTATCGACTTTTGCTTTTTCAAGCAGCTTTAGTGGAATGCCAGTGGCACACACCTGACCAGAGCAGAAGTGGATTCCTTCCTGCAGTCCTCATAAAAAACAGTGCTCGTGGCCGAGCTGGTTTAGAAGTGCAAGGATGGGAGAATGAAATTTCCCTCTCTTGTTACAGTTATTCTCATGGGCAAGTCTGGGTTCCTAGAGTCCTTCAGAGGCATCAGGTGCACAGGGGACCCTGATGGAGAGGTAAGAGCCTGCCTGGGTGTACAATCATTGTATCATTGTGTTTTTGTTGGAACACCCAACATTAAGATAATCTTGAACTTCCCTTGAATTCTTGGGTGAGGCTGAGTGACTTCTAAGTGCTAGGCTTCTGATTGACTGTTATCTGTGGATGTAAGGAGAATGAAAATCACTGATCGAAACATAGATGTGGGTAACTGACTGGAAAACAGTTAAATAACTCTATCTGTGTATTCTCTCTCTCTCTTTTTTTTTTTTTTATTTTGCCGTTCATGGGGGGCTGTGTGAGTGTGTGTGTGTGTGTGTTTATTCCAAAGCATTCCTCTGTTGTGGTTAGGTTCCACAGGAGGGTTCCAGCTTGTAAAGGTTAACCGTGCAGAAATCAAGGCTTTGTGCATTTTTGCAAAGGTCACACTCATCAGTAGTTCCAGAAAGACTGCTGGGAAGGGCTATAGTAACTACCCAATGATTGAACTGTGGCTCCAGGTTTCATTTCCTTTAAGAATACTGTTACAATCACTGGTTGTGTCACCAAGAGATAAAGAGGCTGCTCAGTCACTTGAAATTCAATTTGTACATTACTCGAATCTACCCCACCCTCTTTCCTTCACGGTGCCTAGCAGCCTGCTCGCTGGCACTCTGAATTTCAAATGCCTGAACTGCAGGAAGCAGTTTAATAAATGGGATAGGTTTTGATTAATGTAACAAGCTGAAAACAGAAAATGATGCAACGCACATCTCAGCAAGAACCACAGCTCGGATCAAACCTTTGTGCTCGGAGGAAGATTGCTACAGCAGAAGGTTCACCCAGAGATGCATATTTATGTTTCTCTAACACCTTGAAGGTTCAAAAACCACCTAACACCTTGAAGGTTCAAAAACCACCAATATATAAGATTTAGACCTGTAATCCTGTTATGTCTGTAAGCATGCACTTCAGGTGACTGCACAGTCATGAAGTTCAAGTCTCGATTAAGTATATGACATTGACTGGGTTCCAGCAAGGGCACTGTGTGCCTCACCACAGAGCTCTGATTTTATTTGAAAGATGGAAATATCACAGTGTTTTTTTTTTCTTTTAAAGCGGTGTTAAAAACGTAAGCAATTGGCTGCTTTGCTGCAAAACAATAGTATAAATATGTCAAGTTTAATTAGTAGTTCATACAAATACAATAAATTACATATTTTGACATTGTTTCCAATAAACAGTCTGTATGGCAGTTGCACTCGTCCTTTGTGGGTCTACAGCTTTAATGCTAGGAAACTTTTCCTTGCCAGTTCCTGCTCCTAAAAGCCCCAGTTGTTCAGAATTCATATTTATGTTGGATTTCTTCTCCGAAATTTACAGATTTGCAGTTCTACGCAATAGTATTTCATCAAGTTGATGTTCACTACGCCTCACAACAGGAAGGAGATGAAAATGTCACTGAAGACTATCACCTCTTCCTTGTGTAAAAACAAACTATAATTAATATCTACCTGCAAAAAAATCAAATTATCAGATTCTGATTCTACTCTTTCTTTTTTCTTTTCTTTTTTTTTTTTTTTTTCTCTCCTGGTTATGGCAGTGAGACCTGAGAAGAGGTCGAACCTGGCATGGCAGCCTGCTTCCCAAGGAGGCAGTAAGGCTGTGGCAGGTCTGGGTCTCCAAGAAGTGTTCCCTTATGACCACCATTTCTGAGCACCCTTTCTTTAATTCTTTTTACAGCAAGGCAGCTAGCCAAAGGATGGTTTGTATTTCTCCACTTCTTGGTGAAAAAAAATCTTCTATAAAAATCTTCTTCATAATATATATTATGAAATAATTACAAAACTTAGCAGTTGTGGGATTCTGTGTTGATGGCTCATTATTTGCTCAGTGTTGTTGTTTAATGCATCCTTAGATGAGTTAAAATTTACGTTTGTTTCATTAACATTTCCAGAGGCTCAATTCTTTTATAAATAAATATTCCTGTAACATTACATAAGTTACCGTTATTGAAAGTGAATTGGTTTCACAGTATAGGGATTAGAAATTAATGGAGAAAGATTCTGGACAGCAATATTTTGGAATCTGTACAGTGTATTTTTTGTTTCACTGGTGTAAATAGCTTGCACTAGTCATTGGTTGTGACTAACTGCATAATCACCATTTGAAGTTTCTGATTCCCAAATCAGAATTTGAGTATTTCAGTGCATATAAGAAATTCACTTGAAAGGCTAAACTTGAAAACTCATTAGCTGTATATTCTGTCACACTTCGGTGAACTATCAGGGTGGTGGATTAATGATTTAGTGATAGCTTTCTCTCTCTTTTTTTTTTTTTTTTTTCTAACAGGATAATATTTAAAATCACATTCTGAATTTACCTTTGTTTTTAAAGTCAGTAGATTAATTCCCCATTATTCTCTCCCTCTCTTTTTTTTTTTCCGCCTGGGTTACCCATCCTTTCACTGCCCCCATCCCCCATACACTACCTCCCATATAAAAGACATTGCAGTTGCTTTAAAAGTTAAGCACTATCCTGAGACCAAATCAATAGTGTTAACTCTCTGATCAGTTGTCTGCCATGAATAACAAATATTTTAAGTGAGCTGTTTGCAAACAAGCCATGGGCTAATATTTGTTTGCATAAGCTGTTCAGCACAGATGCATAAAAAGATATCTTGTGGAAAGCAGGATTAGTTTACAAATGATTCACATACAGAGAAATGCTACAGGCACCTGATATTTTGTTCACAATTTGTAATTAAAACAGCTCTAGTAGGGATGCTGAGTAGGGAGGTATTATTTTAAACAAAATTAGCACCTTGTCCTATGTACTTTTGAAGTGAGTTGATGGTGGTATAGATGAAAAACACATGGCAGAGCAAAGCAATTTTGATGACAGAGACACTTAATTTGGCTTGAACTTCATCATCAAAGCTGAGCCAAAAGGGGGTTCTCACAAAGCTGGGCTTTACCCTGGTGAGCTCCCTATCCCTGGTGTCCCCTGACAGGACACTGCAGGAGCCCAGCTCCCTGGAGGTCCATCAGAGATAAGAGACCAAAGAAAACAAAGAAGTTAGAACTCACCTCTCTCATTACTCTCTCTAAAACCTTTACTAAAGTTTGGAAACATAAATGTCTTATCTGTGTTTGTGTTTTAGATTCAGAGTGTTCTTGGTATTGCCAGTATTTCTTTAGAAGCTGTAGTTAGTTAGTTTGTGATTTTTTTTAGGGCTTGATTGAGGTAAGGCAAGGGGAAGGGATAGATCTGTTTTTCTATTTTCATCTCATTTTAATCTTTATCATCTGCATTTCATACACATCTCAAAGAATCAAACCATGTCTCCATGTCTGTGAAATAAATATATTTTAGCCAGGGGTCTGTTTGGGACAGAGGGAGCATGGTTATCGCCCACTCCTCAGGGTTAGAGTTGCTTTCTGTTGGCACATAGACAAGAAAGATGAACAGACGTAAAAGGGAATTTGAGGAAGTTATCGAAAAGCAGAAGAAGAAAGTAATCATAATGCAAATAAGTTGTCCTTGCATAAATGGATCAACTGTTTCTAAACACGAATGTTTACAGTTGAAAACAGAGGGATATGTATGTAATATATTGATATATGTTGTAATATGAATCTGTGCTGGAGTTTCAATTGAAGAAATAAAAGCAATGGATTTTAGAGATGTTGTAAGAGGATATCTGGTGGGATATTCCAATGGTTTCTGTGCATTTAGTGAAAAGGCGAAAATGAAAATGTCAAGTCCAAAGGAAAGGGAAAGCAATAAGGGATTCAGTGCCAGCAGAAAGAGACAAGAGAGGCTAACAAAGATGATACTCTATTTTTCCAGGTAGAGTTTCACTTATTTCATGGGTATCTTTTTATCTGAAGTCATGTCTGGAAGTTCAAGAGTGACAAGAGGTGATGGGGAGTGGCAGCTGAATGAATAAGGCTGCCCTGGAATTGGACATTTTACGATGTTTCACTTGGTCGTGTGTCATTTAAAACAAGTAGATAAAATCAGTTTAGGTTATCTACCACTCCCTCGCTGAATATCTCATCATTGTGAGTTTTGTGAGGCCAGATTTTGAATGACCAGATGCAAAGAATTGTTAGCTGCAAAGCATTACCCAGCAAACTGATAAACAGACTTACTATCCTTAATTTTATACTCATTATGCTTATGTTTACTTACGGTGACCAGATGCTTAATATACTTATAGTATTAGGAAAAAAAAAGTAAATCAAACAAAACAGGAGTTTCAAACATTTCCTTTGGCCAGTCAGTGTTGTACCAGGAACAGTTGAAGCCCACAAGATAGCAAAGCCTCCTATGCATAAGCAAAGAGCTGCTTTGTATTGGATACAATAAACCGGCAAAAGCATCATGCAGAATTCAATTGATGCTTAAAAATTCAATACCAATTGAGCAGCAATATGAAATTAATAGCAGGAGGGGTTATCTGCCTTTTATACCTGTGGATTGAATCCCCTCACTTAAAAAAGGAGGAATAATATGAAAAGTTTTGATGCTGCATAATTGTGTGCTTTATCAAAATGGTATGTAAATATAATAAATAGAATGTCTCCCATGCATACAGCACTGCTTTTCAGTTTTCAAAGCACATACCACAAAATATAAATGGTACAATATAAATGAATAAAACACAATGCTTCTTATTCCTTTGTGCTTTTTTGGTAACCCTGGATTAGGATGAAAAAGAAATCTAAAAACATTTAAAGGCATCCAAATTAAATGAATCTTTCCTTTTATGCTCATGTCATTTTCAACTAATATTTCAAGTAATATTTCCTCCTTCTAAATTTTGAATTCTCAAGCTAGAGAAATGTTTTGGTAGGCTTTTTTTTTTTTTTTTGGTGGTGGTGGTAGTGCTTATTTATTTATTTATTTATTTATTTTGTAACATCTTTTATGTTACCAGAGCTGCTGTCTGTCTTAGTATGCTTTAAAAGCAGAACTGATTATCGTGATTTTGTTAATATTTTGAGAAACAGCTGTATATCATAGCAGCTAAATGGTGATCGCAAGTGTTATGTCTTAATAAAAATGGCACCTTCTTCAGCCACATACATTTACACAATGGCAGTAACATGGAAAATCTTAACTTGTTGTGGATGTATTAAATAATGCCTGTGTATTTCAGCAGGCCAGGATCCTGTTTATTGTCAAGTACCAGACAGTGTTTACTACACAGATACTCTGTGTCTTTGAGTGTAAATTTATCTAACTGAGTTTTATTCCAGAGGAAATGATATAAATTTTTATTAAAGAAAACACTACATTATGACAGAGCTAAATGAATCATCTGCAATCACTTAAAAAAAAATACTTTATTTATTTTCCATGGTTGGGAGGCTATAAGTTAGAAAAATATTTTTGCTGACAAGAATTACATATAAATTAGATATATTTTAAAAAAAAAATCACTAGCTATCTGAAATGTTTGTGTGTGTGTATACATTTGTGCATTCATGCATTTTTATTCTCTGTAATTAGGTAGGTATCTATGGGTATGAAAGTATATATTTTGGCCACTTTTGGAAATACTCGGTCACATTCCTTCTCTAATAAAAATATAAATAAATAAATAAGGCAAAACAAATTGACTAACCAGTGCAGAGTAAAATAAAATATATCAGAACGGAAGAAAATGTCGTCCTGGAGAGAATTCACATTTGCACAGCCTTCTGTGAGACTTTCATATATTTGGTGACATTGTAAAATGTAATTGAAGGAAAGCATTTCAGTTTAGCCTTGAGCAAACATACACATAGTAGAAGCACTCTGCATATGCAAAGCCTTTTTTTTTCTTCCAAATGGGACCTTTTTTGCTATACATATAACTGAAGCTAAGCTTAGGCTAGTGAGGTGCTGCATGATAAGAACTTGGTTAGCAAACATGTTGAGCAATCGAATGACTTGAATAACAAAATCCCCAGCAGAGTGTTTCAGAGCTAACTGCGTTTGCACTCTGCAAGGAGATCAATGCTTCACCCTCATTGATTTTCTTCAGTCACAGAACCAGGATTATGCACAATGTGAAACTGTATTCCCAGACACATTCAATCTGATTTCTTAGTCAATGCTAAAAAGGCATAGTGTTGTACTGTAAACATGAGGTTAGAGAAGTATAGCATATCAAATTTGTACTTCTGGTAAGGCTGCATGTTGAACAGAAGCATCAGAATATATTCTGAGTATGATACAATCCATTTTACAAAATATTAGATTGGTGCTAAACAGATCTCTTGTTATATGTCTTGCTTCCAAATAAATGTGTGGAGATGCCAAAGACAGAAATTGAAAAGCATTGCATGGATTTATTTTAGTCTTACATCCCTTTAAAACGTGGTATAGTTTCCTTTCTGTCAGGCTCGAGTTTTAATAAACACAAAAAAAGAAGTAATTTCTTCAGAAACTTTAAAGTACATCTTCAGAACATAAATGACCTTGTAATTTACAGTGTGTGCTGGTTTTTAAAAAAGTAATAATTACAGCAGAACAAATCAGTGGGAAATGACAGCTGACAGGAGCATCATTCTGATCTGCAATTTCCCCTTGTTTGTAGCTTTGCACTAAAGCCATGGGAATGCCATCAGTTGCTGTTCTGCTGTAGTTCAATTTCAATACTGGAATGAACTAAATGAGCTCAATTCAGAGCTTTCCTAAGCTATTTGTGGGTAGAGACAGCAAAGGAGAAGCAAGAAGGTAGTACCAGTAATACTCTTGAAAGTATTACAGGAAAATTCAAGTCCCATGATGAGGGTGAGGCTTGCTGTATGCTAAGCATGAACTAAAAAGTGACAACAGCACTGCCAGTGCACTGGAGGACTTTTACTAAGTGTTAATGACCTGAATAGATGTGATGAGCATAAACAATAGCTTGGAACAGAGAGGTCTCTTAAACTCAAGGAAAAATTATTTATTTGTTTTATTCCAATGTGTAAGAAAACCTAAACATGGGCCATGAGCTCTCTGTGAAGTTCTTTATGTGTGTGTGTGTTTGTGTGTGTTAAGCACTGACTATTTTTGACAGCATTGAACTACTTCATTAGCAAAACAGTTATGAATATGCCTGATCTCTAATCATGAACCAAAATCCACTGACCTACGTCCTTAACTGTTTTTTTTCTAATGTGACAGCTACATCCACGTATGTAAGCACTTTAGAAAAATAATGCTTTAGTCTTCATCCAAAGCTGACTGAAATTGTTGAAAGACCTTCTACTGTCCTCTGTTCACCAAGGTCAATATTTCATTCCTGTAAAAACACTTTCAACACATGTTTCTTAAGGGATTCCAAGTCCGTATTAAAAATAGATGTTAAAACATTTCACTGAAAATTGTATTGTTTCTGGAAAAGTCGCGTTCTTACAACCTGGTATGCTTGATCCAAGTAAGTGATAGAAGTCTAAATAAACATAGTAAAGTAATTTGATAATGAAGAAGTAGGAGGATGCACACAGAAAACTAACACCATTGTTTAACCTCAAAGCTATGCTAATGAGTAGGGTGATAGACATGAAACTTGGAATAATGGAGCTGTTATTCTAGCCTACCAGACCCTCTCAGGGGACTCATAAGTGGATTTGCCATGCCATGACTAAATGTAGCTCCAGTCCAGTATTTTGCATAGCCTGAAGTATCTGGTTGCTGTATATTCTCACATTTATCAAACTAAATCAGGTTTAGAGCAAAATATATTCTTCTGCTCTAGAAAGGAGACATCTGTGAATATTATTTGCACACTATTTATTGGCATGCATGTAAAATTGAAGAATCCTCCACGAATAAACTATCTGTGCTATATCAGCACATGAATTCAATTAATTTTCAGTCTGCCCCCTTTTGTCCTTTAAAGAGGGGAGGCAAAAAAAAAAAAAAACAGGAAGAAAGAAAAACATTATGAACAAAAATGCTCACATATGCACATGTGTTTGTCTGACCCAGAGCTGGTTGCCATGCAGAGCATACTCCAAGAATTATCTGAACCCAGTTTAGGTTGAAGTCATATACAGTTACTCAACATTGACTAGTCAGTGTATTTCATTTTTTTTAAGACAGCCATACCCTGCCAATAAAAAATCAAATGCTTTCGGTTACTGGATTTAATTTTTTGAAAGTACTTCATGTTCTCCTGAATCTGCTCTCAGTTACAGCCCGCTAAAGGGTCTGGTCCAGTGGTGATCCTATAAATACAAACACAAGCTGAAAAAGCTGCTCCTAAAGCAAAATGCACAAGCCTGATGTTAAGTGATTTCCACTCCACTCTATCTTGTTTACACAGTCTCCAGCTCTGAAAGTGGGTGGTTATGCAAAAAAAAAAAAAAAAAAAAAAAAAAAAAAAAAAAAAAAACTGTTTTGTGCAGTGTCCAATTTTCTGTTGGCCTTTTGCAGCACAGAAATATACAATTACAGTGCACTTGAAAAGCACTCAGATGAACTCATCTCAGCTTCCCATATGTACAAAATGATACATTTTTAGATAAATTACGTTAGAATGAAGACAGAAAAGCAGGAGATTGCCTTGTGGTTTTATTTCCGATTACTGGCAGTTAACTTTGTTTTTCACATCTGCTTAAAAAAAAAAAGTCAGAGGATAAGAACTCCTAAGGAAAGCACACATCTTATTAAAAAAAAAAAGGGAAAAAGAAAAGAAAAAAAAAAGAAAAAAAAAGAAAAAAAAGCTAATGCTAAGGTTTTATCATTTTCTCTTACTTGTTATTAGAGGATCACTTGCATGAGATAGGAACCTGATCTTTCCATAATTCACAATCATTAAAATCCCCTAGGTTATGATACAAAAGTGGGGCTGCCTGGGCAATGCCTGGCTTTGCTCCAGGCTAAGCACAGTGAAAACCCTTGTAACAACCATGGGAGAGTCTCATCCTAGCTCAGCTGCTATAGCAGGTGCCTGCTCAGTCAAAGTTTCAGTGTCTTCTTTTTTGTTGTTTTTTGTTGTTGTTGTTGTTTGTTTGTTTTTTGTTTGTTTGTTTTCTTTTTTTTTCTTTTTTGGGGGTATTTTTTACTACTTTTAATATTTAATTAACAGGCTGTATATGAAAGACTCTTTATCAGTTGTGAGTTGCACAGGTATGGCATCCCATGAAACTGCGTTATTCTCCTCCTACTTCATGTCCTGTAGGAAAATTCCTTCCTTCTCTGCCCTTTTCTTCTGCCTCCATCTCCTTGCCCTCCCAGGGTATTCCCAGGCTTCACTGTATTAATTGCCCCTGCTGTTCCAACGTGTCATGCTCAGCAACATGTTCATGACGTGCTGCTTTTTTCTCACCCCTGTACCCTCACCACTCATTGATGGTCATTTTGGTGGCCCCTTGTTTCACTCCCAACCTCAGCTCTCCTGCCCTATCTTGCCATCTTTCTGGCGTGTGCTCTGCTTTGCATCCCCCATCCTTGACACACTTTTCTGGCCCTTACCGTGCAGGGTAGCAGAAGGTCGTCTTCCCTAAAAGCAGCCAGGCTTGCTCCTGTGTCAATATGTCAAGCGGATTTTACAAGGTGACTTCAGCTTATGTGCACACCCACCTGCCAAGGCTTTTAAATCCCTCTTTGATCTTCATTTACTTTGCAGTTAGAACATGCTTTCCATTTGGCCATTGAAGAAATGTGATTAAATGTACAGCAGTATTTGTGCCGTCTAGTTGAACAGCTGGCTCTTTTACAGTGTTAGGCATGCCATTTGAAATGGGAAAGATTTTTAAGGCCAGATAGAGGGTTTTCACTCAAGGTTATGGCTCCAAGATGGCCCTAAGGACAGGTTTGAGCACAATTATATTTGCTCTGACTCCATCTATCCTACAGTTTTGTTAAATGCAATGTAAATGTGCTTCATCTTGTGTGCTGGTCCTTCAGGCCAAATATTGCAGAGGGAGAATCACAGTCATAAAGGCTCCAAAGATTAGCCCTGCTTAGCCCCTGATTAGGTACTGTTGAGCCACCCAACTTCACACAGCATTTTGGCTGATGCAAGTTGATGATGGAAGGAGCTGTCCTTAAGACAGCTTGTGTCTAGGGAGTCAAAAATAAGAAGTCTGTGCTCAAAAATGTGAATGCTATGGCTTAATGGCATATTTCGTTCAGATATGAAACCACCCCAATTGCATGTGCACAGGAGATCTCAGGTGTGGGACTAAGAAAATAGGACTCTAACAGCCAAAGCTAAAACTGACTGCCTCTGTCCTGCTTGTTATATGCCATGTTAATGAAGAGAAGCTTGCCTCATGAAAAACTGTCTTGGCTGGAGCAATTATGTCTACCTTCATTCTGTCTAATTCACTCTCTTTCCTCTTCCCCCCTGCCTTTTTTCTTTACTGCATGAAAATCTTGATTATCATATGATGCCAAAAATCTCTGTGAATTATCACCCAATTTATAACCAACAATGACAATCAGTAATGAACAGGTGATAGAAGTACAATTTAAAGAGATAGAAGGATTTCTTCCTGCTGGTTCTGTGATTTCCAGTTTTAGAAATTATATGAGGAAAGTTTTAAGCATATGGTAGCTGTAAGACCTTCTGGCTGTAGTGCCATTTAAATCAAAGAACATCCTCATTAGCATCCAGAAAACAGAGTTGTCCTTTAATGTACAACAACGAGCCACATACTGAATGGAAAGTTATTAAGTCCCAGATGAAAATGGTTTCTTTCACTTATTTATTTAGCTCACTATGCAGCTAAGAATGCAAAGCTAAATGAGAGAAAATTAAAAAATGTAATAACCATACATGTCAAATGGCACTAAGATCCTCAAGTTCTTTTATCACATAACTCTCCATAGCATTAATCACTCTCTAATTCAGTCTTGCAGTTTATCTAAATCCTGATTCTAATGTATTCAGCCTTATGCTTCTATCATTCCAGTATTCACTGCAGAGTCTTTACCAACACAATATAAATGAAGAAAATCTGGGGTGACAGAAGTGGTTGTGCTGGACACATAAATTAGATGGATTAGTTCATTGTTTTCTTTGATTTCCTTCCCTTTTTTTTTTTTTATTCCTATTTAAATCAATATTTGATCTAGGTAGAAAAAAAAAATTGCAGTGTTTGAATCAACACAATAAATCTAACTTACAGGAATTTGACTGCATTTCTTAGGTCTTTAGAGATATCTGCTTGCAACTTCAGTGGCCACAGAGTAAAAATTGGAACAAAACATGAAAACACTGCTTAGGTCATAATTCAAATTCCTGTAAGTGGAAGACTTTCCAATAAAATCCAGACACTTGAGAGGTATGGAAACGGCTGTGGCTCAATAAAGTTGATTGAGTGCCCTTACCCCTTCATGTAGTACCGGTCAGGAAAAGAAAGAAAAAAAAAAAAAAAGAAAGGAAACATAAAAAAATACAAAAGATAATAAAGACTTAAATGTTAGGACTCCAGATTTAATCTTGTGTAAATTCTCAAGAAATCTGCAAATCTCATCATGCTGCAAGCAATTAAAGGCATTACTAACTGTAGCAAATGAATAACATACTAGACCAAAATAGAGTGGTTGATTGATTTGATATGTGACTGAAGGCTCCTCTTTGTCTTTTTCTCTTTTCTGCAATCAATAACATAAACCTTTTCACTTTCTTGCCTCTCCTGCAGCTCCCTAATAGTGCCTCTCTGCTGGGTGCTACGCTTTTCTGGGAAAAGATGTCCGCTATATTGTTCTGAGGTGACTGCTCTTGGTGACCTTGATCCTGCAAATAATTGCTATCAGCTTTAGTACTGGACTGAATGAAATTACTCTTCACGGAATTTAAAAAGCCATTTTGTTGAAATTATTATCATGATCCAACTCTTAATTTTCCTTTGCACAACAACACGAAGCCTCACAGTATGACAAACTTGCATAACTGGGCCTTGTGCTTTTGTGCTGAGGCAGACAAGAGTTATAAGGGAATGGGGCTGAACAAAGAATTGTACAATAATCTTCAGCTGCATAGAGATATTCCTGAACCTCCACAGGTGTCTGAGAAATACCCTATCAGGGCACTTATTTACTACTATGATAGCAGAGCAAGGCAGCTGGTGTGGATTGACAGGAAAGTAGCTCATCTGGACACTGGCCTGCCAAAAGCTGGAGTGAAAAGCAGCCTGCAGACGAAACCACGGGCTTGTGTGGACCAACGGAATATTTATGGGAGAAGGTAACAGACCCCTTTCCTGGGACGTTTGAGCTCTGGCCAGAAATGCCTTTTATTAGCTAATCATAAAAGCAGAGTAAGAAGGTGAAATGAGACAAGGAATCTAAGAAGCTATAAGCGTTAGAAAAGGTGGATTCACAACAGTTTGTACGGCTGAAAATTGTCTACATCAGCAGATATTACTCACAGAAAGATGACATGTTTTGTTGGGTTGATGTTAAGGAAGTAGTTATCATCATGTATGCCTTCACTAAGGCTTGCTATCTGAAAAAAAATATATTTGTATTTTCAAGTTTGCTGTGTACTCTGAAGGAAAAATTGTTCCTCTGTTCTGCATAGTTTTCAGAGACTTAGCTGCAATGAAAGCAAACAAAACCCAAACCTGTTTTGCTGTTTTGAAGTCCTTTCTCTAAGCATGAGTTAGCAGAAGCAATGCTGTGGCTTTGGTGAAGCTGAAATTTTAAGCTGCTTTTGGGTGGAGTTAAAAAGTGGAGTGTTTCCTTTGACTGTAGCTCACCTCTCAACTTCAGAGAAAGCAGCATGCTGTGACAGAGTGGCCATTTTGATCTCTGAGAACTTTCTTCACATTGCAGAAAATAACAGTGACCTCTTTGGATCTTTAAACTACAGTCTGGGTAAAAGGAAATGAACAGAGAGTTGAATTTAATTTCTGATCTTTGTCCAGCAATCTCAACATTTTAACCTTATCTCTGTAGTTGAGACATCTGAAGGAAAGTGTCTAGGGAGAGCTCCCAGGTGGTGACTCGGCACTGGCGCTCTGCGTGCCCTTTCAGTCATCAGGGTCTCACAGCTCAACTCGTAGCAGAATATTATTTAGAGTAGAGCTTCAATCGTTTTCCACATATGCTCCTTCCATTTCCTTCATGACATGTACAAGCCTGCTGTGTTTTTCTGTATGAACGTTCCTCAACGCTATCCATCTCAGACAAAGAAAATCTTTAGGCAGAATTTATAATGTCCTTATATCTTTTAGTGTGTTCTTCTCCCAAGGCAGACAGTTGCAGATATAATTTGTAGAGTCTTCACCACTGATTTTCTTAACTAATTGCTTTCCTGACTCTTCTGATTTTTATTAATTAATAATGCTACTGCTTATGAGAGTCGCCAAAAATAGTTGAATATTTGTTTCCGAGACTGACATAGGAGCTTCTTCTGCTGGGGAGAGGGAGTCTTCTAATGCATATATAAGAACAAGCAGTTAATTTGTCCTCCTCACTGTAAGTGCTTACAGGGTAGCACTTTGTTTACTGCACAGCTGAGCTGAAATGTTTCAAAACAGCATTCACTAACATGCATCTTCAGCAAACACTGCTTTTTATTTCAAAACTTTTTTCCTGTTATCACCCCGTCTCTTTTGACTTTGCTCATCTTCTTGTCAGAGGCTGTTGGTAGAATACAAGGACTGATCTTGCAAATGTGTTTTTAGTTTGGCATTTCACTGAAAGCGTAAGAAGTTTTGGAGGTTTGTAATGAGAACTTAAAAATTAAGCAGCTGTGGCTTGGCAGCCCTGGAAATGTTGCTCGCTGGAATTTTGAACTTTCTGAGCGGTCCAGAAAACATCTCTGCTGAAAAATGTGACATAGTTTATGTGACCATGCTGCAGCAGTTGGAGGAAAGTCCGAGTGGTTTATATTACTTTGCATAACCGGCATCACAACCTTTGTTTAACATTCAAGTAAGATTAGGCAGATAAAGAAAGAGGGCAAGAGAGAGGAAAACTTAAGCAAGCTATGGTTAAGGCAGTCTAAAGGTCAAAATTGTAATATTAAATAAATCTTACATGGTTTTATAAACCCTAATTTATTGTCTGCGTGCAACTGACATTTTAGCTCTGGTTTAATACCAAGCACTTCAAAGTAGTCTGGTAAAAGAATAGTTGATAACCCTCTTACACAGTATAATTGGAATTCTGCATGTTAGAACATTTGGTTTCTGAAAGATTTTTGTAAATGTTAATAGCTGTCTTTTAAAATGGTGTAAGTGTGAAATGCTATGAAAAGCAAAGGTCTAAATGTCACTGTGTCTATAATTTTCATACAGTAAAAACTAAATAATTTTTTTGGAATGAAAAACCGAAAAGCCTGCTGCAAGTTGGAAGATGTAAACCATCTCATTATTAGTTTTTTGAAATTGATATGACAGACACATTTGGTAAAACTGCGTGAGTTTTAGGCTAAAGTGTATAGTTGAACATTTAACTGGCTGGCAGTGTTATTACTGCACATTCTTTCTATTTACTGGCACCCATGATCTGAACATGAATAATTCATGGTGATAAAAGGATTTACCTGGATAGTCTTCCAGAATCTCATCAGAAGAATTCTCCTCTTATGGATCCACTGGCACTCAGTCCAAAAAGCTACTCACACTTTTTCTTAGTTGTGCATCATCACTTGCATCTACTAACAGGGAGCTGCGGTACATGCATAGGAATGTCTGGGTCGTTGTCTTCGGTGAGAGGGGTTGTGCCTATCCGGAACAGAAAGCACAGATGTTTTAAGCTATTGTGCGAAGATCTTTTATATTCACTTGAGTAAAGAATGCAGTCATGAATTTTGAATTATTGAGACTCGAAAGAGCAGTTTTTCATAAAATAAACCTCTAAAATTCTCCTTTAAAAGAGTAAGTAGCATAGCAATGATCATACCACAAAATAAATAAATAAATAAATAAATAAATAAATAAATAAATAAATAAATAAATAAAGGAGGAGAGGAAGGGGAACATCATTATGTCTTCTGTTTTCCCTTATACTGAAATATAACTTAGGAATAAAAAGGTAGCTCAAGACAATCACAACCTCAGCACTTTTTTGAGTTACTGGCAGTATCAATTTGCCATCCAGCCTGTCTAAATCAAAGGGATGGTATCATTTATGAGAGCAAAAATGCATTAAATACATTATAAAGAGCAGGTAACATAAATAAAAGTTGTGCCAGGAACGCCTTGTCCTCACATGTGGGTTTTAGGAAGCCAAAGTAATCTTTCCCTCATGTACTGTAATAATAAAGATTTACTTCAAGCAAAACCAGATAAGATAACGTTTATACGCTGACGTCTCGTTGCAAAGTCTGTGATCCCTCATTCCTTAAGCTGATTTCTTTAAGCAGTAAACTTATCTAGAAGTTCCTGTTAGAAAAGCGTATTGAAAGTTTCCTCAATCTTGCCATTCACATCTCCATCCAGGAAAAAATACCAAAAAAATAACCTACAGCAAGTAGGTATAGTGCAGAAGCCAGGCTGGGACTCTTGGAAACTCTAGTTCATCTCTTCGGTGCAGCAGAAACACTCCTGTTGCTGGAGCTGTAAGAGATTACCAAGTCTGGGATCACATTGTAATGGTTTTGACCATCTTCTGCACTCCTCAGGCCAAGAAGTCTGGGAGGACAGGGAAGGTGAGAGAGAAACAAGGATAATGAAAGTGGAGAGATCAGCATCAAGTGGGAGACAAAACTGATTTTCCAAATGACTGGAATTAGGGAACTGTCAAAAAAATCTACATCTCAGGTAGGAAGATTGGCTTTGATATTCTTCCTCACAGTTTCTGTTTGCTGACTGCTCTCTTGCTTCCAGGCAATGCAGAGATAAGTTGCCCTGCTCCTGGCTCTAGAAATTGCCAGTGAGTAACAGAGGAGCAAAGAGGTTATGAATAATTTTGTGAAGTGTTTTGTGCCCTGTGTGTGCTGGTCTAGAAAAGTGAAACTGTCAAACAGAAACAAAAGCATGGCTGTGCTAGTGTATATTTTATGAAAGCTATTGCAGAGTCAATAGGCAAAAACCTAAGAGTTCTGTTTTTCCAAAGATTATCTAGAGCAAGAACTTAATTGTTAGCTGTTTTTATGTTTGTGTTTAATAGGGTTTACAGAAAAAGTGCTTAATATTTCTATTTGGTAATATAATTAATTCTGTAATTATTCATATGATCATTTGAGTAATTTATGGCATTTGAAAATATTATATGACTCATCTTCAAATTTAAGCCACTTGTAGAATGGCTTTCTTTCTTAAGAATAATAATAAAAAAAGTTATCAGGAACAGCAGTTGACTCCAACTCTCTTATTTACAATAACAATGGAAACCTTAATCACCTGTAGAGCCCAGCAGGCTAATACAGATGCACAATAAATTTTGGCTAAAGTAAACATGGGTTTAGAAAGGACATTTGTTCATTTTGCATGCCGAGTGACGCATGGTTTTCTGATGACATTTCTCAATCTTTGTATTTTCCCCTTCTTTCCCTCCCCCCGCTCCCAGTTTCCATCTTCTCAGTCAAAGGAAATCATCAAGTGACCTTGAAATCTGCGCTGGCATTTTCCTGGCAAAGAAAGCAGATCTCTTTTCTCATTTGCAAAAATGAATAACAATTTGATCATTCTTAAAACTTCTAAAAGGTTAATTATGCTCTCTCTCCATGAGTACTGAATAAAAACCTGCTTTATCTCTGCCCAAATGAAACCCACAGGGCTCCCATTCCCTCTAACTCTGCTTGGAGACCAAATCCTGCAAGCTGTCAATTAACTCCTATCAGCTCATAGATCTTTGTGAGCCGCAGTTGATTTTCTCATCCGAAAACTATGACAGCTCTCATTTGCCAGAGCTGTTGGGTGACTTAAAAAAAAATCACAGCAGGAAAGTGTTATCTGGCTGTGCGCTTGGTGGATAGAAAAGGAAAGAATGAGAAGGAGAGAAGCATAAAGATCCCAGGTTAGCGAGAGTTCATTTCTAGCTCTAAGATTTCTGTCTGGTTGCAAAACCCCACTTGAACTCAAGTTGCATGTTTCAAACCATAATAGAACCTGAACATGGTTACGTACTAGGGGCATGATTCCTTAAGCTTTTCTTTCCCCCTTTTTTTTTTTCTTTTCTCCTTTTTTATTTTATACTACTGTATTTCAGCAACCAGCCACCAAGGAAATGATCATGGCAGGCAATAGAATTGGTAGAACAGAAACTCCAGTGTTAAACATTTACCCAGCTGTTATTATTTCCTGGTTATAAAATGGGTTTTTAATCTGAAAGTCAGAATAGTAATCTAAAAGGGGAAGACTGAGCGGCTGGAAGAATATTGTTTCACCTATGTTGCAATAAGAGTAATGCTATTTTGAAATGAAACTAGAGAAAGCAGAGAAGTAAAAAATTGTGCTGAGCATTTGATGATGACTGTATTTCTGCCTGTTTATTTTAGTTTTATAGCACAGGGTCAGCTGTTGAAGAGTCAGCTGCTATAACTTGCAACAAAATCAAAGGCACTTGTCCTGATGGCTCTGCATGTGTTAGAAGCCGGAGTTATAGCAATTAATTCTAGAATATAAATCGATGGTGTTGCAGTTAGCACATGCCTGGGATTCAGGAAGCCAGGCTCAGTTCGTGGCTCTGCTTTGACCTTCAGAAGAAAAAAAAAATCACTCTATTTTATTCCTGACTTCTGTAAATTTAAGATGTAAACCTTTGGGCCAGACATAATGACACCTCGGCTTGCTGGAAGTGCTTACATGCCACGCCCCTAAAAAATGATAAATTTAGTATTCTTTTTATGTGAAAAATGTATTTGAGAGCCAATGAAAAACTAATTAATCAGGATGTTGCTCCATATTTATATATATTCTACAGTACTCTTCTACCTTGCTGTCTTTCTCAGTACTTGCTGATTTGCCAGAGCTGTCACCAGGTAAATCATTCTTGACATTGCAGTCAACTTAGCAGGCTCAGCACTGAGGAGAATGGATTTTCTGCAGTAAGTCTGTGTTGCATTAGACTTTTGCTCCGAAGGGAATGGGAAAAGCCTCTCTGTTGTTAAAGGAGTCAGGATTTCACCTTCAGAATTTTTACTTTCAATGAACGGCAGATTCCTGGACAATTTACAACTTTGGAAAATCAGATTCAGCTGATTAATTGAGAGGAGGAAATAATCTTTAAATAAAAGTGAATTAAAGGTTAGCAATATTCAGAACAAAAATTTGTAAATACATATACACCCATTATGCAATCTGGTTATGTGCTGTCTGATTCTGGGGGACATGCACAATTCCATTTTAGCTTTACATTTCATCTTAAAAAAAATCAGTATGGCTACTCAGATTTTTTTTTAATTACATTCTAATTAGAAAAATGCCAAGTGATTTCTTTTTTCTTTTTTTTTTCTTTTTATGAGAAGTGTCTTAAATATACAGTACATTAAAATGCCTTTGTGAGGCTTTGTCGCCTTTTCTGCATGGAGTAGTACAAAAGTACAAAACAGGTCTAACAGATATGTTATTTATATGAAAGCATTTCTTTAGAAGGATCTACTGAATGCTGCAAATTCACAATATTTTAATTACATTTTAAATACCAAGAAGAAGTTTTAGTGAAAAGTTTCAAACCATCTTAATTATGTTTTCAAGATTACCTAGCATAAAGAGAAAAATGGAAAACCTACAAGGAAGTAAGTAATTTAGAAAGTTGAAATCTATGTGAAAAATTCAAGGATTGTGTGGGTTAATTTCCAGATTCTAATAAGAATGCAGTCAGAATTCTTACTGTCAGTAAGAATACTCTTTGTCCTGCTATCTATAAATCAGGTCATATGTATTTTCTCTCCTTTTAAATCTATTCCTCCTTTAGTTTTCCTACCATGCCTTCGTCCAGGCTTTGTGTTTTCCTTCCTAGTTTTTGGTCATCCTTCTTTTCTCCTCCCTTCTGTCACAGTTTCCCCAGCCACAGTATATTTGGTCTTTGTTGCTTTCTTTGAAATAATAAATGCTAGTTTTTCTTTCCAAGTAATCAGACATCAGATGAGTCAGTAATGTAGTGACTATGTTCATCACCAATGCAAAAGCCAAGGGCAGAAAATTTAGAAGAATATGGGAAAAGCATCAGATACAGCAATGGGGAGAGTGCCTCATGGCATCATTTTCCAGCTCATGGGTTGTTGGTGCTATAGGGACAGCCCATTGACTATATGATGTGATTTTGGGGACCTGTCCTGAAAATAAACGGTAGCACGGTTGGAAGTGTATAGTTAACTGAAGAAGTCATCTTCTACCAACTTCAGAGAAACAAGGGGAGTCAGCTGGCAGAACTGTCCAGATGGTTTGTGGGAGACCGATCCGGGCAGCTCCTGCAGTAGCTGAAGCTGCACTTTTTAAGACAAAGCTTGACCTCTAGCAGATGTTTTAAGCATCAAAGAGAAGTAACGTGCATAGTGGACATGAGAAGGATATGTTTGTGTGGAGAATATAGCTTTCTGATGATTTATGCATCCAATAATTCTTCCCTTTACAGATAAACTGGTGTTGAACTGAAGTTGCAGTTGTCCAGCTCTGGGCAGGAGGCCGCTGCAGGAGCCTCCACCTGGAAGCAGCAGCGTGGCTGCTGTGCTCTACAGCTTGCTGCAGTGCCCTTGTCTCCAGTGGTCCCCAGTTTAACCAATTGGCAGGTAGGTTGAGCCATCATTTCTAAGCATCCGTCGGCCACTCCTCCAATATTACATGTTTTTGGTCTTTTTTTTTTTTTTCTTTTTTTTAAAGATGTTTTGGAAAGCCCCCAGTGCCCAAACGTGATGTAATCCTACATTCCTTGGCCTGTGAAACCAGCATTTGATTTGCTTTGACTCTGGAAGGTGGGGCAGAATTTGGAAACAAGAGCTGATATTCCAAGTTTGCTGTAACAGGAGATGCAGTGCATCTGCAAAGCTCTGTGCTTGCACACACCCACCAAGTGCAAATAAAGACTTGTATGAGCAGGTTTCATGTGTTTACCAATGTTTGCCAGCTGAGTGTTCTTAACTATGTGCCAGTGTATAACCACATTTTATGGTGAATTTTAAAAAGTTGCTGTACACATACTTTTTTTTTTTTTTTTGCATACCAATTTCTGAATGCAAAGCAGGAGTGGATTAACCCCCAAGAACATTTTCATGGGCATGTTCATATAACAGAATGATAGTAAGTTCACTCGACTCTTCTGCCAATGATCATTTTTTTTTCTGACACGGGTTTATGTGTATTATTCCATGTTTCTAATAAATAACTAGATTTGTGGAGTGCCTTAAGGATGTAATCAGTCTGGTATGTGAATTACGTTTCTATTCAGCTCCCATTGCAGTCAATATAAAGATTCCCTCCTTTTATCAGTGAGAGCTAGATCAAACCTAGAGCACTATCTCTTAAAGCAATGTTCAAGTGCTGCTGTTCATTGACATTGTTTCTCAGACACCAGCAATTGTGCACTGACCCTGATGTGAACTTGTGTTTTTTTCTATCTCTGTTTATAGAGACCCATTCTCGGTCATGCTTATCTACGCTACTCACAGAGACCTGTTTAGCTTGCTGAAAAGTTGTGATGTGGGACTAAATTAGAAAGACTGCAGAAAACTGTTTATGGCTGAGTCTGTCAGAATGAGTATTAAAGAAAAAGAAAAAGAAAAAAGATAGAAAAGTAATATTTATAAGGAATAGCCACCTCTATTTTACTGTTTCTACTTCTGTGCCGTTATTCAGCTCTAAGAAAGGAAGGTAATACTCCAAGTCAGAAAAAAACCCAGCTCACTAGGTGCTGAGACAGGTGGCCATTTTCATTAGCCTCGTGCTTCTCCTTGAAAAGGCAAGAAGATAAGTTTTGCAGAGACTTATCTCTGCAAAGATAGGCTTCGTTTCCAAATTCCTGCCCATGCTTTTGAGCAATCTTCACCTTTGCAGGTCTCGGAAGCTAATTCCCCTGTCAAAAGAATCCAAAGTTTTGTGTCAACTTGATAAACAAAGTTGGTGAAAGCCGGAAAGGGAACAGAAATGATCAAAATGGGGATATTCCTATATGCCGAACGCAGCCTGCTGCTGATGTGATGGCAATTATGATCATTTTTGAAGGCATTTTGTAGCCACATTTGGATTGTACATGAATTTTCTTATTCACATAAATGTTGCTAAACTATCATGGCAAAATTGCATGATGCTTCAGCCTTTCACTGATAGCTGTGTTTGCAACAGTCACAGCCCCCCCCCCAAAAAAAAAGTCACACATGCAATGAGCTTAAAATTTGCTGACCTCAGTGGAGTTACTTTGCATGTGCAAATGAGTGAATGATTTTTCTCCTACATTATTCACCATATGCATGTTCAAATAATTAGGGAGAAATATCATAGAGCTCTCAGGCAATATTTGAATTCAAACACCAAAGAACCTATTCCAGTCATTTTGTTCATTTTGCAACTATCTCTAGATGGTCTATGAGGGTTTTTAAATGAATGTAAATTTACAACAAAGGAACAGGTCAGTAGCAAATAGGTATTTTTCAATATAAAATCTGCAGAAGATGCAAATTTTATCATGAATAAGAGAACAAGTTAGAAAGCAAGTATTTATTCTCTGCTATTAGATAAAATGTCGTCAACTTCAGGGTAGGTCGTGCGCTCAAGGGGTTATAAAAATGATAATTGATGTGATCAGTCTTGAATTCTGAAACTGAAATCTAGAAATTCTGGAGGCTTGCTGGGACTCAGGAACAACCCCACTGCTCTTTCTCCATGCTTAGTCTAGTCTCCTGAAAAGTGAGGCCGCACATTTTCACATCACAGCCATTACAACTGTGATGGGGGATCTTTCTCTTCTTACACAGGACAAAGTATTTAAATACTTTGACGATATTTCCCTTGTCTGTCTTGTGCATTGGAATAGTAATCTGTCTGTTGAAAGGTCAGTCATGGTTGGCTGAAAGTACATTTCCTCTTTGCCCGAAAATTAGTTAGTTGATTTACTGCAAAACATCCCTCTTGCCCATCAGATACATAGTAACATACTTGTAAAGCTATTGGAAAGCTTGAAATGACATCACTGTCTGGAAAGTTTTTTTTTTTTGTCATAAAAATATAACTATAGATTACTTCTTTTTTTTTTTGGCACAAAAGTAATTCCATATACAGCTGTATTCTCTGTTTAAAGAATAGACAGGCGTGCATTATTTTTAGACTAGGACAGTGATAAATGCACTAGAGATGCAACACAGACTCTTGGAAATTGTTCCCATATAGGCAAGGAGAAAGTGTCACATGGTGTTAGGCAGCAGGCTATGGTCTGTGTTCTAGCTATGGAGCAAATTGATTGTAATCTTCTCTGAGTATATTTAAAATAAAGTGGGTTTTTTTTTGTAAAACCATTAATTTGATTGGACATATTGACTATTGTGCCAACTGTCTCTGCTCACGACTTCTGCAGACAGCACCTATATCATTAAATTCCTATGCTGTAAGAAATTCTACTGAAAAACACATTTTAATGGTTATTTCCTAGTGTCTCTGAGAACTGGCAATCATACTGCTTCACTGGGGCTTGAATGAAACACTCAGGGAGGCTGTGCAGCTGTGAAAGATAGGATACTGAATTTAAATGATTCAGCACAATCATTAAAATTCCTGAAAATGTCAGCAAGTCATTGCACACAGATATTTTCAGATTACCCCTTGAATATAGGAGGATTGGCAGTGAAGAAAAGAGATGACTGTGAAAAGATTGCCAGAAAGCCTTTCTCCCTGACAAAGCCAGCCCAAACTCTAGAGTTGCAAACTACCTTTTATTGCTATTTAGCACTTATGGCCTCAAGAGGAATAAATGGCACACTAAGGAAGGCAAACCAAGGTTGCATTAATGACCCAATGCCAAACATTCCCCATACTTGAGCTTGTCTGACTGGCATGCAGATTTGTTTCGTAAACAAAAAGTAGTGTTTTCTCTCTAAACAATTCGTTGTGAGCAATTTGTCATTGCAAACAGCTTCTGGCAGTTGACCAATTCCTTTCAGAGAATCTTTCTTTAAACCAACTGGCCATTAAAATCTCTGCTCTCAACAATGGCTCCGATTCATTCTCAATGAATAATTTGCTTGGATTGCAGAATTCATTGCATGAGATAGCATAAAACTTGTATGTCATAAGTTGTTAGCACTGAGTTATCATTTCCTCCTCTAAATACCCCTGTGTCTTTATTATTAATATTATTATTATTTTTCTCCTTCATAGGGTCTGAACCACCACATTACTTAAGGGCCAAATTTTTCTGACTGCAGCTATTGATTGGCCTCAAATATATATACTTCAAATTTTAAGCCAGTACTTTCTTTTTGTCCCATAAGAAAAAAAAAAAAAAAAAAGCAAAGTCCACAATAGTGAGAATAATTAATATTCACACTTATTGCAAATACAGAGGAAGAAAGTGTAAGCATTATGATGAATATAAGATCACGGATCACTGAAAATATGTAAATAGAGATTAACAGAGTCTACTAAAATCACATTTGAGCACTTACTGACTCCTAGCCTGGAACATTAAACAGAAGAAAATATCACTATTTACCTTCTTAAAAGGCTAACATTGCATTTTACAATACATTTTATATTCCTTTCTTTCATTTTTCTCCTCTCTCAGTCAACTGATTATATATAACTCCCTCAATTACAAATGTTGATAATAACTAGTATCTGTGTTGATTCAGACAGAGTTGTTTTGGTACATGTGTCATCTACTTCTGTAGGAAAGAGAGCATTAAGTTGAAGGTGTTGGATTGGAAAGTGGAAAATCTGCAGTTCAGCTCATACTGTCACAGTGATCTATTTGAGCTCCTGTTGTCCTCTGTAATCTGAAGAAAGTTGCTTCTGTCGCGTGTAACCTTATTTTCTCGCCTGAAAAATGAAGATGCTAATATTTCTGGTCTCAAAGGCACTGTCCAATGCTAACCTCATTGGTGCTATGAAGACTGAAGGTAATTTGGCGATATGAACAAAGAAAAGTCCTGTAAAAAGGAAAAAATAAACCACGTGAAGAACGAATTGTTTTTAACCGTAGCCATATTTCCAGTCAATAATGACATATTAGTTTCATTTTTCATTACTTCTTCTTGTTTTATTTAAGCCAAAAAAAAAAAAACCCTCCCAAACAGTGTTTGAGCTGTCTAGTTTCCAACAGTTGTGCAGACGCTTAGGAAAGTTTATAGACTTAGGAAGTTTTATTCTATAAAGCAACAATGGCCAATTTTTATAAAGAACTTTCACACTTTTATTTTAAGATAGTGCTGTCCTGGTTTCTGATACAATTCTTGTTTAATGAAAGCTAGTCAGAATAGTGGCTATATGAGTTTACCTGAACGTATATACAAAATGGGTCTCTCTCTGTTTAGATCATCTAGAATCTAGAATCAAGAATAAAAACATCAGAACTAATGAATGATTGGTAGTTGCATCAGCTAAAGAGGAAAAAAAGGAAAGTCTAAGAGAATATTATCTGCTAGTGACCATAATGACCATTACTAGATGACCACCTCTAGCGTTTGATGCTTCAAAATGTCATTTTTGTTAGTAAATGTGTAAAATCAGTACTTCAGAAAATCTAGTTTCCTTTCAGCTTTCTGTGTTGAGAGCTCATGTTGTTGGAAATGTATTTATCAATAAGGAAGAGTCTTACATGTCATAAGGAATTCAAGCAAAAGATAAAACAAGGTGAGTAGTCTCATAAATAAATAAACTAGTCAGCACAGAAATTGTATGATATTTGGACGATTTCACTTTTGCTTGGCCCAGCAGCTAGGCTGGCCATTCCTAATATTTCTGTTACCTTTAAATGCTAGTATACAGTATATCTCCAAGAATCCTCAGAAGTGTCCAGAAAAAAAATATGCAGTTATAGCATAAATATTCTCCCTGCCAAATATATGATCTGTGGAATATGAGGATCTGAGAATATTGTCCTGTTACAAGATATATTCCATTACTACTCTGTAGGACTTAAAATTGTATTAATTGTGTGGTTTTATACCTTCTCTCACTACTACAGGCAAAACTTTGATGACCTGGAACACTAACTGGTATTCAAGACATATTTGCAATCTGTTTGGAAGGACAATCTTCTTTACTGCTCAGTGCTCATCAGAGGATTAAGTTATTGACTTAGCTATGTTTCCTCCATACCAGTGTATAAGCTGCTGCAGAAGATGTGTACAAGGGGTGCAATGCAAGCACGAGAAGACAAGCAACATTGTCATGTGTGAACCCTGGTGTGCAAAGGAGAAAACACTTTACAAATGTAGAACATGGTATTTACAGTTTCATCTATGAAAGGCCTTATTTGCACATCTGTGCAGATGTTGTTTAATTGAAATCTCTATTTTATTAGATTGCATTGTGAATTACTCAGTTGTTTGGAAGGGTTTGTAGGTTGCCACTAACAGTGGTTTAATATTTTGGGAACATTGCATATTCTGGGATCAGCCCAGAGGAAATTTGATGACTTCCGTGTCATCAGTTTTAGTTTCCTGCTGTTTTCATAAATACCAAAGAAGAGGGAGTAAGGGTTGAAGGAAAGCAGATGCAATTGAAAACAGTAAGTTTTTTTCCCTGATATATTGGTGGAACTTTCAAAACTTCACTGCGCCAATGAATAGTAATATCTCCAATTCCAGTGTAAACAAATTTTTGATTTGCATGTGCCCTGCTGTTCATGTGCCTACACGTCCTTCAGATAATCCTTCTTATCTGCCACCAGTAATCCAGAATATATATTATCTCTAGCACGGGTACAGATACAGCTCAGATCCAATAGCACTAGCTGCACCCTCAGCTGGAAGCACTAGGCAAGGGAAGGACACATGAGGAGCAGACAGATCAGTGTATCCTTAGCAAGTGAGCCCAGAGCAGTTACTTGATAACATCATCCCTCAGGGTTAGAGCGGAATCTCACTTTTGCACATCCACATGACAAAATCTGTAATTTTCAGGTTTTTCTTGTATTGAAAGTGAACATCAGTCCACAAGATTTTGGTAGGCTAGTGTGGTGGAGGTAAGATCAAATACAATGTTAATGTAGCATTTCTTTGTTGCTGTTGTCTTGAATGTTAACCATTATTACCTCATGGGCGAAGTACTTCTTAAAACATATTTTCTTCTCCCTGCGAAATAGCAGCAATGGACAAGAATAGGTAAGATAGTATGGAAAATGACCATTTTTTAAATTCCCTTTCCCTTCCTGGGCACTTGCCAATATCTTATTCCCGTATGGGGGTATGAGCAATTAAGAATTTCAGAAACAGGGATAACCAAATGAGAACACATTTAATGTCCTGACATTTAGGTAATGTGCTTTCTAGCATGAGTTATCAGACTTGCAAAGCAGTTGCAGTGTTTCATTTGGCTAAAACCTCCCACCTCTGGCCTCTGTCTGACTGTCTGGAGCATTTGTGCTACATGTTAGGCTAATTCATCATGCATGGTGCATGCATCCCTATGCCTGCCTTGGTAGGATTTGTTTTGGTAGGCACTGGCCCTCTGTCTCACAGCCCAGGTGCAGCCTGCTACATGCCACACTAGATTTGCTCTGAGTACAAGTTCTGGGTATGGTCTCCCACATAACTTGCTGCAGTCCCAGTTGGCTCAGTCCCATTTCCCTCTCTTGATCTGGACTGGAACTATGTTTGCCTTTGAACCTCACTTTTCTGTTTCGCAACACAGGGTTTCTAAGCTATATGTTGACCACCTCTAGCATAATTTATGGCATGAGAAGCACCTTATTATTCTTATTTCCTCTATTCAATATGTATTCCTGACTTCCTGGGAATGTAAATTAAATACAATCAGTATTAGTACATCTGCCTTTCATTTCAGAGGCCTGGATACTTGATGTGTGGGTGTACATGTACCATGGGTACTATTTTTTCCCTCCTTGTGTCCATAATCCTTCCTAGTAATTCCACAAGATATCTGTAATGGGGCTGTCAATCAAAAAGGAGCCAGAGGAAAATGCTGTCTCAAAGTACAAGGTGGCCTTGGCAGACTTTCAACAGTGCTAATCCTCAGACCGAAAGGCAACTGTAAAGCTGCTGAAACAGCTGGCAGCAGAGCTCACCAAGAAGTCAGTTGCCATTGCTAATAAATGTTATCTACAATAATGTTATCTACAAGCTGATAGATAGGTCCCGAGAAAAACAGAAGGGCTAAGCTTCTCAGACCAAGTGGCACTAAGGTATGAGAGATCTTGTTTATATTTCAGATGTCATCTCTCTTCCTAACTTAGAATATGTGTCTATGTGTGTGTAAAATGCATTTTTACATGTAAGTAATCTCAGAATCTTTTTCACTGAAGTCCACGAAATCTGTTGCATTACCTAAGCATTTTGGCAGTATTTGATCACAGATCAGTTGCACAGGAATTTCACCAACATTAATATGTTCAAAGAAATACAGAGTCTTGATGCTTTTCTTCCTTCTTTTGCATACTGTTACATTCCTTAAATGAAAGGTTTCCGATTAAATAAAATACATATATGTAATATATGTATAATTTATACTCTTAAATGGATTCTCTGTGATATCCAGACAGCTAACTTATTTGTAGCAAAAGGCTCTCAAAAGAATTTGAGTTTTTCTTAAATCATTTTTCTTAAAAAAAACAAAAAGCATACATAGGATACAATACTAATTATTTCTTCATGGAAAACAGAAACTGCTTCTCCCTTTTTTCTCAGGCATTAATTTGTCTGCAATGCTGAGCTCTTAATCTTACTTACTAGCTTATGTTTTTCAAGGATAGAAAATATGCACTTTCATTTAGATTTGTGCAATGCTCATTGAAGGAGGTGGTTTACTTGAAAGTTAAGGAGAATAATAAATGTTTTACAAGCCTGATACCTTTCAGTATAGCATATACTTGCAATTACAACTTTTATATCCAAACACAGTGAACTGGTAATTCACAAGCAATTAGTTATAAAAGCCGATTATCATATGGTTTGCATCATGTCTCTGGATGTTTTGAATCTCCTAGTGTCTTTCAGCAAGACGAGTCTTCGGGGCTAATCTCTCCCGCGTGAGCAATGCCAGAAGATTGCCTTCACTACAGAGTAACAGAGAAACGCTTTAAGTAAAGGTAGTGACTGTATAAATCATAACCCACTTTCTCAGATAAAGGCCATTAAGTAAGTCTGTGTACAAATTTGACACTTTATTTCCTTGCCTTTGACAGCCCTTCGGAAGGGTTTAAATGTACAAGATCCGACTAAAGCTTTCAAAAATTCATCACGGAGTATTTGTTAACCTTGTTCTCTGTGATAGCTGTAGAACAAAGATAATACTCTTCAAATGGAGATAAATTACTATCTTTCAAAAGATTATCACCAGTCTTAATCGAGTTTGCTCCTACAGCCGAGCAGCCAGTGACCTTGTTACTTGCACAACAAACATCTCTGCTGTTTCCCCTTTACAGGAAATATATTTAGTCTAACTAGCCTGCTGCAGACAGCTACATGGATTTGATATAGCTAAAACTTTTATAGATAAGTTAGGAAATTCAGCTGGCTGAAGGGCTCTGGCTCATGCGTGGTGACAGGCATAGAATAATCAGAAGACAGAGAAGATCCTAGGAAGGTTAAATTCAATGCTGAGATTTTTCCTCTCACAGCTGAAAAACGAACACCTCCCCCATTGTTTAAATATTTGTAATTTGTAAGACTTGGATAAACTTCAAATAGAGCTTGTGCATATTGATCAAAAGGCGTGCTGCAGCCTCAGCAGACACAGATCAGCACAGCACTGAAGATTTCCAGGGTGCCATATGTACATCCATGACAGAGACTCTCTGGGCAGATGAGTCTCCTCCTACTTTAGTAGGAAAAAGGAGATGTGGACAGATAAGATAGGATCTCGCCATGTATGTATATGCCTTTTAAAAGTGTTCTTTGCTTTTGTTTTATTTCAGCCGGAAGGACTCCTACACCTCTTTGTTGGACATCAACATTTCAACACCGATTTTACACTGCAATGCGCTGGCTTGGCAAGAGCAGCGCTGCAGGAGGGTCGTCGCTTGAGCTCATCATGGCCTGGCTCCCGTTCATCCCTCGCAGAGGTGTTGGGGTGGAGATTAGACCATTATTAATTATCTCATTATGGCATGAAATCCTGCACTGTGTGGAGCTCTGGACTGCCCATGCCAACCTAAGTTCAGTCAAATCAGATTAAACAGCACAGGTTTAATATGCAGTTTTTGCAGAGGGAGCACTTTTTTTTTTTTTTTTTCCCATTAGTAACACAACCTTTATTGGAATCAGGCTTCTTGATGTTTCACAATGGCACAGCATGGTACAGGACAAAGCTGCAGTGCGGGAACAGCTCCTTGTTCTCTGAAGCAGCCCGTGCACTGGTGGGCAGAGATGTCTGAGCGCAGTTCAGAGTCAGTCCTCACATGAAAAGTAAGATAGGGCCACTCTGAGATAAAGCGCATGGCATTACAGCAGGTCTACGTGTTGCAGCTGTGAGACTTTCTCTGCTCTTTCTTCTCCTTTCTTTTTAGTTTAATAGCTGTAGGTTTTACTCGGTATTCTTTTCACACCTTTGGGGAAATAAAGAAGTCCCCATGTGAACACTGCTGAGTGGTGCAGAGGCTCAATGGGAGTGCAGGTCACCCAGCACCACGTAGAATCAGGCCATTAATGACAATATGCTGAAGGGAAGGAAGCCTTCCCGCACTGTTCTTGAAAATGCAGCAAGGGAAATAGTAACATTTTGTTCTCATCGTGGAATTTGGAGAAGGTTTTGAGGCCAGTAATGATAATGAAAAATAACGGCTGTCGCATAGCATGAAGACAAACCTTCATAGGGAACTTCCAAGTGAAGTGTAATGTATTTGATGTTCCTCTAGCCTCCCCCATGTCTGATCAGTCTCCCCATTCTTCTAGTTTCTCCAGCTTTTGTGATTGCCAAACTGCCCCAGCAACTGTTCCTTATACACCTCTACAGCATGTTTCAAATATAAGAAATATAAATCCCTTGCTGCCTTTTACTCATTGCCCAATCCACTACTGCCTGAGTTGATCATCCCAGGAAATGGTTAACAATGCTAAGTAATTTCATATACTGGAGCAAACCCCAGAGTTTGACTGTTGCTTTTGTAAGTGAACCCATATGATTTTATAGTTTTCAGGGGACATGAAAGAGGCTGTTTTAATCATATGAGCATGAACTGAGCTTCATTTTCTTGCAAAACAGTGTGTAAGACTCCCTTCACAAATGCAATAGTAAAATCTTAAATCCAGAGTGGTTTTTGTGTGTGTGTCTGTATGTGTGGTTTTAACAAAATTGTTTGGCATAACCTCAACATAACATTTATAATGTTCAAATACAACAAAGCTAAGGACCCTAGGGTTTATCATCTCTTGGCTATGTGCTTGGGTCAGCTGAGGTCTGCATTATGGAGAGAAGGAGAGGATAGTTGTGAATTATCCCTGTGTCCTCCTTGCCTTACTCAATCTGTTGAGCATTCCAGGGTTCCTGGCAGGGCTGTTGTGGTTACAGAGGTCATGGCTGCTCAATTTTGGGTCCATAATCATAAGCAAACCTCAGTAAGTTGCTGGGCCCCAGACTTAGGTGGGACTGAATGGCACAGACCAGTCAGACCATCTTTGCAGGCAACACCGTATCTCAAATGGCAGGAACCGTTACTCAGCTGCCTCCCACCGCTCACAGCCGCATATCTGGGGTCATGAACCTGCAAAACTGTGCTCTGTGAGCCTCCTAGATCTTCATGTCCGTGCACTCTGTAGCTAGTTCCTACTTTATTTCAGAACATGCTCCCTTAACTCAGCTTTGCTGTTCAGGCTAGTAAATCAATGTCGTGCTGATGCATGGGAATACTCCCAAACACAGGACAGGAACTTGCAGTTCAACCAACTGGGCTTGCAGATGCAGGTTTGCATGCATTTGCAGGTGTGTAGATACCATTGGCAGGTGTACAGTGCTGCTGCTCTTAATTTTCAGTCAAAGCTTTGAGGAAATAGTGCAGTTGTTGACAGAGTAAAACAGCTGAACTTTTCTCGATTTCAACAAAAACATTCAGTGAGTCTGGAGAGTCTTTTTGGAGACAGGCCTCACAAGGTGCTAGTGAAGAAAGCTTTGTCTTGTCTTTGCAGAGATGACTCCAAGGACTTCATCAGGCCTGTGCATCATGATCACATGCAATTGGATATTAGGATAAACTAGCAGGAGGAGCCAAAATAATTTCTGGTTACACAGGGTAGAAATCTTATGTAGCGCATGGCAGTTGTTATTATGGTGCATGTTTATTGCTTGTAACACTTGAGCTTCTGCAATTTTCCAGCCAACTCATTTTGTAGATCAATGACAACTATCTGATTCTCTCTGGACTCTCACATAAAGAAAAAAAAAATCCCAGAAATGGTGGAGATTTAGCTGGCTAATAAGGATGCCATTTTCTTCCTCTAATTTAGTCTCCCCTTATTGTTTATACAAAAAAAAAAAATGTTACAGCAAAGGGTTTCTGGGCTTGTGAATAAGTAGGAGGCTGGGACAAGGTGTTCAGAGTTGTTGCAGTTTTTAAGAGTCAAGAACACATTGCATGTATTAGCATCTGTATACAGTAAAAGAGACTGTGTGTGTGACTTTGATATTTGCAGGAGGGGAATTGTGCAACTGTTTGGAGATGTCTGCATGCCCCAAGACTGATTCACTCTCAGTGATGCTAGCTGAGGCATAGGTAGATCAGGCGGGCCATGGGCTGCAGGATTATTGTGCATCATTCCACACTTGACCTTTCACATTCAAGCCTGAGATGTCAGTGATCTCCATCTTTGTTTATTAAACAGCTCTAACTGCGTTACTGTTTTTATTACTACTCTTTGCTTTTATTATTATTCTGTGGTTAACCCCAGGACTCCAGAGGAACTGCTGCTTGCTGTATCACACACGTGAATTTTGCTTACACTGCACATTTTTTTCTCTTTTTCACATGGCTAAAAATAAGGCTCAGTGGGTCTCCTGCAAGCAGACTACAGTTAGGAAAGAGCCTGTAACTTTGCAGAAGTGTTTGTCTGTGGGACAGCCAAGACAAAAATATTCTGCAGGGCTTTTTCCTGTGTCCATTTTCAGAAGCACACTTGAAGCCCGGACTGTAATCTCTCTTGTGGAGAGAGTTTGTTTGCTTGGTTGGTTGGTCAGGTTTTGGATTCCTTGTTTGGCCCTCTCTTCAGCTGTTCTTCCCCTCTAATTTTTGTGCTTGTGTGGCTATTTGTGTAAGAAACCTTGTCCCTTCTTGTTTTCTGCATTGAGTCTTTCACACCATGACAATAGTGGATTTTGTTTTGTCTTCAAATGATTGAGGTAATATTGGGCTGGACTTGAGAAGGTAGGTAGGATTCTTATAGACGTGTCCCTGAATTGGGATAACATGTATTACAGGCATCAGAGTTGTCATGAACTATTTTAGGGCCTTCCTGGTGCTTTTGAAAGTTTGCAAAACTTTTCATTCATCAACGTAGACAATAGCAAGAATGAAATCTCCATTTACATGTATCCCCTGGGAATTCTAGTTCAATTTTAAGCAAGAACAATTTAAAGCAAATGCATGCCCAAGGATAGGTTGATTGATATGATTATATAAAGTCTCCATATGCTCAATATATTTAATTATCTGATAACAGTTGTTCTTGGTAACTAACATTGGGATTTCCTTTCTTCAGCCAGCATCAGCAGTGTTCACCTGTGCACATATTTGCTTATATGCAAGCAAGAAGTTGTAGAAGATGACGCAGATCTTCTAATGCATAAAAGAACTTATCCTCTACATAAGACACTCTGCCAGCACAGTATCTATTACTGTTGTCTTGCTTCCTAAATGAAAGATAATTTATCAGATATATAGCTAATAAACTAAGGTCAAGAGGTAAAGTATTTTATCCACAAAGTGAGACAAGAAAACTGGTGGAATGGAAGTTGTCAGAGGAAATGTTCCCCTCACCTCACACTGTATTTCGAAGGAAAGTGCCCAAGCTCAGATGCTGGACAGCAGCAGGTGTCTTCACCACCCTGAAGTACCTCAGACTGAATCTAATTCCCTTTGCTAAGCTGACAAGGAATACCAAGAAAACAATGGTGTTCTAAAACAGAGTACTTTCATTTATCTTCTTTTCCTAGTTTTAAGACCGGTGGTGTATATTCCCACACTATTTAGGGCCAGATTTTTAAAACAACCGCAGATGGAGCACCTGGCTTGGACGTAGGTAGGATCCCAGAGAGGTGTCCGTGTTGGGGCATCTGCCCACTGCCTGCGGCTGGCTGGGTGCGAGCTGGGCCCATGCCCGTGGGTCAGCTCGGTCCTCACACCCATCATGGGTGCACATGAAGGCTGCGCCCCTCCGTCACGTGGCCAGCACCACTTGTTCTTCAAGCTGAAATCTCCTCCTGCAGATGGCTATCTGCAATCTTGCCTTCAAGAATCATCTCACTTTCTTTTGAATACATATAGGAAGTGTAAAAGTTACACAGAAAGTCATCTCTTGAGTTGCCTTTCCAGCCTGAGGGAAAACAGATCATCACCTCCCTCCTCATTTTCCCACCAACCGATGGGGCGTTATGGGTTTGAGGCACTCCTGAGCCTTTCTGGAAGCTATTTTACTTGGAAGAAAACACTACTGGATTAGCAGGATTAGTGCCGAGGGCGGAGCAAGATTCTCTAAACTTTCATCTGATCCTGCTTCAGGGACTGTTTATATTGGCATGGAAAGGGAAGAGATAAATGTGGATGCAGCTTATTAATCTGACAATTCATGCAAATCTCTTCCACGAAGGCAGAGTTAGAAAAGTGAGGGACTAGGTGAGTACCAGAAATACGAGCTTGAAAAAGGAGAAGCATAAAGGGACAAAGTTGATTGCAGACTCATAAGAGCAGCAGGGAGCAGCAGAAGTCATTTATGGAGAAAGAAAGGGTGACAGGAGGGGAGTAAAGAAGTAAAGGGGTTGTAGAGAAGGTTGTCAGAGCTGTAGAAGGCCAAAAGGCTGAAAACAGTAAGAGAACAGCTAAGAGGAACAGAAGAGTAGTAAAGAGAGTTATGTAGAATGATGTAGCCATTAGCAATTCACAGTTGAAGCTGAGACTCTGTCCTGGAAAATGGAACTTGCATCCATTTATTAAGCAAAAGAGCAAGTGTGGTTCATAACCAAAATTGCACCACCTACTCTGTGGGTAGTGATTCAATTTTCTCAAAACTTACAAGGAAATTGTTGAAGGAAATTGAACAAATACCGTTCCAGTCAGAGACTGTTAAAGCTCACCTGAAGGAATTATTGTGAATGAAGATATATTGTGAATATGTCTTTGTGCCCTTCACACATTTAGAGGAGGAGGAAAATTACAGCTGCAGATCCAGAGATTGCATGCTATCCACCACAGCCCTGGCACGCAAGACTATCTCACCGAGGCTGATAGGAAGGAAATCATGACACTGGCTTGAATTTCTAGATGAGCAGGCTGAACTTCATTGCACAATGTTGGACATGTTTTTCAATACTGCTTTTCTTTTCTTTTTTTTTTTTTCCTCCCATGATGGAAGCAAAGAAAATGGCTATGTGTTTCAATAACAGTCTTGTGGTCAGCAACATGGAACAGAAACTCAACTGAGGATGTTTTATACAAGAAAAATAAACAAATCAGCACAATAAACTCTACTGTATTACTACTTGTCTTGGGAAACATTTGTAAGAATTGTTGAGACTTTCCACCTTACTGCAGAGGATTTCTCCAGCAGCACAAAGGCAAATATTTTATTTAGTAATTTTGTAATTTGTAGTAAATATATTTGTAATAAAATAAGGAAAAGGATAATATAAAACAATAAATATCAATAGTAAAATAAAATATATTCATATTTATAATAATTTTATTCATGCAATATTTATTTATGGACTTTTGGATGAGGTAATTGACCACTATGTCTAAGAAAATCTCCTCCAGTAGAAACTCTGCAAAGCTTAGGAACAAAAGCAGGATTCTGACACCTGACATCGAAGTGATCTGACTTTTTTTCACCTTTAAAGAAGCACTGTGAGAGACACCCCATGGCATTTATGCATAAAAATATGTGTAGGAATATCATTCCTGGAACCTTAAGACTTTAGAAAGTCTTCAGACTTTCTAAATTTAATTTGGGCATGAAGAGTACTGATTGTGAGAGGCTAGGACAAGGAAGATGCTACAGAGATTTCTGCAACCAATGAGTCATGACAAAGTCTTTAACATCCTTGTTTACTCGCGATGAAGGATTTTTATATCTATATTTTACAGTGATAAATATGTATCTTATAAAAGAATGCCTAATCTCATCCATATATGGTCTCCCACCTGGACACTCCTACCTTTTCACAGCTGTTTTTTTTCTGCAGAATCTTTTCTGATTCATTGCCTCTATTCCTAATAACGTAACATCCTCTGTACTGAAGCATATTTTAGTTATAGTATATTTGAAGTATATTTGAGTTAACTGCACTTTGTGAGGTACAGACTGGGCCATCAATTATTCCTGTGCACTTCCTGATACCTATAATAACTCTTACAGTCTTTGTAGAAAAGCTTAATGTTATTCTTTGGGAAGAACAACAACATACAGAGATTAACTAAGAAAAAGTCTAAGCGGCCCATTTAAAAAGGATAAATAATGAAAATTACAGAAAAGTAATTGTATCCTTGATGCTTCACTTCTGTTTTAATTTAATACTATTTAAATGTTATATTGCTTGTCATGAAATGGCTTTTAAACTAAACAAATGATACGAGGTATGCTGAGGCATGTTGTGAAATATCTCCCTCTGCACAGTTTTCTCCAGGTTTACATGGTACTTTTCTTCAGTGGTTCTTTTCCAGGTTCTTTATTCTGAAGGTAAGTGTCATCTTTTCTACAACCAAGAAGACAAAGACAGACTTATAAGGTTAGTCTTGGAGGTGTCTTCCAAAAAAAGACAAAACTTTTTTTTTTCCTAATATTTTATTTCAAGCTGTGTGGGACAGTGACCCCCAGAACATCTGTACCTCACTAGCCAGATGGTCAGTAACCTTTGGTGTGCAGGTAGAAACATGCAGCCAAGGCTAGGTGGAAGTAAGAACAATATAAATGGTTTCACAGAGAAAAAACATAACATAATTACAAGCTGCAGTGTAGATAGGTTACTCTGTCTTTTATTTGCATTAAGGAAGCCAGGAGAAGCTGTGGCTTGAAGCACTGGAAGAAAGATTCTTCAGGGGCACTTCCTGACCAGTTTTTACACATGCATGTAGCTGAGCGGTGTGTTTCTGTTTCAGCCTACATGTAGCTGGTGGCAGTTTAGCCACCAGCAGCATGCAGAGATGGTAAAAGTAGATGGGGTGCGAGTGCAGTGTTTTTGGTAGTGCTTCCTGGGGTGCATGCTTGCAAGTCGATGTTTTTCAAAGCCATTAGAGATAGTGAATCTCTTTGAATTACAACAGTGAGAACTGGCATTGGTGTCAGGCAGATCTTGTTGGCAATTTATGGAGATAAAGAAGATGCTGGAAAGGTATCAGAGGAGATTCAGTGATCACTAACATGGAGATTTTAGGTCTGCTGGTGGAGTCATTCTCAAAGGGGATTTTGCATGGTGGTAACTTTAGTGATTGTTGTAGCCAGATAAAGATCAAGCTCAAAGGAATTTGGTTTGGTTCAAAGAGTAGTTTCTGATGGTAAAGGAGCTTTCTGAGTAGTTTAGTCATCATCTTTCTACTCTGTCCCGTGTGTTACATCAGTTGCTCTCCTGGATATGCTGCAAAGCCCTTCTTATCTTTGTAGGTATTTAGGGAGTCTGCAGATTTGTAAAAGAAGGTTCTGAAGATTATGGATGATTTAGCTGATTTTTATGGTGTGCTGTTGTTAAGCAGTATTACTTTAGGCTTTGCGAGAATCTACTACCTAGAAAATACGTAGAAAGCAATTTAGCAAATATAGATAAATTACCGGCAAATGTTACATTTTCTGTTGGGATGTTGAATTTTAGAGGGTTTCAAGAAGTCTGGATAGGTCCCGGAAAAAGATTGAAATGAAAGGAGAGAATTTCCAGCAGTAAGAGCTGACGTTACAAAATGAAGGCAAGCCTAGATTAAAATGCTTAACATTATTTAAAGAGTTCTATTGCTAGCTCTTCCCTTGACAGGTTTATTCCTTTAGCAAATATTTCTTTGAAATATTTCCTTCCATGTGGCATTACCATATGTTTCATATTGCGTGTATTTCCATAAACAGAGTACATATACACATTTTATAGACTATTGGTCTTTTTCCTACTCTGAACAATGTTGATGAGAGTTTTCTCCCTGACTTTTATTGGAAAAGGTTTCTTGTTTTTATCAGATTGAACTCTCTCCTGTGCCATTTGGAAATTGTGCTTTTCTTAGATATTCCTTATAGCTAGAGTACAGAGAGTAGGGACTAAACTAGTCCAGTTTCTTCTCTGAAGAAGCATTTATATCGTTGAATGATCCCAGTTGCTTGCTCCAGGGTTTGATACCGGCTGCTATGTGACCTTTCAGGATATCTCATCACTTCGTGGCCTCATCCTCATCCTGTCCTTGCTCCTCTGCTCAGCAAAACCCTCTCTGCCCTCATTCAGATGGACCAGTTGCCTCAGATTTTTTTAGTCTCTGCTTTATAGCCTCTTCTTCTGGCACATTATGGGCCATTGCAAACAGCAACACAGCCAGTGCTAGTGCCAAAAGAGGATGGCGGTCATTTTGGCAGCAATGTCAGCTTCTGGGTACCTTAGTGTAACAAAACCTCCAAGCTTTTTAATAAATACTGAGACTACATTAGTGGCTCTGAATTCTTTTGTCTTATAAAAATTCAAGAGGACCGAAAAATATCTGTATGTTACTGGTACATACAGTTCAGTTAAAACTAGGCCATATCTGAAAACATGCACATTACACAGACTTACTTAGAAATGGTTTAACAGTGTAGCATTTTCTCCTTTCTGTGTAATATCTGTCTCTGTGTGTAAGAATAGGTCATTCGGTTAAGATCTCCTTTAATAAAGTAGTCTTTCCTTGGTTTTACAGAATGGCCTTGCCTTATGACCTGTTTTAATGAGGGCAATAGGACAGAATCAAGCTCACTTACTGATGCAGTTTCTCCTTTGTTAAGGTTATCCAAGGTAATGCAGAGGTGAGCAATCAATATGCCACTTGGAAAGAAGAACTCAGCAAGTGGTACTACCTAGGTACCTCGGTAATGGTAGGAAGATGTCGTGGTGGTAGGCCAATATCTTCTAAAAAGAGAGCATTGATGCATCTTATAGACAAAAATCCTGAAGGGCTTTCTGTCTGGCTTGTAGCAGAGCGGTGAGAAAGTTAACCTTAGTACTCTATTTGTTCATCTTTCCCCACACAGACTCTCTAGGTAATTAGTATTGTCGGATTATTTCTTGGGGAACATTTTTACAAATGTTTTCTTCTGTGTGACCTGTATGGATAACCATGTAAGATCCACTTCTGCTTAGGAAAAGAGGGAAAAGAGAGAATCCTTCTTTACAATACCGTCCCAAGCCACCCTTTAAGGCTCTATCTGTCCTGATGATATATATTGCAGCACTTCCACTTGAAACATAGCCTTTAAGCAAGTGGGAGCCATAGGGAAAAAAATAAATGCAGTTAGAAAATGTTTAACAATATCTCACTCCACCAAATCTCACTAAAACAGAGAGGAAAAAAAAGGTGCCAGGTGTTACACTTCCCAGCAGTTGAGATGCTCGTGTAATCGGGGGAACGTCAGAACCAGCAGGCCCATGGGAACACGTCCGGCCAGGGTGTCAACAGCTTCTGCGCCTCTAATGAAGCCCCTATTTTGTGTTGATTCAGCTGCCTCTCATCACTGGTTTGTTTTGCCTTGATAAGGTCTAAGATTTTAGGCCTTGGCCTGCAGCATTCCCCTGTTTACGTGGGATTTTTAGAGGCGGGCTAGCAGCAGCATTGCACCTGCACGGCCTCTGAGCTCTCTCCCAAGGTCCTGAGCAAAATGTTGTGTCTCTTTTCCTATCACCATGCGCCGGTAATGTTGAGGGTAGAGAGAGAGAGAGAAAAAAAAAATATCCTGTTGCTTGTCACGGTTGGTAAAATAAATATGTTTTTCAATCCGTTAGTGATATAGTGCTTTCAACAGAGGAATGAATAATACCAGGTGTTCCGTGGGATAGAGACATTGTATTCTCATTTTGTTTCATAGGAAACCATGGAATAAAGCCATGTTTGCGTTTTATGGCTGGAAACAAAGAAGTGCATATTCTTGAAGTGGCTGCCTTCAGCATGAGGCTGGGAATGAGGGAGGTTTTGTTTACAGTGAGGAATGTCACTACCAAGTTCCCTAATCCTTTGTCAACACTGAGCTAATTCAGCTTTCATAAAGACCGGGCAGGGCGGCAAAGTAAATGGGTCAGTTACATTCCTCTAATATCACATTATATTAACATTAGCGTTTGCAGGTTGCTCGGCTTAAAGGGGTTCTCTCAGATTTATGCTTTGTGTGGATCTGGGGGATAAATCTTTGGCAGCCTGTGCTGTAGGAGTATGAGGAAGCAAGAGAAGGTGCCTGTGAAACAACCATGACGCATTTTGCCATGATCTCAGCTACGCAGTAGTAGCAATTAAGGCTACAATACCACCGTGGTCAGTGCAATTAATGACATTAAAGTAATTAGGCCTGGCAGCTGTAAGGTCAAATAAAGAGAGCTGTGTAACAACAACATGCCAGGAGAAAATTACGGACATTTCCAACTAAATTATTGTCTGAATACTAAATATATAAAGCGGTGATAATTCAAGGACCAATTGCAGGCTCAAATTAGCAAGACTACTTGCTCTGCAGTTGACTTGGTTTAACGTTTTTAGCGTAATTAATAGTCTTTCCTCAGTGTATGTGGCTCAACACGGCGTTTCTCATCTGCATTCCTTCGCGATGTGCTGACAGGGCTAAATGCCGGCGAGGAAAGATCTCCTGCGCCGGAGGAAAATGTTTCCCCACGCTATAACCCTGCTAACAGATACGGCTGCTGCACTGTGTTAGGGATGCAGGAACAGGCAGCTTGGCACTGCTTTTCCTTTCAGCCCGCTGTTTCAAGCCGTTCTCAGAGCCCATGTGAAATGGAATTGCTCTTTTGACCTCTATCTTCCCTCTGCCAGGTCCAGGGAAGAGCGACGCTGGTTGATCACTGCAGGGACGAAGGCACCCTGACCTCGCCGCCCGGCGCCTCGCTGCTTCCATGTTGCCTGTGGCAGTGGAATGTGGCAGTCGTTAAGTTAGGGGAAGAAGGAAAAAAAAAAAGGCAGCCTCAAGCCCACGGTTTTCACAATAATAGAGAGATTGTTGCTGCATAAGGATCCATTGAAAAAGCTTCTCCAAGGAAAACGGGTCAAATTTGGTTGCTATAATTGTGCTAAATTGGAAAGTGTACACCATAGAATCTTTCTCGGAACATTTTGGGAGCTGTAAGAGGTTGGAAAGCATACCGCCTGGTGCACAGCTTCTCTTTTCATGTGTGTGCATGTTTATATATATTTCAGAAAACCAAATCCTCAGAACTCACTGTCATAAGAAGGCATTATTCGAAATGATTTCCTACTACCTATTCTCCAGTCCGAGCCAGCAATGATGCCCATTTGACCGAGGTTTCGAATTTGACCTGAGGGTGATTTGGAGACTTGGGCAAAGCTCTTGAAGGCCACTGATAATGTGAAGTCCTTCCTTTTTCAGCTACCCATGGAGATTCAGAGAACACAGTCGTTTCATTTAGAAGCACAGCTGGGTCACTAGTGTCATCATGACTTGAAGGCTGTCTAGTGAGTCATACAAAATGAATCAATGCTCTTGATCTGCTTTTTTTTTCCTTGGTTGAGATCCCTATCAAAAATAAATGCTAAAGGATGGACAAAACCCTCATTTTTTTCCTTTTTTCCTCAAGTAAGAGGAAGGGCTGGAACAGTCACAGATGCTAAATGACTCTCACTCTGCAGCGAATGCCGCTTGGCACTTTGGCAGCGAGGTGGGATAGGGCTGGCAGAAGTATCATGTGTTCGGGAACATCCTGTTGCACTTTCCTGGGCCTCTCATCAACTCGCGCGTCCTTTGGGCAGCCAGGAGATGCATCTCCTGACGGCCCCGGCCGTGTGCTGGGTCTCCCGGCCTTATCATCGCTCAGTTGGCTGGTCCCCATAGGGCTCCGCTCCTCTTCAGAGCTTTCAGAAGCCCTTTTCCCTGTAAGCAGCGACCTCTCCTACTTGTTCCTGGCTGAATTGCTCTACACTATGGCTGGTCACTTGCTGTTTCTTTTCTGTTTAAAGAAAACAAAAATCTGCTGCGCTATGTCAAAGTGAAGGAAGTCATATTTTAGAACAACAGGCCTAAAGAGCCTGCGTGTGCTAATACAGGGGATCCTTTCATGCAATTGCCTTAGTTTCAGTAGTATTTTCTCATGAAACAAATACAGCTTGTAGGCAGTAATTGTTATATTTACACTTCAGCTAATACTGAAAAGGCATTCACGTTGAAAACTTCTTTTAATACTACTTTTATCCAGGCAGTCACCAGGATTTGCCTTGGAAAAGGAGCAAAAGCAGAACCAGCTTTGTAAGAATGAGGTGAGCAGAAGCCTAACACACAAACGAGAGAGTAAATATATTTTTTTCCAACACACTGCAGGAGCTAAGTGGCTTTTTTTCCCCAATCTTTTCAGAGTTCAAATCTCTGGCAAACAGCTTGGTGCAGCTCAAGTTATTTTGTTTGTAGAAATCTAAAAAGGTTAAGCCAACTAACACCATGAAACAAATGGATCAGAGGTATTTGAGCTCTGGAAAGTCAAAGCATTAAATAAATTGTAAGTTCATACTGTGCAACTTCTTAGTTTTCGCTGCCTTAACCTGGAGGATGAAGTAAAGTAAATCTGTGTCAGATAAAGCCAAATAACAAAATGTATGAGTAACTTGACATAACATACATAAAGCAGAAAATAGTAGTGTTCCCTCAGAAGACTGCTCATATAGAAACTCAGTATAGGAGGATTTTTTTTTTCCTGAAAGCAGTTCAAAGATCAGAAGCTGCCATTTCTACCCTGTGTTTTTTTTTTCTTCTCTGTGCTCTTCCACACTTGTTTGCTAAAAGCTTTGTATTACAGGTTAAAAGAGAGTTTTTACTGTGAACCTGACTGTACACAAAGCCTTTTCAGCATTCTCTATGGGTGCAGTTTTCCACAGTAGAAGCACCCACTTAATATAAAAGGTTGTGAACATATACAGCTGTATGTGCTTGCAAAACCAAGTGTTCCTGAATGCCAAATTTTGTGTGTGCACTGACTGGAAGCAGAAATCCTTGTTTAGCCTGTGGATCAAGCTGGGTAGGTGTACAAAGGATATAGAAATACATCATACAGAGTCCTCAACAAGTAGCCCCTTCATGCTATTAGAAAGTCTCCAGGAGTGTCATTTTTCTTAAGTATGGTTATTATGGTCAGCCATGTTACTTAGAAATGATCCAGTCCTAAAAACAACTTTATGAGGACTTTCTCTTTGCACAGAAATGAGACCTGAATCCTAGCAAACCTGAAAAGATGGAAGTGCCTTTCCACTGCGCTCATGTTGGCATGTGGCCTCTCCGGGGTTTCCTTTAATTTCTTTTTTTCAAAAAGTTGCTTGTTTGACATTATTCTCACACAGACAATATTTTTGTTTTAGTGAGCCTCAGAAAGATGATGGGAAATCCTAAGAAAGTGTGTTGAAATTGTTGGTGCCTTTGCTGTCTGGCCAAGCTGGAAATGTGCTGCAGCTTTGCTCTTGGCCTGTGCCTGACCTTGCCTCCAGAAAACTCGTGTGTCCCTGAGGACGGACCCATGTGTCCATGGGATAGGGCTCAGAGCACGCAAGCTTTATCTGCATTTGCTCTTTGCTTTGTCTTAAAGATTGGAACATTACATTTTGAACACATAGAGTTGGAAGAATAACAAGGGTTGTTTGCCAGATATCGGATGCCATGGGAAAAGGTGGCAAAGGCCAAGGCGTGCAGCGCTTGCTCGCTCGGGCCCTCACGTTGGCCGGGAGGGCAGGACGCGGGTGAGGAGGTAGCTGCACAGGCAGCTTCCTTGTGCTCCCTGCCAGCAGCCCCGATGCCATTTGCATCCAAGGGAGATTTTTCCTTAGCACGTTCATGTGCCAGTGAGTTAATGTGTCCCTGCATAATCAGATCAGAGCAGCACAGAATTACTAATGACAAGCAGAGGAGGAATGAGGGAACAGCGCCGAGAGGCCTTTTCTTCTCCCACCTCAGCTGGACAGACCATCCTTGAAGCTCTCTCAAGTTGCTGTTTTGTTTTTCCCAAGGTGGTAGTAAGGATATTTCTTTTTTTTTTTTTTCTCCAGGATCGAGTTTAGAAAATTAAATGCTGCAGATCAGCTATGGCAGCTACTACTTCATTCTGTGAAGCCAGAGTTAAAGAATAAAGTGTTCTCCCTTGCAGCTAGACAAACACGTTACTTACCTTCTAAATCCAATCTGAGAGCCAATTAATTATAGCAGAGTAAAAAGTATTCTCTAGGAAGCTCCAAGCAAGGGAAATAAAGAAAAGCAGAAAACTTTGCTCCCAGTGCAGCATACCCTTGCTGCACGCAGGTCAATAAGTGGTAATTGCATTAGAGTGAATGCAAATGTCATAAACCTTTAGGGCTGTAATGTGCCTTCTGTGAAGCAGGCCTGCACAGCAGAGGGCAAAGCAGGTTTTCCAGATAGCACTGGATTACAGCAAAAATAAGTGTACCAGCTACTAGTCCCTTCTAGCACCCATATTCCTGTGTGTTTTGTGCTGTAATGTTCTTTCTAATCTTCTCTGACTCAACACTGATCATTCCTTTTGCCTGAAATACTCAGTAATGTAGATGAAGCTGCTTTTGAATCTGACAGGTGTTAATGATCAAGATAGGTATGGGGAGGTCCAACATTTGGGGGGGGTTGCCTGGCAAATTCTCACCAAATTCAGTGAGCTACATCCTTTAAACAAGAGGGTTTATATAGAAAAGTGGATACTTCCTTTGTTTATTAATTCTGCATAACAAAATTTCACAGGGATTTTTTTAGCATGAAACTGTGAGTAATATGCCAAGATATATTGGAAGTGCATACAAAACAATTAGTATTCGCAGCAGTATATAAGCAGTTTGAAAGAAAAAGTTAGTGTAACAGCTCAATAGACTTGTTACAGTCTTTCAACAATTAAGTCTCTAAACATATATTATGTGGTGACCTTAAACAGTTCCTGCAACCTAAAGCTTTTGTATAGATTTTGCTTTGGCCTTCTAAAAATGTATGAATGCACTTCCATTTGCAGATCAGCTGCTCAGCAGGAGAGATATACCTTCTATAAACTATTCTGCTTAAGTAACATAAACTACATAACCTTGGACTGGCCTTTGCAAATTATTTGGACCTATAATAGACTTAACTGGGACTTAAATGGGCCAAGTTTTTCCGTCCACTGTTACATTCTTCCAGTTTTATTCCCAGGTAACTCTGCTGACTTTGAAGAAGGCACATCTGTCAGATGAAGAGATAAGCACAAAATGCAACAGGCCCATGATCACGGGCAGATAAAGATGAGTAGAATTTGCACCTCATGGAGAAAGCAGAACAAGCTGTAAGCCAAGGCACGTAGCTAGGAAAGCAGCTGAAATAGTCCCCCCAAAAGAAGCACTAGCTTCTTGACAAATATTTCAGCTACTGTCAACAAAACTACAGTTTGTGACTGCTAGCATTATTGAAGGGCATCAAAGTATATCTGATTGTGTCACTGAAATCACAAGTATCTGCCTCAAGCAATACCGCCCAGGAATGACCCTAAAGTTTACACGGGCCTCCTGGAAAAAAAAAAACTGTGCTTGATGTTAAGATCTCTCTACATCTCACTTTCTTCTAACCTCTTTTTTTCTTTTCTTAATAGCATAATTGAGAAATATGTAGCTATCTAATCTGGCTAGGTTTCCATACTTTGTCCATCATTACAGCCTTGAACACTTAGTACTGTCTTGAGAACCATAATAGCATCTATCTTTGTCCAGGATTATGAAATTCCTGTTTCAGACTAATATATGCCTCAGAGCCCACCTTCCAACTGCATCCAGATGCTAGACAGAAATTTTAGCTTTGATTACCTCCAAAGTTACCTCATGATAAGCAGCTACAGAGCAGGTGCAACACACATGAAAAGTGCAACTGTGAGATGCAATATTGCAGAAGAAGGCAGAGCAGAAAGCCTCAGGCTGAGGAAAGTGCAGCTTATCTCCGGCCCTGTTTGATGCAAGATGTCAAGCTGAATGCCACCTAGCACCCCAGGGAGGTACTCAGACAGCAGAAACAGCCCAAGTTTCTTATTCTGTCCAACACAGGGAGGTTCAATCATTCAGAGAGGCACGAGAAGTGCCGTAAATTGCTGCACAGAGACTTCCAAATTTCCCTCGTCTTTTAAGTGTCATTGTACCTTATGGGGAAAAAAAAAAAAGGGAAAGAAAAAAATAAAAAAAAAGCAGAGCCTGACTGTGCCCATGTTAGAGCGACAGTGGTTAATTGCCAGCTTCCCTCCTGGAACATGTTTGTGGCAGACACCTGGTGAAAGGACAAGGACCAGGTGCCTCTGATGCTGAAGTGTCACTCTTTTCCCTCTATACTGAAGATCTTGTCAAGTGTAATGCATCACTCAGGGAATCATTGAACTCCTAGTGAGTATGTGTGGCCTGTTCACAATTCTCCCCAAATCAGTGTGACTAGCTTGCTCACTTCAACTTCCCCCCAGCCCCTTAAGGCACTGCCATTGCCCTCAGGTACCCGGCATGTGCTCCGGAAAGGGTGCAAGTTTCACAACACTGAATTCCCGCTTCTCTGTGTTTGAATGGAAGCCAGTTCTGCATTTTTCCCTAAAACAGACAAAAATGTCAAAATATGTAAGGCGTAATGATGGTCAGAATTAGAGCCCCTGATACATTATTTGTAGCCCTTAAGATATGTCACAACACTAGGGCTATGTAAAGAGGTTCGAGAGGTTTGTATTTTCAAAGATCTTCAAATTGGTATTTATATGATAATCACTGTGAAGGAGTAGGTGTGTTCTGCTGGTCAAACTTCTGTAAGTCACTTGTTTCTGAAATTGCCAGGGCCTTTTCACAAAATGTTACAGGAATTCCTATTAAGCTATTGCTATCTAGCCAAGAAAAAAAAAAATCTGCATTTTGAGAAGCTTTTGTTCACCCACATACTAGAAGCAAAGTTTTAAAGGACTGTGCATATGCTTCCATTGTTCTCAAATCCCCTGCATATGTTTATTGAACTGGCTCTCTGCAGTGGATAGAGCTGGTCAAATATGGTGTTTTTCGCAGCTAAAAGGACAACAATCAGGATATATACTTTTTAACATTCCCCTGAGCTGTATCACGCAGATCTGTGTTTAGGAGCTGTTTACCAAGCTGCTTCTCCCATGCCCTAGCAGCACTCAAGACACACAGACTAACCAACCAGACATCTCTAAAGAGGGAGCCCCAGCAGCAGAGGGTCCGTCCTCAGGCTGCCAGAGCAGCTTTGCAGGGCCACAGGTGCCCGGGCCTGGTGCTGTACTTGCCACCATGGCCGACAGGCCCACGGGGCCTCCAAGGGCTCCAGCGCTGCCGAGGCGCCGGCTACCAGCAGTGATAGCGAGAAGCACCACGAGCAGATCCCTCATCCTTGGCAATCGTTTCGATCAATCACTATCGAGTTGCGAAACCAGACAGTGCAGTCCCCTCTATGACTTGGAAATGTATGTGGTGGCCATAGGCATATGTACGTTCTGCCTACCTCATCCATTCCCCTTTTCTGCCCCTGGGGCTTCCTACAAAAGCACCAGTGGGTGATAGGGGAGGCAGAGTACAGAAGGTGAAGATGGTCTTAGCAAATGGGTGGCTTTAATATTTGTGTTCTTTTCAGTGTTTTTGTTTCTGTTTTGTTTTTGTCAAGCAACTGCAAATCAAAAACTTTTTTTGATTAAAACATTTTGCATATTGTGCTGTATAAGTGGTCCTATTGCATTTCCTCTAGCAGCAGGGAATAGACGTCAATTACTATTTGCAAGTTTAGAGATGTATACATTTGATACACCATCTTTCCTAAAAAAAAAAAAAAAAAGAAAGAAAGGAAAAAAATGTCTGAGAATAAAAGTGTTTTCGTTTAGTTTATTAACACTATGTAAATGGCAATGTAACTACTCTTGATTTGCTGCCACTGCCTAGGAAATGTTTAAACATTATTATAACTTAGCTCCACATTCCAGTTTTATCTCTGAAATTAATGCTTTTAGGCTCAATTTATGCCTGTCAACAAATAATGATCATAGATGTGAGCTGGCTCATAATCCAGAGGTACTAGGTTACAATGCGTTGCCATGGAAACTGTGTTTTATTGCATTTTCTCTACTAGATTTAAGACATTTGACAATCACAGCAACTGTTTGCCTGTCTTCCCACATCATAAAAAATTCAAAAACACAAACAACCAATCGGGGGAAATTCATGCAGTTCGTGGCCCTCACTATAAAAATAAAAAAGAAATGACAACCTTATATTTAATAGGGACCTTTTGTGAATAGTTTATCTCGCAGAATGTCCAGGAGTGTTGGAAAATTCAATCAGTGGTTAGTCATCGAATGGACCTGTCTTGCCAGTGGTTCGTTTTGTTTATTGCATCATATATCTTTTATGATCACTGGGACTTTAGCCTGAAACAGCATTTTCTTTAACAAGAGCCATGTTTCCTCTAACATTGTTTATTGCATCTGAAACATTACTCTTTGAAACCACGGTACATTTTCAATTGAGCAAAGGTCTGTAATGGAATACAGCATGTCTGTGTTTATTCAGGATCCCGAGTTAAAAAATATCCCAGTTCATGTAACATTAATCACTTTGCCAGTGTTCAGCTGAGGTCATTGCCACATTCCTAGCAGTATTAAGCCGAGTCAAGATTAATCACGTACATTAAACCCTGCAAGGAAAGCACGTGAAATGGATCTGAAATTAGACATTTGGTGAAGGACTAAGAGAGCACTGTAACAAAATATGTTAGCAGTGCTGTAGCAACCTTTCGGAATGAGAAGGGATTTTTCCTACTGTGTTGGTGTCAGCTCATCTATATTTAAGGCTTTGTTGATGTCTCCTTTATTTAACCCATTTTTTAGAAGTTTTAAATAAAACCAGTAAAATGCACTCTGGATTCCAAGAGTGATTTCTCCCTTTTACTTATTCATATATATTAAAAATGCATTAATGCATTCTTATGTAACTCAGATTAAGCTTCCAGGATTTTAACAACCAGGTAATAGAATCCTGCAATATTTTAAGGCAGTAAAGTTAATAGTCAAAAGATATTTAAATCAGTTACTGCTTGCCTGTTTTCTTCTTGTATTCTTTCTTGTTATTTTTGTGTGCACATATATTAGCACCATAATGCTTCATATTTGATGTGGATGTCATTTAAGGTGGCTGCAAGCTGCAAGGATAAACTATGCATTTTGTGCTATGCATTTATGTTCTACATGGTAAACTGTAGCAATTCCTTTGTCCATTCTTGTAAACTTCCATTAAATGTTTATTTTTAGTGCATTACTCTGCCATAAAAGGGTAAGTGAAGCACAAATAATTTGCACTGAAAACCCCAAGGAGAAAAAACCTATAGTGACATGAGGTTTACAGTCAGTTATCTGTGTCCTGAGAACATATTGCTTTGTCAAAAACACCAGATTCATGTTTTAGAAAAATTAGAGAACTATACGATTCATCAGTACTGTTAAAAAGGAAAATATACATGCCAACTCCAAAGACGAAAGTAAAGGAGTCAGATTAACTTTTAACTATTTTGCCCTTTTGCAGTGTCCTGGAGCATCAAATGTGCTTTTTCTCAATGAGAACAGAAAGCTGCTTCAGAAAGACTTGCCCTAATTGTAACTAGAAGGTTGTGGCCAACCACAGAATCACAGAGAATGAATGAAACATTCACTCCGCATGCAAAACTCACTCCTGGCTGGGCTAGAGGGACTGCGTATTGAAGGGTTTCTGCCTCTCCTTGTTGACAAGCCCCATATTCCCTCCTTTCTGTATGCGCAGGAGGAATATTGCCTGCTTAGGAAAGCAGGAGGACTCCAGAGGAAAGTCTGAGCCTGCAGAACAAACAAGTGGTGAAGACTCATCCAGAAAAGTATCACTGCCACAAAACTCTACAAGCTTTTGGTGTTTCTCCAAAGTTTAGATGCTGTTAAATTTATAATCGTCTTCCCTGTAAACCTTCATGAGCAAGAGTGGGCTCTTCGCAGCTGACAAAGGCAGAAAGCAGAGAGATCTAACATTTCCCTGCACTTAGTAGCAAACATTTCTCTGACGAGTCGTCAGAGACAAGTCCTGCTACTGTGCTACTGTGACCCGCTGGTGAGTTGCTGATGGAGGAAGACAGAGAAGTGCTGGGTCTCCTCTTGGAGAGAAAAAAAAAAAAAAAAGAAATAAGCTCTCCTTCATCTAGGTCCTTGTCATGGCAGGTTTTCCTTTTGATTTACTCATATGTTATGGACTAGTCATTTTTACCAGAGAGCAGATTTGCTTATTTTCATGCTTTCTACATCAGGAGGGATTTCCACTGCTTTGGAAATTGAGAAGAAGTACAGAAATCATGGCATAACTCGGTTTTGTAGTACTGAAGAAGTGAAAGTACAAGATCGGGGAGGTGAAAGCACAATATTGAGGAAATATATGTTGTGGTAAACATTTTTATATGCAATGTAACTTACTGTTGCCTGCCCACATATCAGGTGTGCCAAGCTCAGCATCAATGTGCTCTTTTGGAGCTTGAGGAATCTCCTCATGGCTAGGCAAATGGTTATCTTTTTGCTGGGAACGAGAGAAATGACGGCAAGAGAATTTCAAAAAGGGCTAAGGGAAGGGAAACTGTGGCACTTTACCTCGTGGAGTACCTGATGGGGTGGAGAAAGAGTGAGGTCCCCAGAGGACCTGGCAGCTCATTCTGCCCCTGTCCTCACAGCACTCCATAAGATCCCGTGCGCACCCACCCGGTATTTCCACAAGACTTGTTGACAAAGTACTAGTCATTTCCAGTAACAAATGTTTTTTTGTCTTTAATACTAGAGACTTACAAGAAAAGTTAAGTTTAGAAATCAACTTAAAAACTTTGAAAGAAGTTTCTCAGATATATGAGTTTTCTCATTGAATCAAATGACAAGCAGAGGGAATTACACATGGCAAGTGATATATGTTTTTTTTCTTTCTCTTATTTTTGTGTTTCTTTCCCCCCTGGAGCTTGGGCAGAGTGGGGAGAGAAAGAAGGCTTTTCTGCTTCCTATGAAGCAGTGGAAATTGGTCACAAGTGAAGGCAGAAGATGCTTCTAGTAGCAGTGAAATTCCTCAGGCATCTGGTTCATGTGTCCTTTCCCACACTTGTGCCAAAGTGAGGTCTGGAAACAATTGTTATTCAGAACTGATTGGCATGTGCTCGTGGTGTTGCTCTGCAGAATTAAACTCTGGTTTTCCCAGTGGTCATCTGGGAGGTTTCTCTAATAAGTTCCCTTCTGTGCAGACACTTACAGCACTGGAAAGATGCCTGCTGTCTTCCTGGAACATGCTATTGCCGTGGCTTTTGTTGTTTGGAGACAGGCCTGGGGATTGCTGTAGGGCTCTGGAATGAGCTCTGGGGCCGGCGATGCTGCAGTGGGATGGGGAATACATGTGCTGTGCATCCCCTAATGCAGATATTTATTGCACGGTTTTCTGCACTGGCGGAGATTTGGACTTGCTGAACAAAGTGTCCTTTCCAGACCCATATTCTTATGTTCCTTTGCAAAATGGAAAGGAATCCAGTGATTTAAATGGTGCCCCTGCGCTTACTCTATGCACAATACTTGAATTCAGCTCTTCCACATTATCTGCCTATCTAGCAATGAGTCTCTTGGATATTTCTGTCATACAGGGAGTCTGTCACATTCTCTGAAATGGTACGTTATCAATATGTGCTCCAGAAAGAAACTATATTCTCTTAATCTTTCACGGCTTCTAGAAAAAGACAGAGTTAAGAAAATACATATTTTAAAACAAACAAACAAACAAACAAAACATAATTTTGTCCCTTCTTTCCTGTCTGTAAGAAATACTTGCTTCCAAAAACTTTCTTAGCACAAGTTTAAAATTGACTTGGTGGGGCCTTGCATGCCTGCAGGCACGTGCTTATGGAAAGCAGAATATAGCACTAGCTTAATCTGAGACTAGTTGTACCAGTAACTGTCCCATGGCTTTTACATGGGGCCATAATGCTATCCTCAGTCGGCATCATTGCTACAGCTGAAGTTCCACCATCATAATGACCAGTTACATTTTTCGGATGAACACTGAGTAACTTAATAGTAAACTATGTTTAATTTAACGGTAAGCCCACCTAGCAGTAGGGCTGTCCCTCAGAAATACTTTCGCATGCTTTAGAACTGATAAATCAAACTGAACGTGCCAAGAATGCCACCAAAAACTTTTGATTTGGTTAAATCTAGAGTGCAGAATCAGGCTGTCAAAACTGTCTGCAAAAGCAGATGAAGCTGCAGGTCTGTGAGTGCCAGCGAAGGTGACAGTGTGGAATGAGGCCGGTGCCCTGAGGCTGAGGGAGACGCAAGGCAATGAAGCCAGAGGTTGGGATGCTCTGCAGAGTGTGCAGCCTGCCTAGGAGACGGGGAGGAAGCCACGGGCAACATGACAGCAAACCGTGTGACTTCACATCAGCTTCCTTCTTTCGGAAGAAACCCACACAGAGATGAGACTGATTTTGCTTTAGGTTTCTAAAATTGACCTCCGAGTTTCACTTGACTCAAAAATACACAGATCAAGATAAGAAATGATACTTCTGGCCATTATTTCTTTGCTTCTGTTTTCTTAGCAGTTGGGAGCATTCCTCTGGAGCCGATGGCCCAGACTACTCTGGGTCACTTTTCCAAATCATTTGTCCTCGCTACCATTTACTGCCATTGGCTCAGCCCATCATCTCATGCATTTGTTGACCTAATACCCAAACTTCCCTGTCCAAACAGCTTGATTTCTTTTCTCTTTTATGCAAGTAAGTTATGGAAAATGAAACTCTTTTGAATTTACTGCACACCCTTTTTCTGCACTAATTCCCTCTCTGAGTGTATGTGCTGATGGCAGAGGCAATTTTTTTGTTTTCCTCACTGAAGCCATGCCAGGCCCTTCTGTGCTTAGCTACCAAAAATTTCTACCCTGACTGGGCGTAAGGTGGTTTTACGAGCACGCCTTAGCCTGTAGCAGTCAAAATGCGCTGGCACGGTTTATGGTTTATTTTTTGGCAATTCTTCTGGAATATCTGGTGATGGGACATGTCTCTGTGCTCAGGGCATGGTCGGATAGATGGTGGAAGCTGTGTGGTTTGCTGCCACGAGGAGGAGGGATCCTGCCTGCTCGCCCTCTCAGCCACACGTGTGCCCCTTGCTGCCAGCTGGCGGTGGACCCACTGCAGCAACTTCCCTCTATCCAGAGGTCTTTTCTCCTGTGCTTGTTCTCCAGACTCCCACCCTGCAGGCCCATGTTCTCCCCAGCTCCCCATCCCTGTCTTACACTGGGGTTCAAATCATGAGGCTTGATTAGGTTTGCCAGGAAAGCTCTTCTGCCTGAAGGCACATGTGTGGCCCGGCAGAACATGCTGGGCCCCTATCTAATTAACTCTGTAATTAACGGGCATTGCCCAGCTTGAGAGAGATGCCTTTTGGGGAGCACATGGCTGGGAGAGCAAGTGTGTTTTGAATTAAATTCTTGGCGACCAAGTTTGACCTTATTCCCTCTACTAAAGAGCAAGCGTATCCTGCTAGGCTCAGTGGCTCAGCAGCAGCAGAGACAGGTTCAGCATGCGACCATGAGGCTGTGAGCAGCTCCATTCATAAACCAGGCTTGCTCTCTTAGTCTACACAATTCCTTTTTCACCACCGTGAGCCCAGGTTTGCTCCCAGAAGTTACAACTGAGCCTCAGCGCTCCCAGCTGCACTAAGAAAAGCCCTCTGCAACTTGCAGAGGCGCAGGTGGATTCAGCTGCCTTAGGCATGATGGACAATGGGAGGTTTGCTAATCTGTCCTGTTTTAGCTGGAGTGCTCCAGGGAGCATTCAAACAAGTAGCTGTTTGGAGCAGGGGGAAGCGAGCAGAGCGCTCTTCCTTGGCCATTCACGGGCAGCCTCTTCTCCCCGCCAGAGGCCTCTGCGGAGCGAAGGTCTCTCCACCCTTGCAGGCTCTTGGGGTGACCTTCAATGATGTCTTCAGAGTGAGAAACTCTAAGGAACAATTAGATATATATTAAGTAAGCCATTAAAATATCATTTTATTTTAATGATTTGTATCTGCAAGAGGATGTAAATTAGTAATGGCCTATTAAACTTTATCATTTAAGTTAATCAGAAAAGACCTGTGAATAGTAGAAGATTTAAAAAATGAAGAGTGTGTGTGTATATGTGTGTATGTGTATGTATACATATATACATGTACACTTACACACAGGCACACAATCACATTATTTCAAGAAGGGCTGAAATCGCTTTGGGGGTTCTGGTCTCATAAAAGAAATGGCTCACACATGTTGTCCAGCTTAAAATTTCCAGGAGAGCTGATTGCCAACAATTATTTTTCTATTTTATGATGCATTCTTTCACTCTATATTTGGGTTTGTTCATATGGAGCGCTCGGTTCAGTACAAAGGTTTGCAGAAGCTGGAATTTCTAGATTCCTCCTGAAACGGTGTTATTGGGAAGGCTACTGAAAAGTACTTTCCATAGCTGCTGACTGCTTCTGAAATGCATAACAACAAGCTTTTGCTGAAGGAAGAAAAAAAATCTTAAAAAGAAAAAAACAAAAACAAAAAGACAAACTGGAGAGGACACTAATTTTCCTCATTCTGAGTAGGAGGTGTAATGTCTTTATAAAGTAATAATTAAAAGAAAAACAATTACTGGTGCCTTATCAGGACCTTGCAGCTGTACTTCTCCCTTTTGCATTAGCACTGTGTGTTCTAAGGTTATGACAAACCATGAAAATTGCATCTTAAGAGGAGTTATATTCTTTTTCCTAGGATTTGATTGAAACAGACAGCTACATTTTGTGTATATATAATTAGGCAGTAAAATAGGCTTTGAAGGCAGATTTCTGTTTAGTATGTGAGTCACACGCACAACAGTCTTTCATTCAGCAACCAAAGACTGATCTTTTTAATGCCTCAACTCGCTCAACATGTTTTCTGAATGCTACATCTTGCAGGAAGAAAAAAAAAAAACGCAGAGGGAAGGAAAAAAAAAAAAGCCTTTAAGCCATATTTCTCTCTCTCTTTTTTTTTACCCCCTCCCCCACTTCCCCAAATGAAAAACAATCTGAAAAGCCAATCTAGCTAGTCTGTGATGATTTAACCTTACGACAAACTGATTTTTATCATCTTTCTTTCCAGATTGTTGTCCAGGGCAGCGCTGAATGCTACACCAGCTCTAGGCGTATCTAATCCCTCTCATAAAAGGCCATTGTGGTAGTAAAACTGAGACCAATGGCTTTTTCATTCTCCACCTCTCAGCACTCCAAAGTAATGGCATTGGGGTCTCCTCTTCATGTTTTTCTTTTCAGATGCATAGTTTCTCCTTTTAATAAGGCTAAAATAGGGAGAAATAAAAGGAACACAATCACATTCTCCTCAAAGCTCTTCCTATAAATACCTTCTGGAGAACTGAGTTTAGGAATAATTATCCACAGTCTGAGTCGTTGTGATGTTATGTTTGAATTCAGGAACGCACTCTTGGAATTTTCTAATCAGCCTGAAATGTGGGAACATGTAAAAATGCTGCACAGATAATAAATCAGGACTCATATTTTCTGCTTTAGGGTCACACGCTGCCATCCTTCCTCACCTCTATGCCGGTGGCACTGCTGATGTGATGTGCCGTGCTCAACATCTGCACAGTTCTCACACTGAGTTCCCAGGAATCAGCAGAAAGCTGTTGCCCGCCTGTTTCCTGATTTTGCCATGCACTGTTGCAATTGTATTTTCTCTGGAAAAGACAAATTATAACCTAGTTTTAGCACACAGGACACATACGGCAGGTATCTAATATTTTGCTGGAAGAGAGCACTTTTCTTTCTTAAAAGCCTCGACCTTGGTGCCCTAATGTTTTCATTCATAATATGCTAACAGGTTATATTACAGAACTAATTCACCATTTTGAACAGCACTGCAAGAGAAAGCTGGTCTGCATTTGATCACAAACTTTCTTTTGACCTCCCAAGAATAGTTTTAACCAGTAAAATACATACAATACAAGATAAAAAGATTTATGGCTACACACAGTTCACAAACTAATTTCTCCAAATTAAAACAGTGTATTTTAGTACTTCTTGCTAATATCAGCATGGTTGAAGGTGTTTTTTAATATCACCATAAAAATAAAAACCAACAACACAGTTTAAAAGCTATAAAACTTTGCTCAAGGCAAAATTTTAACATGTTTTAATTCTGAAAGCATTATATTTGAGCACTTAAAATTATGGAAGTGTAAAATTAGAAAGCAAGATTTTTATACAGATATTTGTTCCCAATTTTCACACTGCAGAGAGAAAGAGAAGGAGGAGTATGTACTGTGTGGAAGACTGTGCCATAGTGTAGAGGATAGTGTAACTAATAATCTGTGTCATTTAAATCCAGTCTAGAGATCTGCTGTTAGGCATTCTTGATGAATATGAGTGGGAATGCACTCTGGTGAAGCACCGAAGGAATGACGATCCTCATGGGATGTCTTTCAGATTCCTGTTCTGGAATTTCTGTTAGCAGACAGATGAAAACATGGCATTTTTGCCAACACCACCAACCACCTCAGGCTCCACAAGACTCTCTGGGCATCGCCTAATGAGTTGGACTTATTTAACCAGCTCTAGGAGGTGCACTCAGAGACCACCTGGGCTCTGAGGATGTGGCAGGTGGATGGATACCTGTGCATCGGGCTGCTTTTCACACTCCTCTGGCGGCTCAGAGAGCAAGGCAGAAGTCTTCAGGCAGACTGCAGACTTCTGAAAAAAATATATATATATACATATATATATATATATATATATATATATAAAGATCCTTAAATAAATAGTTTGAAAGTATAGAAAGCCTTTACACAGAAGCAGATATAGCTGAGGGTGGTTACTGAACTGTAAGCCAATCCTTCACTCTAGACCCACGGAAGAGAGCCAGGGAGGGCAACACAGGTCTGCTTTTATAGTCATTATTTACTATACATAATTGTAAAGCTAATGCAGATGTTCTTAATCACATTACACTTGATCTCAACATGCCTTACAAACACAGCTTGCAAAGCACCCTGTAAGTTAAGCAATCACTGTTGCACCAAATTAGGTAACAGAGGGAGCAGAGGCAGTGAGAAGCTGAGATCCACAGACCCGAAAGGCTGTGCAGCAGCCCAAACCCTGCAGAGGCTCCGTAGCTCCCTGGGCGGGTCAGGTGTTCCCCGAGCCCCACGCAAGTGGTGGCAGCTTTGGCACATGCTACTGTTTTAAAACAGAGTAAGTAGTGCATTCGGGATAGCTGTGCTCATATATTTCTGAAGAAGAACGATCCGACAGTGATGGTGTTTGTTATTTGTTTGTCTTGCAGTTATGCCTGGAAACATCAGCTAAAATCCACAACCTCTGCCGTGCTACAGATGTTACACCTAGACATTATAAGGCATCATTAATGTCTTTCTGAATGTCAGGTAACTTTTTCTGCACTTGTGGATGCTTTATTTCCTTTCGTGGGAAATTCGCACTGTGTCCCATTTTCTGTGGCAAGGTGTTCCTTGCCACCAGACTTCTAAATCTAGGCACACCTCAGAATTACATCCTCTCATTTACCTCCTCTTTTTATGTGGCTTCTTCTCTCTTAAAATTAAACTTTCACAATCATACCTCCACAAACAATAACTAAAGTCTGGACGTGCCTTCTTCTCAAGTATCATCACTGTAGTTCTGCAAGTGTTTAGAGTAGCTCCATGTAAGCCTGAAAAGTGAGTAATGCCTCTTCTCAATCAGGATGCCTTTTTGCTAAAATGTATATATATATGTGTGTGTGTGTATACACAACCGTGTTAGTTCTGGTTGAGAAATTAAGGAAATCTTTATTTGCAATAGTTTTTTTTTTTTTTTCCTTTTCAAGACAGGATGAATGAATTGCAGATGCAGGGACCATGGCCTTCCTGACACCACAAAATAATGCAAGGCATCCGAGGAAAGGCCCCAATTCCCCATCCTCTGTGCTGATGAGCACATTCCTCTGCTTCCTATTGAAACTGCCCTCTTTCTTTGTCTCCTCCTCTTGGTCTCCAGTCCCTCTCCCATTTTTTCTTCGACTGTCTGACCTCTGAGTCAGGCAACTGCTTTCCCAGGACGTTCCTTCTTGTAGCCCTGAGGCACACAGGTCTATGTGCATCCCTCCTCCTGCCCAACCATAGCAGAGGGCAGGCAGCAAAGCAGGATCTGAGGCTAGATCATCCGGCACCAGACTGCATGACTTAGGGATATTCTCTTCAGTTGTAACTCCAGTGGCCCATGCACTTCATTTATTACGTGTCTCTCACCTCGATTATCAAAACCTCAGGCATTCATTTTGTCCTGAAGTGTTTCCTTTTTCCTCCCACACCTCTGCAGTCTCTAAATCTATAGCTGTCAACTCCCAAACACCCTCTGTTAACTTCTGTGGTGAACTGTTTGTGCCCTTCCTCAAGCGTCCTTCTGTCACAAACGCGGCAGCGTGTGTCTCATTCCTCCTAACCTTGACCGCAGAAGTGTCTTGAGATTCGTTCCTCATTTTGCCAGCCAGGATGCACTCCACCTCTTCGTCATCATTACCTTGCTCCTCATACACTATCTGATCTTATCTCTGGCCATCCAGCGTCAGGTCATGTCTCCCTGCTTTCTACACTGGACAACAAATCCCTCTCAGCCCAGCATCCACTCCAGGCTCCTTGCACCTAATGGACTGCGTCTCTGCAAACCACCTCAAGGGTCACCTTCCCTCTCTCTAATAAAATGGTCTATGCCGTTCCCTAAACCTCAGTTTCATTTCCTCGTGCTCATTTGCTCTCTTCGAAAACCTGAAATATAGCGTCCAGCCACAGGCCCGTTGTATGTTTTTCACTGCTAGAATGTGGATGCTGCCCGGATAAAATACTGTACTTTTCAGCCATCATTTCTATTGCAAACTATAATTGACTGTGAAACATTATGCTGGTTTGTATGAAAGAAGCCATAAAAAATACATTTTGTAATAGAAAATTAAAGTTATGACAAAAGGCTATACCAGATTTTAACACATATTGCCTGTTTCTCATCACGTACAGCCTATTAAGCTAGGAATAGAGGTTTTTTTTAGCATTATCTGAATGTTTACACAATATACTGCATAAATAAATAGTCTGTTGTTTAAATTACTTGAACAGAAGTTGAGTGTCTATACAGCAAAGTGAAGGCTATGCCCATGTCTGGGTCAAAGGTTTGCAGTTCAAGCTCTACAGCAGAATTTTGCAGAGCAGCTAAGTTAAGAGATGGGAAAGACTTACTAGGTCATTCAGTCCGTTACAGTGCCAAAATAGACTCATTCCCCATAGTACATTTTTAATGTTTTTTTCCAGCCTACTTTTTAACTCCCAAGCAATGGGATTTAACAACTTCCTTTGGGACATTATTTATTTTACTGATTAGCACATTTTACTGTTAGGATTTTTTTTTTAATCTTAAACTTCTTTTTTTTTTTCTACCCTTGCTGCTGTGGGAAAGACAGGTTCTGTCTTGCCTATGTTTTGCATTCTCGCCCTATCTCCAAATACACACAGACCCTCTTTCATAAATCATTCCCTCCAGTTGCCAGGTCATTTTTGTTGCTGTTCTATAAACACCACAGTGGTACTTTGTTTCCATATATAACATATATCTATGTGCTGAACCATCAGAGATACTGCCCTTTAGATTAGATATCCAACTGAGAGTCCTTGTGAGCATGCAGATGGACGTAAAAGAGTCTATGGGCTGCCCAAAAGAAGACAACACTGTCAGCATTGCCTCTTTCAAAAACAGTAGTATCTAGCGTAAGTATTTGCCAAGGGTATAATGACTCCTCTGTATGTTTGCATCACCAGTTCCCACAGTCCAGCCTGCAGATCATTGGCAGCCTGCAGAGCCATAATAAACGAGCTACAGCTAATCTGCAGAGCCAGTAATGTTTGCCCACATCAATTAAAAGTTTGATCATGAGGCTGCAGGATAGGCTGTGATAAATTTGGGTAGCTGTAATGATTTACTAACAAATCTGTGGATCAATATGATAATTTCCAGTGTTCTGCTTTCAAAACTGCTGTGAACAACCTTTTATGGGAGAAAAAAAAAAAGAAAAAACAAAAGCAATACAAGAGAAATGCTATTCTCTGTTAGCAAATGAAAATCCTCAAAAGATAGATGTAGAATTTTGTTCTCTTTTTAACACAAAGGTTTTTTTTTAAAAAAAAGTCCTGGTTTAATCACGATGAAAATGCCACATTCAATACTGCGAACACCAGCACATGCATGCAGCCCCACTCCCCCAGCATGAAGCGCAGAACAGAGCCATCAGAAGAGCTCTCCCAAGGGAAGGCAACAGAGACCCTGCCACAACCGACAGCAAGGCTGCCGGTCTGAACGACAGTGAGACGGGCGCACTCGGCACTGGGGCCTGCAGCTCGACCCCTTCCGTGGGGACACCAGGAGAGACACGGAGCCCTCGCAGAGCCTCCGCCAGGAAGCCATGACCATGTCCCTACCTCGTGTCGAGACACTCCTTTTGCTAAAAATAGATGTTGGCTGTTGGTAATTCTTCTTAGCATATATGATGCACACGTCTGGCAAGATAAAAGGAAATAAATGAAAAAAAAAAAAAGACTAAGTTTTTCTTAGACATTACTAGCGGTCTGCAGCTGCATTAATTAGAAAGAGATTTCCTATTTTAGACAAACATCACTAATTTATTGGCCTTCTGTCTGTCTTGTAAAACGTACACGAGCACCAAGTTGTAATTTAATTTGGCGAGCAGGCAGAAATTAATGAAGGCAAAACAGCCACTATATCATAGAAGGGGTGCTGGCTCCTTTTTGGAGCATGGCCATTTCCATCCCAACCGGAGGGCAGTATGAGTTAAGTGGTCTTTTTGCAGCTGCTTTTGGGAGGAGACTGCTCCAGGCGCACCCTCAGGCCAATGCCTGGGCTTGCTGCAGTTTCTGGGAATAGATAAATAAAAGCCCCTCTTTGACAATCGGTGTCCATCCTACGCTGCCCAGCCTCTTTCGCTGCACACACACATATGCAAAAGCCAGAAGGGAGAGGGGCGGCTCTCCTCTGGGTATCGAGATCTAAGGATGCGCCTGTGAAGACGTTTTGCCTGGGAATTTGCGGTTGTGGTGGCCAAAAAAAAAAAAAAAAAAGGTTCTCTTTCATTGACCATTGCTTTGAGGAATTAAAAGGATGGTGTAATGCAGATAATGCAGGGGCGTTTTTGCAAGCTCTCCCAGTGACCATGCCTTGGCTAGTTAACAGACCAGCTATTCAGAAGCAATTTTCTTTGGGCTGAAATTATGTGCTGACCGTAGCAGATCACTTCCCATAATAACCCTTCCCCCACTCCATGCTAAATACAATCTGTCTCCTACTCACTGTATAATAACGCGAAAATGACTGTAATTCTGCAGGCGAAAAGCAGACCAAAGTGAAACGTGTCTAAACAGAGGTTGATTTTGAGAGATCAGGGCTATTTCCTAAATCTGAAAAACACATACTGTTTAAAAAAAAAAAAAAGGAACAGTGATTGGCAACTAAGTAGCATAAAAAGTAGGCTTGGTGGTGTTGCTGGTCTTAAAACCCGACACTAACACGCAGCAGCACTGACACCTCATTCCTGCGCTGGGGAAGCCACGCTCCATGCAGGGTCAGTGTCACCCCCTGCGTGACAGCGTTGGGGCCACCGCGGACCTGCTCCCTTTGCGGGGCCCACACGGGTGCTGTGGTCAGGCCAGGTGAGCAAGCAGCTCCTGCTGTGCTTTCTGCCATCCGATACGCTCAATGTGTTTGTTTTCTTCCCGTAATCGCAGAGAAATGCAGCGTGATGGAGGGCCTGTCTGGCGATGGGCTTATCGGTGCTAATACACCCTTGGCTATCGGCCCCCGAAGGGTAAAAGCTTTTACACCAGGAGGTGTTTCCCTCTGGGATGTCTCCAAGCCCCCCAGAGGAGGCTGCTGGCCACCTCACAGCCCTTGCTTTGGCACCGGGCTCCAGGGGCAGCGGGTACCTCTCAAGGGCACTTTGGCCCACGGTGCAGGTTGGCTCAGCTGGAGGGAGTATGAAGGGATTTGTCACAGCACCACACCGTCGGTCACATTGTCTGCCCTTTGGCTGCCCAACAGAAACTGCAACGTGGGCAGCTCTTGTGTTTGGTGAGAAGAAAAAAGAAAAAAAAATGGAGAAAGGTCATTGTGAGGGAGATAAAAATGAATAAAGAAAAAAAGAAGAAATAAAGACGGGGCCTATCGTGCATGCATCTGAGAAATAACGGGTGCAGAGGGCGCGGCCGTTACGGCCGTTGAGCGGCGGCGCGCGGGCAGTAACGGCTGTCGCGAGGCAGGAGGGGGTCTCCCCTCCCCCCGCTGCCCGCCGTGTGGCGGCGGCGGGAGCGGACACGGGGGCAGCCCCAGGAGTCGCGGGTGGGGGCGGCGGGGCGCGCACGTGTCCCGTGGGCAGCGCGCGAGGGGTTAAGCGCCATTCGCCGCTGGTGCAGGGCGTAATGGCTCCCGAGCCTAAACAAAAGGGATGATTAAGAGGGGGAGAAAGGGAGGGGGGGTATTTTCGAGCTGCACAAAGCCCGATAGGGAAGATTTGTGTTACTAATTCCTGTGAAAGGATGTTCACGTGGTAGTTATATGGTCGCTCGCATTCACAGTTCAGTGCTTGCGGCAGTAAATCAGGAGCCTGGAGACAAAAGGGTTATTTTCTCCCCTCCCCCCCGCCTTCGGAGAAAATAATAATAATAATAATAAAAGGATAAAACCTGCCTAACTTGAGCTATATGATTAAAAAAAATCACGAAATAAAACATGCCAGGAGGGGAGAGGGGGTGGTGCGATCGCGCCGTGGTGTCCCCGAGGTGAGGAGGGGGAGCCGTGCCCCGCACCCCCCGCCAGCCCCTTCCTCCAGACACTGTTTGCTTTTCTCCTCTGCTAAGCACGAGAATAATCGCACATGTGTCTTGCCAGCCCTCCCTCGCCGGGTTCAAGCTGTTATAATTTTGAATGAGGGGGCATTTAAAAATTATGAGCGAGGCTCTAAATTGCCTCTTTGAAACCGGCACAGAGAGAGAGAGAGAGACGAAAAAAAAAAGTCATTCATCATCGCTTCGAAAACTGCCCTGAAATTAAATTAAAACGAAATGAAGGAGAGTCTTCCTCCCAACGTGTGAGTCTTGGCAGAGCTACTCTCCACCTTGGTTAGCTTTTTTTTTTTTTTTTCTTCCTCCTTCCCCTCCTCCTCTCTCTCTCTCTCTCTCCGTCCCTTTTAAGCACTATGTAGGATAATGCCGTAATTGAAATGGGAAACATGATTTGTATCTCGCTCGCTGCAGCCCGCCGCGGCTTGCGCGTGTGTCCGTGTGCGCGAGGCTCTCACCCCGCCGGCAGGCAGCAGGAGCCGGCGGGCCAATCAGCGCGCCGGGTTTCAGAAAAGCTGCCCTCTGATTGGCCGCGCGGGGAAGGGCATTGGGAACAAAGAAAAGTCCCTTTCAGGTAGGGAGCCCGAGACGGCCCCGGGTGCCCCCCCCACCCCCCCCGCGCGCGCCCCGCTCGCGGCCGCGCCGCGCGTGGGTCCCGCGCCGATCCGGCTGCCCGGCCTTTGTTCCAATCCCGTTCTGATTTTGTTTTAAGAAAGGGAGGCTTATGGTATCTGGTGCTCTCGCTCTCTCTTCTTCCACACACAATAAATCTGTTGGAGGCATTAGATTTTTTTTTTTTCCAAAAATAATAATAATAAAAAGCGGCTGCTACAAAAAACATTCAATGCAGTTAGAAGGAAAAGGTCACCTCGATCCAATACAGACCGTAAGTACGGTTGCGTGGTGTGTCTATAGCACTTAAGAGGGGATTTTTTTTTTGTTTTGTTTTCTTTTTCATGCAAAGGGGAGCTTTAAGAGTTTGGGGCGTTGAACTTTTTTTTTTTTTTTTTTCTTGGGAGGCGGTGGTAAAACAGCGATCCCACAGAAGCAGGAGTTAGGTGAGGGGCAGCGCTGCAGTCACACAAACCACGCTCGCCGGTGCACTCGAGGGGCGGTGGAGGCGCAGTGCCGTCTGCGGGGGGCTCGGCCAAGCGAGAGGGGAGGATGATCTCGGCACGGCCAGGGAGCAGCCCCGGAGCCAGGGACGTGCCCGGGCCGCCCGGCGCCGCTGGTGGTGCCGCTCGTTAACGCCGCTCGCATCGCCCGTTCGCTCCCGCTGCCCCGGGCGCTCCCGCCCGCCTCGCCCACCCAACGGCCCCCGGGCGGCTCCTGCGCCCCGGGTGGCTTCGCTGTCCCCCTCTGCTCTCGGCGCACTGCCGCAAATCGAGGCCAAGCCGAGAGAAGGTTTATTCAGGCGTTTCTCCCCAGTGCACCGCTATTGCCAAAGCGTCCAGGGATCCCCCCGGCTGCATCGCCTCTAACTGGCAGCGCTGCCGGCGGCGGCAGGGGTTGTACGGAGGCAGCGGGGAGAGCGTACGGGCTCCGCGGTGCGTGTGCGTGTGTTTTAAAGAGCAGATCAGTATTTGCTTGATACGCTTGTCACCCATTTTTGTTCTCACGACAACCAATTGAGCCCGCGAGCCTCACGTGACGCGCGCGGCCGGCGCTGTAACGGAACCGCCGCGGCGGTTGGCGGTTGCCGCCGCGCCGCCCCTCCCCCCCTCTCCCCCGCCGGCGGCTCATTACGGCTTTTAGCCTCCCAACGCCGGCTAATTAAAAATACTAAAGCTAAAGCCCCGGGCCCGCCGGGCTTACGGCGGGGAAGGGGGTTGGGGGGCGAGGAGGGTGCAGGGAAGGCGCAGACTGCGGGGCTTGCTGAGACAACAAGGGGGAAGGGGGAGGGAAGCGCGGTCTGTCCTGAGAAAAAGGTCGTCTGTTTTATCTCTTCGGACCCTAATTACTGAATTGCTTGACACATGACTGATTAGCCCGAGCTCCCGTTTTATTTATTATTTTATCGCTATTTTTTTTTCTCGGGAAGAAATTTAGAACTCTATAATCTGTGCGTTTTTTTTTTTTTAACCCTTTATTTTAAAGACCCCCTCCCTGCCCGCCAGCTTATCCTTGGGAAAACGCTCTCTAGAGCACGCTCGCCTCTCTCCACTCCCACAAAATGTTTTGATAACTGGTTTATCAGATCAGTGCTTCCCCCTCCCTCCCCTCCTTCTCCTCCTCCCTCCTCTTCCTCGTCCCCCCTCCCCCCTCCCTTTCCCCTCAAGTTAGTTCAAGAAATCAGATCTGTCAGGACGGGCGAAAAAAATGCCACTTCCCAACTAACAGGCGGAATCCAGCCCAGATTTTCAGTCCTTTCTTCTTTTTTTTTCCTTCCTCCCTTTCACTAATTTATCCCGATGTTAGCACATTCTGTCTCCTAACACCCGGGCGCCTGTAGGTTTGCTGCATGGGATCATTACTTGCTGATCAGGATGGCTCCGAGGGCCGGGACTGAAGACGGAGTGTGAAGTTGGGGAAACATTTTTTTTTTTCCCTTAAGATCACTGTGATGGTCGTTGCCTCTCGGTGCCTGTTCAGGAGAGCAAACAAAAAATCGGGTCCTCGCTGCTTCTGGTCTGAATGTGAGATGTGACCTGCCAGCTTGTAAAGTTGTGAGGAGCAGCGTTTTTTTTTTTTTTTATCTTTATTTTTATTAATCGAGGAGGAAAAAGCAAAAGAAACAAAAGGACTTCTGCTCCGTGTGCCAAAGTAGGGAGAGATAATGTTATTGACCGATTTGCACTGGCTGAGATGTTACTTGCTTTCTACTTCTTGATCACTTGCTCTTTAAGTAAAATGAGGCACAGAGTTGTTGCTGAGACGAGTGGGAACAGCATTTTGATTTGCTGGTTTAATTAAAAAAATGATAAAGGATTAAAGGTAAGCAATATGCATATATTTATATATATGTATAAATATTTCAACAATCGACTGTGAAAGGGAGAGATCCCTTTAAAAATCGTTTTAACTAAGCTTTGTCAAACACACACTCATTTGCGGTCACTGAGGCCACCTTGGTGCAGATCACTTAAAGTGTATGTCTTAATCAGTTTCCTGTACAGTCAGTAATACTATATTTAACAGACCTAACAATTGTGTGACCTGGGAGTACAGTAGGACTGCTTGTAGAACTGTTATCTTGAGCCTATTTTTAAAAGAAAGAAGACTTTTTTTTTAACCTGTGGAGTTTGGAAATTTTCAGTAAATTTGCATATAATTGCTACTTTTAATAGAAACTGTGTTGTGCCAAGGAATATTAGGATTCCCACTTCTTTCTTTACTTACTTCCCTCCCTCCCTCCTTCCAAAAAAAAAAAAAAAGATTTATTAGAAAGACGAAAAGATAATACAGGAAAGTCGCAAAACTTCAAGGGTCTGGTTTAAAGCCACAAAATCCATGGAATGCTCTGAAGAGTGAATCTGTGTCTTTCCTTTTCTCCCTTTTGTGCCTAGGTGGTGGTCCAGGGGGTTAGATTACAACATGTGCTCCAACAGCTAGGCACGAGTCCTAAGTCTGTATTTCCTGAGCTTTGTGGATTTAAATCATGTAGTTAAAATTTTTTTTTTTTGGACGTGACTTTTTAAGAGAGATCGTGGATGTTGGGATACAACTAGATGCAAGATGCTCAGTATAAAAGCATCACAGCTTTTGCCTCCAGTTTAACAAACTTAAAAACGTGGAAATATTGAGTTATTTCGCTCCCCCTGCCTTCTCCCTTTTTATTAATTGCATTATATTCTGCTAACACCCAGACAAGAAATATTCGACTTTTCCCCTCCTCACAGGAAAAGGTGGACGTGGACTGCAGGTTGTAAACCTAGACATACTTGGGGGAGGAAGACAAGAAGAGTTACATTTAAAAAAAGCCCAACGGAGATAAACGAATGTCCCCACATCTCCAAAGAAAAGTTCATCGGATTTTTATTCTAGAGACCTCATCTTCAGGATGTCAGTGAACACTTCCACTGCAGGAAAAGGTGTGGATCCAAACGCGGTTGATACTTATGACAGTGGCGATGATTGGGAAATCGGGGTTGGTAATTTAATTATCGATTTGGACGCCGATTTGGAAAAGGACAGACAGAAATTTGAGATGAATAATTCCACGAACACCACCAGCAGCAGCAACACCAGCTCCAAGGATTGCGGGGGTCTGACTTCCAGTGGGGCTAACGCTACCTCAGCCTTAGCTGACGGCCTAAAATTTGCTTCTGTTCAGCCCTCTGCTCCCCAGGGGAATTCCTCTCACAAAGAGACTAGCAAATCAAAAGTGAAAAGGAGTAAAACTTCTAAGGATGCTAATAAATCTCTGCCTTCTGCTGCCTTGTATGGGATTCCTGAGATCAGCAGTGCTGGCAAGAGGCAGGAAGTCCAAGGGCGCCCTGGAGAGGCAGCTGGCATGAATTCAGCACTGGGTCAAAGTGTGAACGCTAACCCAAACGGCAATAATAACAACACCAGCAACAACAACACTATTGCCTCTTGTGGGAAAAACAAAGAGGAGAAACCAGGTAAAAATCAGGGCAGCAGAGGCTCCAAGCGGGATAAGGATGCGGGGAAGTCCAGGAAGGACAAGCAGCATGACCTGCAGCAGGGCCACCCCAACGGCAGTGGGAGTAGCAGCAGCCAAGCTCCCCCTGGGCACCTCTATGGCTATGGGGCCAAGGGAGGCAGTGGTGGGAGCAGCAGCCCCTTCCACTGCGCCTCCTCAGCCGTGGGGGACGTGAACAAAAGTACCCCGGATTCAGGGTTAATGGGGAACTCTATTTTGGTAAAGAAGGAAGAGGAGGAGGAGGAGAGCCACAGGCGAATCAAGAAATTGAAAACAGAAAAGGTAGGAAAATCTCCTCTCCACCACCTCTTTTCTGTGTCTCCCCATGTCTATGGTAAACTTCCCACAAGTGTGTGCGTGGTTCCTGTTGTTCTCTCTGTTGTGTATGTGACCTGCATCTGTTCCTCTTCTAAACCAAAAATCCCTGTCCCCAGGCAGAAAATGCCATGTTTTGAGTGTGGTGTTTTTTAGCTTTTGATTTCCTCTCCTCATCCCCAGACCTGGGGAACATTTCTGTGTCATGTTGTCTGACTCTTTGATTGCATTCATCCAAAAGTTCAGAACCAGAGGTGGCTCTGACTGAGCTGCCTCTGGTGTCACCAGCAGTGTTGATACCAGTGGGATGGCACTGGAGGTTTGTGTGCTTGCAGGGGGTGTATAGCTTGGACACTGCCAGCAGCAGGTCGTGGAGTTGTATCTGGTCCCTTCCCATGGCACTGGCAGATGCTCACAGACATTCTTCTCCCAGCCTGTTAAGGAGCTCTCCCTGCCTTGTCCCTGGCCCCGTTTTGCAGTCCAGATCGCTCCTGGGAGAAGTGAGGTTTTGGCAGAGTGAGGCCCCATTGCTACCCTCTATGCAGATGTGGGATGCTTGTCATAACAGGGGCTCATGGGGTGGCACAGCAACCCCGACACCCCCAGAGCCTCGGGTGAGAGCCTCGTGAGAAGGGCTAGGGAGTGAGGCAACAACCAGGCACTGCCTCTAGTGCTCTGGAAGGAGGAGGCTGAGAGGAGGGGACACACCTGGGTGCCAAGCTGTGTGTGCACAACAGTCTGTCTCCTGCTTGCAGAGCTGGTTTATCTGAGCCCCACAGCCCCTCGTGTGCACAACTTGTTTGCCGAATGGTTGAAATGCATGAAAGAAATCAGATGGGGGTGTGTGTGCTTTTCTTGCTTGCTATCATTGTGTGAAGGATGCTTTCTGGAGAGTAAAAGGGCCTTGTACTCTTAGGGAAGGGCAGAGGGAGAATAGTTTGTGTTTTGCTACTGCTCATTCCTGGGGCAAGTCAGTGTCAGCAGGATTTGCAGGGTCCGAGGAGCAAGAGGCTGTTTCTCCAGGACCTCGGGGTGCAGTTGGCCACCATCACGAGGCCAAGGAGCTCCATAGGTTGATATGTCCTCCTCGAGTAGCCATCCTGGCAAAGAGAGCAAGAGCTGTCTGCCTCCAAATGAGCAGTGTCAGGGTGCTAGGCTGTGACTTGGTTGTTGACTGTCGGTCTTCAGTTGTCTGGTTTTATAACTTCCCTGCATCAGTGCTCGAGGATGGGAAAACTTTAGTGTTGGTGTTAGCTGTGCAGAGTTGTCTGCAAGTGTGTGTGTGGGGGATGAAGACGTCAGAGAAGAGTTATGCCTTTTTTATGGTCTGTTCCTGGCGTTTTGTTTTTCAGTCATGTTGAAGGTTGTGTAATTTTAGGTGGACTTTTAAGGATTAGATAGGAGTGTTATGCCAGCAAATATTTCAAGGCAGGGAGTGAAATAAATTTCATATTGTATGCATATTATTGCTTTTAAAATAGCATATCTGCAGCTGCATTTGAATGAGCCTCGTGACCTTTTCTAAACACAGATGAGAAAAGAAAAACACAAATCACTTTAATTCCTAGGGATATGTTTGAACTTCTGTTGCTGAAAGTTGTGCCTGCTGTGGAAAGGTGTCCTAAAATCCCAAGGCCTCTTTATTAACTTAGTACAGTAGGCATTTACTTCTGTTGCCAATAGTCTTCAAATTGCAGCTCTCTAATCTGCTTTAACTATCTAGATAAATTGCCCTAATCCGGCCTTCACAATGGCTGTGGTTAAAGAGTCAGAGCCATTTGATTGGATTCAGTGGCTGCCTGGAATGTGGGAGGTGCTGCCCCTTGCAACCCCCTTAGCCTTTTAATCTCACAGCCAAATGTTCGCATTCAACAATTTTGTTTAGCTGGCAATCTGAACATTTCAGTATCTCAAAGGCTGCTGTCATGGCAACAGAGATTAGAGAGCAGTGGTGTGGTTTCTCCATCTCTCTTTTTTTTTTTTTTTGTTCGTCCCTTTTCATTCTCTAGTCGCACAGGAAATTGTATGAAGGATTCACACACATGCGAATAGTTGTACGTGCAATGCAAAGCAGATCATATGTAAATTAAGAGCAAACATGTATGGAGAGCGCTGGCTGCTGTGGCTGTTGCTCCGAATTTGTGTTTCCAGCAACAGCCGCTGCTTTTGGCACGCTGGCATTTTAATGTAGGCTTCGCCCATTAGAGCCGTGCAGTGTTGGCCATTGTCTGGCACAATGGTGTGCTTGCTTGCTGTCTTAAATAACATCTCCCAGTGCTTCTCCCCCACAAGAATGTTCCTTTCCAGCCATATGATAACAATAATAAAGCTTGTTGCTGACAATACTTGCAACTTTAAACCCTGCCTGTGGCGTTATTAATGAAACTTTAATGTTTTATGCTTGTTGTTTGGGCTTTCCCCCCCTAATGTTTAATAACCATTATATTTTTTAAAGGATTTTAGGTTCATTAAAGTGCTCTTGTTTGGGCTGTTCACACACTACATGTGCAGTGCTTGCAACAAAGCACCTTTGTGTCTTGAGACGAATATATAATTTTCAAGCCTGCATGTTTTAATCAATTTCAAGTTGTTGTAATGCTCATGAAAGACATGTCTCGTGAATTTGTACGCATTCTTGATAGCTCTGAGTGAGTTAATGCCTACTGATTCAAAATCTGAGGGATTTTGTATGTCGTGTGGAATATAATACTGCATTTGTTTACTATTTGTGGAAAGCTTGGAGCAGATTCCCGAGAGTTGTAGTCACTGTTTAATTTTCACAGCATGCTTCAGTGTCTATTTTTGGTCTATTTATTCTTTTTCCTTGCTGCAGAAAGTCATGTAAAACATGATAAATTGGATCTTATGAAGCCTAATTAAATCAATGACTGTGTTCTGCTGGCTCTTTTATGCAGAAACCACAAGTATGTTGTAAAAGTCGCCACTCCCCTAATATGTGGATAGAGTCAAAGTATGCTGTAATTCTAAGATGTTTGAGGTATATTTGGGCAGCCCATTTTGTGGTTAAGCCACCAGTGACATGTCTGAATAAGTAGCTTTGACAGGTACGCTAACCACTCCTAAGATTTTTGGTGTTAAAACCTGTCTCCATTCTCCATTCCTGATCCACTTTTTTTTTTTTTTTTTTTTTTAACACAGCTACTGCGGTTTTGTCAGCAGGAACTCTTCATCTTTTAGCAGCTGCTACATTGAAAAGTGTTCAGATTATCCACACTCTTTTGCTTTGTGTGTTACAGGAAGATTTTGGGATTTAAGGACTCGCTTTGCGATAAGGAAAGGCGGCTTTATTTGGCCTATGAAAATCTATGTGTTTAAGCAGAAATAATGCTGTAGTCAGGACTGTAAAAATTCTGGTTGTAGTTTTGAAATGAATGAGTCTAGTAATAGTCCAGGGCGGAATTTATTCTTTTTGTATTAGTTTATTGTTTCCCATTAAGACTGCCCTTCTTGTCTGAAAGTTGTCTTTGGTAAGTTAACATGTTGCCTGGTGTTGCTTATTCCCAGTCCTCGTGTTTTATGGCGGGTTGAGGGTGTTTTACACTTCATCAGGAAATTTGGCGTGCATTTTACCTATTGATGTAAAACATTTAAGTACATGCTGTGATTAATGATGCAATGGAGATGCGCTTTGCATGTACTTTTCTAGCTGGCCTTGGGTATAGCTCATTCACTGTGAAATAAAAGGGCACAGGGGTCACTTGCTGTAATTAAAGAACAAAGTCTATTGTTGCTTGACAGCAAACTGTTTTGAAAGCTACATAAGGGATTTGGCTGTTAAAACATTGGTAACTGTGGGCGCCACACAATAGGCACAGCTCAAGGTTCTTGAAGTTCTGTAGTGTTGTCTAGTAGTGTGACAGGGCTTTTGGGGCCGGGTGAAGAGGTGTCGCCCTTTGGCCAAGGAAAGCTTTTTGGCGCGAACCTGCTGACCCCACCAAAATGAATGGCCGAGCGCTGCCGTTGAGTCCCTGGGCAAAGTGGGAGCTAGTGCAACACAGCGGGGCCCGGTCCTGGACGCTTATATATGCATGTGTTGCCACTGGTAAACTCATTCAGAAGGCACAGGGAAATGCTTCGCTTTGGGCATCGGTAATTTTACAATTTTAATAACTTCATAAATACCCGGTAAAGAGGAAAGGATTGATTGGCTAGATGTCAGGAGGTTAAGCATGCCCTCCATGTTAAAGGGCTTTGCTGCAAGATTGTTTTAATTAAAGTTATATAAAGACTTGTTTTTCCAAAGTAGCATTTTATAGTCCAATAAATGAAATGTATGTTAGAAGTGTTAAGCAAAATCTCCCGTAACCACAGAGGTGTTCAATAACCAGATTCAAGTAACGTGGAAAGTACCATCTGTTCCTGGTTTTCAACATAAAAACATGAATCTAAAAGCTGTGATTTGCTCATGCTTTTTGACTCTCATTCTTTTATTATTATTATTATCATTATTTAAAAAAAGGTTCACCTGAGACTTTACAGAAGCGTTCTGAAATGCAATAATAGAGGGGAGACTGTGAAAACACATGTTCATACATACATTTAACCAGGTCTACTTTCATTTAAAGAGATTTCCAGAAGCTCAGTCATTGAAGAATTTATAATAGTGAATCACCTCCTGCAGGCAAACACAATAAGGGTCAGTTCTTCAAAGATCTTAGTATTTAGCTAGAACCTGAATTATTCTGTCAATTTTTCCCTGAGAGGCAAAAAAAAAGGAAGAAAGGAGAAGAAGAAAAAAAGACTCTCAAAGGGTAACTTTAGCAAGCTCTTATCAGTTACACAATTGTATATGATAAAACCATTGACTAGAATTTTCCATGCAGTGACTCTTCTGCTCTTTAGAGAAGTATTCTCAAATTGTTGATAGCTGGAAAATTATTCTTTAAGTTGTGAACTGTTAGGCAATGACATTCTTGGCTGCAGCCTATGAGCCCTGGATAAAACGCCATCCGGCCTTTGTTTGAGGCCTTTTATTGAAGCTAATGACTGGTCTTGTGCCGCCCCGAGATAAATGACATTATCTCTGAGTGGTCTGACAGGAAACAGACATGTTAATGGTGAAGCTGCGGGGAGGATCTGCTCCAGTTCTGACAAAAGAGTAAAGCTGGGACCCCTGGTTGTGATCATTAACACATAATGCATTCCTGCTTCTCCTACGAGGGCCTTGATAATTGGAAAGCTATTTTACCAACAACAACTGAAATCATACGTCTGCAATACGAAGTTTCTCTTGCACACTTAAACGCTCGCTCTTTTTTAATAAGAAATGTGTGATCTATTTTTTTTTAAAGGTGTCAGCTCTAGGCTGTTTAATATTTACATTTATATGAGATCCCGTGGTCTCCTTCCCATTAATTGAACATATCCTTTCGATGTTGAATGCAGTCGTCCCTTCCCTTTAGTCAGTGGTAGCCATGGGATTTGCATTTGTAAATCGGCTGTTTGCTTCAGTGAGATCAGGATTTGTCTTGGGATTGCTTTGTAAAACAGATGGATTAAAAAAAAAAAAAAAAGACAGAAAGTTATGCTTCCTTACATAAGACTGTTGAGGGCACATTGGGACATAATGATACCCATTACAATCTCAAAACCGGACATGGTAAAGGACTGTGTGGATCTGCTTCTGCTTCTCCCTATTGGCACTTTCCTAGGCATGTCCAGAAAGTCTGCAAGTGTATTCCATGCCGCTGAGCCCGAGGGCTGGCTGCTCCCAGTGGTGGGCGTGAGGGTGTTTTTTTTTTGTTGTTGTTGTTGTTCTTGTTTTTTCTTCTTCTTCTTCTTCGTTTCTTTTCTTTTTTTTTTTTTTTTTGGTTGGTTTGTTTTTTCGTTTTTCTTTTTTGGTTTTATTTTACACTTGCATATTGCTGTGGTTTCTATGGGTAGCCACTGTATCTCAGAATGCTTGTGTACCTCCTGCTGCCTTCATTTGCTACCCAGGTTGTTTCTAGACCTTGGTCCAGAATCTTGAGAGTTAGACTGGGGGACACTTGTTAAAATTCAGAAATAAAGGTAGTTGAGCAGGTGACCTGAGATGTCCTTGAAATAATGCCAAGCATGGGGCTAGTATTAAACACAAAATTGTATCCTGACTCTTTCCTCCCGCTGTGAAGCCACCAGAATGGCACACACATCCAGGAACAACAGCACTGAGATTAAAGGTGACAGAACGTGCTCTGTGCAACAGCGATCAGAGGATTAGTCTGAAGAGGGAATATAAAGAAGTGCAGTTGGGAGACTTTGACCACATACATACATACATATATATATATGCACACATACACATAAAAAATTTCATTCAAAATGCCTAATATGTCAACACTGTATGAAAATATACCATGCATGCAGAATTAGTGCTCCAGACATAGTCTTTAAACTTTCTTTTCAGTAATGTGCTGTTTCTGCAGAGTTTTGCACTAAGTTTATGATATATGTCCTGTATGAGCACATTTTACAAGGAAACACTGTCAAGAATATGGTCTTGGAAATACTAACATTTCTGCTAGCAGAAATACCACCTTCTAGTTTGGATAGAGATAGTTATTTAGTTTGGATTTTCATGATGCAGCTTTGAGAAATGTTTAAAACACTTCCGCTTACTTGGGCAGCTGTGTATACTGACTTTCTGGATGTCATTACTGATTGTTCTGTGCTTAGCAGTTGTGCAAAGTTTTCTTTTTTTTTTTTTTCTTTCATACAATTTGAGTTGTATGCCAGCTACATATTCCAGATTTTTTTTTTCTACGGTATAAATTGGGATGCCTAAATATAATCTGGCTTTAGACTCTGCCTTGCTCTGAGAAAGGAAACCTCCCGTTGGATGCAAAAAGATGGTCCAGCAACGAGGTTATTCCTCATTCAATGCACTTAGCACCATGCTGGTTGTACATTGTGCTTGCATAATATGCTTGCACTCTGATATATCATTGTATTTTCCCCCAAATTTTGGGGATCTTATCTGGCTTCTGAACCATTATTCCCAGCTGAAGCCTGAGATGATGTCACACCTGTGGATGCAATACTTCAGTCAGAGGACTGTCCATAGTGTTGCTAAAATTTTTAGTTGGTTTTAGTATGTATACATCTCAAAGAGCTTTTGTTTATTAATAATCCCAACTATTAGATTGAGTATTTTTTTTTAAATCTGCGTGTAATCTTATTGATTGAGTGAAATATTTCTTAATTTGCCTTTTTTTTTTTTTTCTCAGTTTGGCAAACTTTTTCCTTTTCACACCAGAACGTTTCTGACCAGGGAAGTTCTTTTGCAATGTAATGTTTTACTTAAATGAATCATAGTAAGATATCTTTTTTTTTTTTAAATTTGCTTAAAAATATGCCTGAAATAAGAGAATTCGAATGAAGATAATTGCCAGTTTTCATGTCAGAACTTTCTCAAAATGAAATTTTTAAATTGCACGATTTTTGGGTGTTCATTTGTGAAATTAAAACTGCAGTGCACAGTAGGCTATGAATAGCCATTTGGGCAAGTATGAAGATAAGACATAACTTTTTGCTGTGCTGTAGCCAAAGTCTTCCGAAGCACTCTCTGCTAAGTTTTTCTCTTTTTAATTCTGATTAAGTGGTCTTGGCAGTCAGAACAAAGGCTTTGCATTTGAATGAAAGGCGTTAAAACTATTGAGAAGGACTTGACTGACAAGCAAGTTCTGTGTAATTTTTTTCCTTTTCTGGAAAAGCAGTCTGAAAGAAAATTTGAGGGGATAGGAATAGGTAGTTTTTTGCTGATGTTCTTCTGTATATGTATGTGTGTGTGTGTGCACGTGTGCAGTTATGTAAAATATACGCCTATATACAGGACCATTTAAATTTGATTAAACAACTTGAGGATGTGAGATGTGTGAGTTGCGTGCAATGAAATAGGTTTGGTGACAGTCTCGTGTGTATAGGTTTGATTACCTTACATTTGCTGTATCCTAAGCCAACAGTGAGAATAAAAATGATTTGTTTTATGGAGAGATGTTTGATAATAGGAAGTGCTGGCACTTCCTGTAGATAGGCAAATACTGTTAAGCTACCAAGCAAAGGGGTTGGCTTTTTCAACATCTACCTGTAACACCAGTGAGGCTACTCAAGTAAAAGCCAGTATGAATTTAAAATTGGAACTCTTTGTCTCAGTAAATGTTGAGGTGAATAAACTGTTGGTATGCTGTGCTGTGCTGAATTGTGCTTCATGATAAATCTTCCTCTACCTTTATGACTTAACAGTCTTCAGAAAAAAGAGAATAAATACTGAAAATGTGGTCCCTTTATCTTCTCCTATCCTCCCCTCTCAGGCCTCTTTTAAGCCTTTACAGCCTAAATATTATTCCTGGCCATAAACCCAGCTTGACTGAGGTATTTCTGTCCCCTGGGAATATCCATTGTCAACTAATACCATAAAAAAAAAGTGCCCATGGGGCTGTTTCAAATATATGCCAATACTGGTATGGGAATGCAGTTTTTACAGTTTAAAAAACAAACTAAAATATATTGGTTGTGTTTGCTTGTTATTTATAAAACACTGGTATTCGTGTTGTTGAATTGTCTTGTCATGTTAAGCAGGAAGCAAATGGCAATAAGCCACAAATGTATACTTTTACTTAAAGGAACTTAAGAGATTTTGATGTGTTTTCTTTTCCTCTTATTTCCCTGATGGCTTCTTTTTATTGAAGAGTAACATAAGGAGACCTGGTAGCAATTTTATTGCTTTCCCACGACAGTTTGAAATAATAGCTTGGTCTTTGGTTGCCAGTCAAGTTTCTACCAATCAGCTTGATTCTGCTTTTTATCATGTGGCAGTGGATTATAAAAAAAACTGTAGGTGTGCAGTTTGCCTTCAGAAATGGTCTTTTTTTTTTTTTAAATGCTTCAATTAGCAACAGAAGACTAAGCTGCAATTGGTCACACTTTTGTAAACTCCTCGAAGTCACTTTCTTTCATCTTTCTGATACAAGCAGACGCCCAAGTTCAGTCTCAGTTTCCCAGGAAATTTGAGGCACATCTGGTCTCTTTAACTGGGGACACTAGACAGTTTGATTTTGCACACCTTCAGGCTTTCACATTCACCAAAGACTTAATTCAGCGGTTTCTGTTAAGGCTCTTCCCCTCGCCCCTGACATAAATTCAGCCTAGTCATGTGCTGCCTTCCTTGATGAATTTCAGTGATACAGTGCTGAGCTATGATGGAAATACATCACTGTCATGCCATAGTTGTTCATTAAATAACACCTATAGTTTTCACTGCTTATTTTCCATCAACTGTTACAAAGACTTAAATGCAACTTATAACCCTCATTCTCACAGCGCATAGGGCCAGACCAAATTATTTTTGGATTTCCTGTCACCTTCTTGGCTGTTTTTTTGGTAGATGGATCATGTTAAAGGCAACAATAATGTTTGAATTGGAAAGGTTTAGTCTTCGGGTTTTCATTCTTCATGGAGAACTGTTTATTTGTGTGTGGTTTGCCACAGTGCATGGATACTACTATCAAATCTGTGCTTTATTACAGGCTTATAACAGTGGAGTTAACAGCAGTAGTTGTGTATTTCTGGGTTTCATGTTCTTGCCAATTCTTGCTTTTTGGAGGAGGGAAATGAAGTGTGTATCTACCACAAAAGGTAACAGAAGCAAATTCAATTATAAACGTTCCTGGTGTCTGACTTGGACTTGGGTTTCCAGCTAGAAGTTTCAAATCTGGTTGAGCAATTGTCCAGGGAGTTGTTTAGTTAGCCTGTTCTCAAAGTGCAGCTCTAATATTCCAGGACTTTGTTGGATATATTGAATGTATTTGACATAAAATTGCACTGCTCTGGGTTTAATATTAGGCCACATATGTTGAATTGCAACATGTTCTGGAATAGGAGTGGAAAGTATTGTAGTAAGCTGAACAGAAAGAAGGCTCTTCTATATCCTGTGTTACAGAGAAAACTAAATTCATGTTCCTGTCTCCTTCAACTCAACAGTAAGGTGTAGTTTGATGTAATAAACTCACTGTTACTGATACTATGTAGTTTGATGTAATAGGCTCACTGTTACTGATACTATGTATCCTATGATAGGATAGGATATATATAGTTTGTGTGTCCACACACACATGGGCATGTGTATACATATTTTACATATATACATATATACAAAGTTTATATGCTGCTGTTTTATAAATACAGCAGCTAAGATTTGGCTGAATGTCAGTGTTTACATTCCATGTCCAGATCCGTTAACAGTCTTTCCTATGATGCTGCCTGAGATTCCAAACACTGAAGGAGAAAGCTAGCAGCTGATTTCATTACATCGTTGGTACTTTATCGCTTACACTTTATTTTGATACTTATATTCTCAACCTTTCCCTACTAACCCTTAGAAAAAGACTTTTTCCTTCTGCTCTGATTTATCTGTGTACAGGAGTATGTGTTATTTGTAGCTTAAAAAGTAAAATCTGCCTTTCTTTTTTCTCTTGCTGACAGTGATTCTGCAGTCCTGTCTCAACTCACAGAGGTGGATCATTCCATCATGTTTGTGTTCAGTCCTACTTAAGATGAGTCCAGGTTATAAAGCAGTGCCTAGTATTACCAATTTGATTATTCTTATAACAACTTCAGTCACCATGTGATTTATTTTTTTCACACAGGCTGAATAGTAGCTTTTTCATTCTTACTCTCTCCATCTCTACCACCTCTCTGAAAATAATAGCTTCATGGCTGTGTGCTGTTATTGCTGAGATATGACTGAGAACTGCATGCAGTACAGTGAAGCACATTCATTTTCATCTAGTACCCGTTTATTGCCTTGAGCACTGTAAATCTGTCAGCTCTTCACGATGCTTTCACCTCTTTCTTCATTTGCTCCAGCTTCTAGTTTGACAATGTTCCCCTGAGGCAGAATTCTAATCTGCTTCCAATTAGTTGCAAAATGTGACTCAAATTTCCACATTATGACTGCTGTTTTACTTGCACGCACACATCTAGAAACAAATTAATGCTCTTGAATATTTATTTTTTGAGCCTTTGGATTTACTCAGGAAGGAAAAGTTGCCAACTATTTCAAATTACTTCCAAGATTTACATTTTTTTTCCTCAAACTGTAATAGTTATTTCAAATTTAAAATGTCTCTTACTATTTATCTTTTTTAAAAGAACTTTCCAGCTGACTGTTAATTATTGAAAATGCATTACATATGGATAAAATCTGCAGATGAACAATTCTTACAATTAAGATCAGAATAATTGTTTGTAATTACTGCATCCATTCAGGATGTGTGTGTTTCTGTTCTCTGGTGTTAGCACTATGAATACTTTTTCGCCTCAGCCTGTGGTTTTTGAGAAGAAGGAACCAACTTATTTGCCACCCATCTGCCTGCCACCTTATTATCTGCAACTCCAGAAGCCGTCATTTAGTTTGGAGGGGGAGCCTGAGATTCATCTGGTCTTTAGTGCACTTTAATAGATACAACTGATAAAATCATGCTTGTGCGTGTCCCTCTCTGTATCTGTACTTGTTTGTGCATGCATACACATGGGCCCATGGCAGCGAATGGAGTTTGCAGGAGTATCAGATAATGTGCAAACTTCGGTGAGCAGTTGGATTAGAAATGTGGCCTTTTTGCTGGGGAAGAAATTTTGAGTGGAAGCTGTGGACACAGCCTCTAACGCACTGAGGAAGGAAAGAAATCTCCACCCAGGTGGGAGTCTCACCCTTCAGTCCTTGTTCAGCAAAACTGTCATGGAAGTCTCTGTGACATCCCTGCTTTATTGCCCTTCTACCTCAGTGCCCTTCCACCTCAAAGTCTGTATTGCCTGTATTGAGAAATGCTGTGTATTTTATTCAAGTACACCAGTAGCTAAATTTATAGGTGCAAATCTTTAGTGGAGCTTAGCACTCTGCAGCTTGGCAGATTGATGTCAGCAGCTGTAATAGACTTTAAATAGGCTTGCAGAATTTCATTGAAAGTAAATTGCTGGAGTTGATATTGCTAAGTACCTGTCATTTGTAAATGAGATTTGCACCAGTAAATTTAGCTATTCATTTACAATAATTCACTTATTTATAGAAAGCTTTTTTTTTTTTTTTTTTTTTAACATATCTTTATCTTTAGCCTCTGTAGTTTGGGGTGGTAGTCTGCTGGCCCTATGTTGTTTAAGTATGCACATCTAAACAAAAGTAAGCACACATGTTTATAGTCTTTGGGTATTTTCCATCAAGAACAAAAATGTAAAAATAGAGACAAAGGAAAATGCCCTTGGTAGTTCATTTTCTCCGGAGTCATAAATGACACTTACTGAAGAGATGAGAAACCTAGCAAGTCTTTATTTCTCTAAAGATTTTGCTTGTTCTACTAAACTCCTGTGATTCACAGCATCATTTTATGAGGAAACAGTATGTGCAAACATTGTGAAATGCTACAGCAGCATGATTCTTTCTTTATTTTTTTTTCCCATACAACATCAAAGTCTTTGAGGTTCAGCTCTGTAGGCAGGGTGAATTGCAGTTGCTGTGATTGTCAGCTGTTAAGAAGAAAGCAAAAGGACAACTAAAATTCAAAGGGGATGTGGGCATTTGTAGCTTACTGTAACTGACTTAAAGATATCCAAGGTGTTTAACTGGGCCAGTGCATAAATAAAAAAAATAAACACATGCACACCTATGCATGTATGCACACAGACAGACCCCTCCACACATTCTCACATTATTATTTTTCCAAGCAAGAGCCACAATGCTTCTGAGAAGCATTAAATGCTTTTGTTGATGGCTTATAGTTTTATAAACTCTAAATGAGCTTATTGCATTTTAACCAGCACTAAATAATAGAAGAACCTATGAGCCTCTGCACTGGAAGGCAGCCAAGCAGCCACAGAAAGGAGGAAAAAAAAAAAAAGAAAGAAAGAGAAGGAAAAAAAAAAAAAAAGAAAGAAATGAATGGTTTAATTGTTGAGCAAATCATTTGTTTACAGATTAAGACCTATTTGGTAGCCAAATCCTATGGACAAGGAGGTGAAAGAATGAGGCACTAAGGTACAGGAAATGAGTGTCTGGCTTTATATTCTGTGACCAAGTCCTGCTATTTTTACCCCCTCCTAAAGCTGGAGTTGCAAGTTAAAAAAAGAAAAGGAGTGGTTTCAGGGCTGACAGCTGGGCAAAGCCCATGTCTTCAGGAGGAGCAAAAGGGTGTGAGAAAGAAACCATGAGTCCACTTTGCCCTCTGCCTTGGACATGGCTACTGCAGCTGCTTCCAGACAAGGAGCAGTAGTTTAGTTTAATTGGCAGCTAAAAAAGCTGCCCAGTTTGCCTGAATTTGGGGGAATGCTTCTGTTAATGTGAGCAAACTTTTATTTTTTTTAACTTGTTTTGCAGTGCAGTTTGGCTTTCTTACAAAATGGATTTATTTTTTCTTTATTTATTTTTAATGGCACATTGTGTAATTAAGCCTTTATTTCAGTATCCTAATTAAATAGCAGACCATTCAAATGGTTAAGAAGAAGCAGTTCCTGCTTGATTGTTCTGCAGCTTTTTTTTTTAAAGATGCACTTACTGATGGTTTGTGAATTTAAAGACAGCATTTTCGTGAGTCATTGATTTAAAGATCAAAGGAAATAAAGTATTATAGCAGAAGTGGATTAACCTCTACATTAAATGTTATTCAAGTTTTTTAATAATTTGCAACTTTTCAAAACTCTTCTACAATGAATTTCCTATGACTTTTTACTCTCCAGTATTACCCATTTTCCTACCATGACCACCATGAAACAGAATTTGCCAATTGTGAATACAGAAAAAACTATACTAGACAACAAATCTCATTCGAAACAGTATGTCATATTTGTATAAAAGTTCTTCATCCCTGCTTACAATAGCTTGGTAGGCAAGGCCTTCTTGAAAAATCTGTGATGAAAATTTGTGTTGATTTGATTGGATTGTGAGCCTTTTGAAGAATATGCTGTATCTATGCAATAGAGACTATTAATAACCCATTTTCCATCTGCAATGGCCACCATAACTTTGGGAGAGGGGAGGTGTTTCATAGTGGAGGTTGGCAGGTTGTGTCTGGTTACGTGAAGTCATTTTAGTTTTTTTTTTTTTTTTTTTTTTTAAAGATTAGTCTCCTTATATAGGGGAGAGATAGAATAGAGGTTTATATCACTTCAGTTAAGTAGGACCTAGTTCATATGTAAAGATATGTCCTAGTTCTTACATAAAGAATGACTTGCCAGTTGTTCACATTTGAAATGCAGTGAAGTAATAAATAAGTTTTTAGTGTACCTTGTGTGGTATAATTATAAGGGATTAATAAAAATGTTAATGAGTTTCAAGTGTGGCATTTAAAATGCTTATCAATGCTACCTGTGGTTTTTTTGTTGTTATTGTTACTTGTTTGTTTTCAGTAAGGCTTGGCCAAAATTTAGTACCACCATATAAAACATTCCTCTCTGCTTAGAGATGAACTTCACAAGCAACATTGCCAGGAGCACTGCCAGGAACTTGTGCTATTTGAAATATTTTTCCTGTAGTCTGTTAAGGTAAACTATCTAAGAACAGTGTTCTTCTCTCTATATAGATACGTTTTTTAACACTGCTTTCTATTTTATTTATGTATTGAGGATATGTGGTGAGTGCATGCAGTTTTATTCTTGAATAACAGGCCATTTCACACACTATGCCTAGAGATGGGCTCTGCACACATTGAAATTAGTAGCAGCATTATTAGCATTAAAATCTCTGGGAGCAGAATGCAGCCTTGAAAATTATTTAAGAAACTGGAATGTTGTGTGCAGTCTAATTATATGCATATCTATGTATGCAGTATTTCCCTTTGTTTTCCCCCTGGCAGTGAAAGGGCTATTTCCTCTGGAACATTAAACCACAGTCTGTTATCTGATAGCTATTCGGTAAAAAGAGCATTGACATCATATGTTAAGTGATTGAAAGCAGTGTTCCAAGTGACCCTTGAAGAATTTTACTTTACATTATGTTCTGGTATTGTGATTTTGTTCACATTGTGCTTCAGAACTTGTATAACGTAAATGGTAGAATTACAAAAGCAGCCCAGGAGAGGAATTTTGTTTTGGAAAGCGTAGCCTCAGAACAGTCATATTTTTTGCATCTAATTACAGGTTCATAGTTTCATTGTTGTTACCACTTCCAGCAGATGCATAGATGGGTGGTCTTCATGCTATATGGTAAAAACGATAGCATTAAAATAATGGACAAAATTTCATAAAATCTTGAAACAAAATTATCCTTATTTACCTAAGCTAAGCTTCACACTGCAGTCAGTAGTCAAATCTAGCCCAGACTAATTGTTAGCTTTTTGATTAATTTACCTAATTAGAGTAGGTATACATATACCTTTTCTTTATTAGTAGCACTGTGTCCAAATGCTTAATAGACTTACTGAGCTTCTTTGTCTTCTTGGTAGAGTCAAAAATGAAAATCAAGCAGCGTTACCATGAACGTGGGCCTCACTAAACTGGAAAGGAAATTTGCCTTCTAATTGAACAATTTAGCGCCAAGGAATTATTTCATCTAGGATTTTGTGAAACCTGATATGAGCTCAGTTTTGTTTTGTGCTGGGAGCCAAAGGGCTGGTCAAGTTCTGAGCAAAACAAAGGAAGTTGATGAAATGGTTCTAACTAATTAAGATAAAAATAGCTGTGGGTAATATTTATGGCAGTATAAAAGCTCCTCTGCCTTGTAATTATGTTTAATCACTTTTAATTCTTCCAAGAAAAGCTATGCAAATGTAATACTACTTTCAGAATTGAGTGTGTGGTGGGGAGAGGTAAGCAGGATAATCTGCTAACAAATTTTCTGTATCTTCCAGGAAGCAAACCTTTGATAAATTTAAATATAGAGGTCAGAGTATGTTTTTCTCTTGTCATGTATGGCCAGTGGGTGTTTCTGACTGGTTCTTGCCTCTGTTGCACAAATAAAGTCAGTGCTTTTGCTCACGACAATGGACCACAGCTTCACAGTTGAGTGTGGTGGTGTCCATGATGTTCATTCCCATACTTACAGTATTTTTGGTCTTTTCACCTAGAGAAGGGCACCCCATTTGAAAACTGGAAGTCAGTCAATCTTTTTTTTTCCCCCTAATAACTAGGGTAATTTGTTTTAGTCATTGCTAAATTTGTAAAGCCTTCCCTGAGAAACCAAGTTATGAACAGGGAGGAAATAGAAGCTGCGCTGAGTGTAAATGACTCTCCTTTTAAATTAAAGCTTAGCTTAAAAGTATACTTGTAGACTACTTTACATCTTGATTAATAATTGGGTATGACAGCAGGGTATCATCACAAGTCCCTCAAGAAGAGCAAAGTGATGTCTGTGGTTTAGTTTAAGCCAGTCCACACTTGCTAAATCCTGTTACAGTCCTAGGATGATTCTTCAGAATTTGTATCAGTTTGCCAGTGTGGAAGTGGACTATGCTTTTCTTGATTTCAGGACATGAAATGTCACATTTTTGTTCAGTTCTCTTTCAAACGATTTTGCACAGTTCTGGCAAATGGATGTTATCAAATCTGTCTTGGCTGTAGTCTGTCTATTCATAGATTTCTAATGTACAAGTGAGGCTATACCTGTGAAATGGGTGTGAATGGATCCAGGCCAGGCCAGGATTCATTGCTGATTGCTTTCCAGGTGTGTCTCAGTCTGCAGGTGTCTCTGGAACAATTTTGGGAGGCTTCTGAAAGAATCACCAGCCATGCTACTGTATCTGCTTGCCACTGCATCTACCCAGAGAACTACTGGTACTTGTTCCTTCCTCTTCCCTCCTTGCTTCTGTCAAAAAAAAAAAAAAAAGATGAAACACGTCCAGGTGATCCATATAGCAAACTTTTTCTAACCCAGTGTCAGATTTGCCTGGGATGAAAAGGGATCACATGTGGGGTTGCAGGGACAAATCAAGGGGGAGGTAATGGTCTTACATGAGGACCTTGGTACACTCCCCTCATTCAGCATGGGGTACTTGCAGCCAAAGTTTACTGGGTTTGTTTGGGGCGTTTAGACTGCTGAAGAGCAATTTATTAAAATAAAATCAGTAGGATTGAGCACT